>NC_081153.1:9878418-10213212 GCF_958295425.1 Solea solea | reverse complement strand
TATCATCACTCTCTTACTGTCGGTCTCTTTTTTTCCCCCTTAAATGAGAAAGATTAATCAAATGTAAATAACGAGGACAGCTCAGCAGGTACAGGAAAATAAAAAAAAGATATATTTCCTCTGTGTGTTTTGATGCTTTGCTTCCTTCCTGTTACTCAGTATTGTAATGAGGCTGTTTGATGGCGCACTATTTGATGATGTGGCCTCTTCATGTACAGTGTCTGACCACAGTGTCTGCTGTGTGCTTCTTTGAGCGGCCGAATCTTAGACTTAATTAGCACCTCTGCATGCAAATAGACTCCCAACGTGCACGCACATGTGCACAAAAGCCGTCAAGTACTCACACTGTGCAGTGGCACAAATGAGAATGTCACAGACACACACGCGCACACGCCGGAGAGGTGAAGCTAATTTGCCCGAACAGACCTGAGTAAAAGGAATAATGAGGCTTTGATGACTTCACTTGAAGCGGCTTGCTCCACCATGACATCATCTGTGACCTCAACATGACCCCCATATACACTCTGCTGTGATTCATTCAGTCATCTCCCCCTGTGGAAATTCATACCTGTGATAGGCTGAAATCTCCTGAGAACAGATGGAGTTAAAGGTCAAAAACTGAAGTTGCCATTTTTTTTCACATTGTGAGTAAGGGTCTGGGACAGAGAGGTAAGCAGAGGAAAGGCTCCTTCAGGTGCATTTGGATGAAATGAGATGTGTAGATGTTTAAAAACGCTGAATGGCTGTTGAAAGATAGCTTTGATATTCTTTCCTCCTAGAGCTGAGGAACAAATGGAGTCAACATGGACCTTTTTGCAAAAATAACCAATTAGTGAAAATATATGTGCGCTCTCTTGCACTGTAAAAAAAAAAGTGAATCCTTTCATTTGACTAAATTGTCATTTACAAAAGTTATAGGTTGAAATTGTTATTATAAAACTTGTTTTTGAAGATTTTACACTAATATTCATGGCCTCAAACTAAAAAGAACTCAATATGAACTCATATTGGTCTAAATTTTAAGATGATGCTAATTTTATTTTCCATCTATCTTTGTGATAATAAAAACTCTACTGTAACTATAACCTCTGAGTGCATACCTCTGTCAAGGTGAACCACTTATCTGCGCCAAACCATAATATCTGTAAAAATGAAAACCACAGTGTTGCTAGTTTTGTTATTTTCCAAATGATAAAAAAAAAAGACCCATGCCCCCGCTCATTGTCCTTTATTAAGTGCAAACCAACAAACAGACGCGGGTGAGGTCACTGAGATATTGTTGTTGCCCTGCAGGTGACCTTGTGATTGGCAGCCGATGACGTGGTTTAGGATGATGCCTCAGCCTCAGCTGTGTCCCTTGTGTCATATTACCAATAGTCTACCACTAATGGACATCCTCTTAATCACCTTGAGATTTCCTCTTCAAATATGACCTCTCTCTGAGCATCTAACCGCACACAAACTCTAGTACATTCATTTACACACACACACACACACTAGTGCAAAACAGCATACATCATTTATTCCTGTAATCAATGCACCACCAGTACATTTGTCTAATGGTCCATATGCTGCATTAGCAACCATGGAATCAGGTTTTGGGTGAAGGTGCATTTAGCAAAAATCACATAAAGCGAATCCCACATGCTTACATTAAAAACATGTTCGAACACCCACGCATACATGGAATCTTTTGCAAGCCTGTCTGAGAATAATGAGAACTAAAGTGGTTGTTTGGATGCTCCGGGGCACTGTAGCTGCTGCTATATTCACCAGCAACAGTGGAATGAATGAATTAATCATAACTTAAGTCATTCTCCAAATTGCCCGCTTGTGACAAATAAGGGGCCGCGTTGAACTCAGCAAAATTTGTTCTCAGGTCATTGGTCTTGCCTGGATTTACTCTATTGTTCCTCATCACCCTCTTCTCGTGTCCTAGGAGAGCAGAGCAATTTAGAGAAAATAGGGAAAGGAAAGCGGAGGGTCAGAAGGGGAGAGCACTGTAGCAATGCTTTGAAAAATGGTGAGCTGTCATGTGAGTGCTGAGGATGGACCCTTAAGTGTTTTGCCTTGACTACAGAGAATATGTGTATATGTGTGTGAGCATGCACACAAATACTATGACCATGAAGCAAAGCACAGCTGTGTCAGAGCACAGATGTGAAGAACAGTAGCACATGGTTCACTTGGAAGAAACCCGGTGAAGCAGCGAGAATAAGTTTGTCCCATTTTCTTCCGCTTAAGCTTCTCTGCTCCATGTCAGCCTTTCCCCACCCCGTGTCCTTCCCTTTCACATTTTTTTTTACCCACATTCACCCACCTCTGCGCCCATCTCTCCATTCACCTCCTCTTTCCATCACAGCTTTTGCTGCCCGGGAGTCCTGTGTGCCGCTCCGTGCTGGATTAAGACCACCGTGTCACAAGCACCTCACTCTGCTGTGCAGCGCAACACAAGAGATCGGGGGGGGGGGGGGAATTTAGCATCCAGGCTCTTGTCTGTGTGTCTGCACTTAGAGTGCACACACTTTGGCCTGCTGCTCACAGTGTGCGTGGACAGAATCTGGGAAAGGTGTGAAGAGCGGTCCTCATGTTGAGAGAGGGCATGTGGAGGCCAGCGGTGTCATTCAGAGAGATTGAAAACATCACAAGTAGTCCACTGTAGAACAGGATGTACTTTAATGCAACACAGAACAAATACGTTTCTGACAGTATTCGTTCATAAAAATTGTATTAAAGCCCACATAGACCGGAAGCTCCAATTAACGCTGCGTTTGTGTGTGTATCTGCGTCATTACCTCGTTTATGAAACCCAAAAGTTTCAGAACAAACAGTTCAGCCACTGCTGAGAAAATAGTGTTGTATTGTTTTCCTGGGCTCTGCGAAGCGGATCGACACTTCCGTAATTTGATGTTGTCACCAGAAATCCTCACCACTCCTTTCACCACCGTAGCGCCTCCCGGTGCAGGCACTAGTCAACCGCAGAAGAAGACGAACTACTCTCGTTGTAGCTGCTGAGATGCAGAGCATCCACCGTTCCAGAGGGGGAGCTGTGTATCTGAGAGCTGGCCTACCAATTACGTCACTTCCAGGTACCTGGCCAATCACAGGACAGTGGGAAAGCTCTCGTTGGCTGGCCAATCACAACACAGTCCACGTTCTGGGGGTGTGGTTTTGGTCTGAAACAGCGCGGCTGACGAGAGCGTCAGTGAGGAGATAGTTTGATCGGCTCGTTTGCAGCGATTAGGAGGTCTTTAACCATGAAAACATGTTAATATATGTAAGTAGACCTCCATAACTCACATATATGTGTGATACAAGCATTCGATGTCACCTTTAAACTACAAATTCATAGTTAGTTTGCTTCCTCACACATAACTACATGTGAGGACTGCAGGAACTGTGATGGGTTAGCATCAGTTATCGCCTTAAGCCTTGATGTGGTGTGGCTAAGCAATGTTGCTGAGGGGAATGATAACTGTGTATTTTCATGGCTGTGTGACCCTTCTCGTGCTCATGTTTTCACATTCCCATTTCATCCTTTATTATTGCAATAAAATCGGAATATTGGTAATGGCCACTTGTATTAAACTGCGTAGGTTGTGTAACGACCGGAGAAAGACGTAGACTCAAAAGCCGGATGCTCAGATGCCCGTTATGGAAAGTAATTGTCGTTTATTGGTAGAAAAAAAAAAAAGGTTGAGCACACAGGCAGAGAGTCGGGATAAGCAGGTACAAAAAAACACAAGGCTAAAGGAAGAGTCAAAGAAAACAACAAGTGTCATATTCAGAAGACTAATGCTGAGGTCACACGACACATTTTAAGATCTATTATCCCAGACACCAGTGTTTGCTCACAGTGATAACTAGACCCACTCCACGCTCCATGGCCCCTCTCAGCTGTGATGACTGCCTGGGCCAAGTACCACCTTGTAATCCGTCATGCCTGTTGGTCACATCATGGCATGAATTTATGGTTCTGTGATCACCTCATTTGACATCGCGACCGTCATAACGATCGCGTACAGCCTGGAGCTCATTCTGGTCGAGGGAAGACTAAATTACTGCAGGTGTGGCTAATGGAACACAGGTGAGAGTAATCAGGGCAGGGCATGTAGTCAAACATGTGGGAGTTGATGACAAAGGAGGTAAGCAGATTGACTTCTCCCTATCATGGGATCACAAATGACATATCTCATTTGGCAAAGATTTGGAGAAGCAACCCTTGGGGTTCGAACCAGCTACTCTCTGGTTACAAGCCAAGCTCCCCTTCCTTTTAGGCCATGGTCGGCCGGGACAGGCATTTCCATCCATCCATCCATCCATCCATCCATCCATCCATCCATCCATCCATCCATCCATCCATCCATCCATCCATCCATCCATCCATCCATCCATCCATCTTCTACCACCTTATCCACCACATGAGGGTTGCAGGGGGAGCTGGGCCTATCGCAGCTGACATAGGGCGAGCGTCAATTACTTATTCCAATTTACCTAATTCCCATATTGCATGTTTTGGACTGTGGGAGGAAGCCGGAGAACCTGGAGAAAACCCACGCGCACACAGGGAGAACATGCAAACTCCTTGCAGAAAGGCCTTTGTTCCAACCAGGTCGCAAACCCGGGTCTTCTTGCTGCAAAGGCACGGGTGCTAACCACTGAACCAACCGTGTGGCCCAGGACACAAATATTAGTTTCAAAATAAAGCGGAAAATGGCACAGAATGGAACAGATGTTACTGGAAACTATGCCCTTTATCTCATCCACCTCATCTAATTCCCCGACAAGACCATTACACATCACTTTTGTGGCGCATTTATACGCAAAAGCGTGGTGAAAAACAGCTGATATGATAACTTCCTCGCAAATATCAGCACTGGCAAAGGCGTTTGCAAGTCAGACAAGTGACACCGGCCTCCACGAGCAAATGCTACAAAATTTACGAATCGCAGCAATGCATCAGAACCCCTTTTTGTTCGTAATAGGTATACCTCCATCAGAGTTTATTACTACTAGCGGTGCTTTGTCCTTAAAACTTTTCCCGCAAAGCATCTTTCTTTTATTACCTTTTGTCACCCAACTGCTATGTGCATCTAATTTAATAGACCACCAGGGAAGAGTCAGTATCGCCTCTTGCCTTTGTCGCTGCTCTCGTCATCTCTTCTTTCCTCCCTTTCCCTCTCTGAGATAAAAGCCTGACCCATGCAGTCTCTAAAGCTCTGTCATCTTAGTTGCAGCTTAATCGCGCTCCCTTCAGCAGGCGGGGTGCCTTTAAGACGCCACACTATACAGTACCTGAGCTCCTTGAGATGTTATTAGCCTGAGTCTTACAATATGTACGGGTGATAGTCATGGGGTCCTACTCGAAGAAATGCATTGCTGGTGTTCAGAGGTTTTCTCGCAATTTCATGGAAAAGCAAATCGCAGCCATATATACTGTAGCCGCCATATCCTGTATATCCCGTTATCCCCTCCTTCTGTTAAGCTAATGGAAATCCCCTATAGGATGTTGCCGGAGATGGAGTCAGTGTTCTGTTAATAGCATCTAATTGGAATTGGCTGGTGTTGAAGTTGCTTAGTTTGTTTGAAACTAATCCTTCGGAATCCCTAAGACATTATTAAGAATATACATGGCTGTGCCCTAAATGTAGAGCAGTGGTTTAGAAGTGGAACTAAGTCGTTACACTCTTTGGGTTAAGCAGTTTCCCCCGTACTCGAGAATAAAGTCTATGCATTTGACAAATAACACATCAGTCACAGCTTTGACTTCAGGTGCTGCTTTTATATTTGTACAAGGAGGAATATTAACACGTTCAAATTACAGTGTTTTATCAGCTCAGCTCCTGAAGGTTATAAGGAGTTGACATGGCTGATAGACCTTAAATCTCATTTCAACGCTCTTCTTATTCAGCGTCAGATGAAGCGATAGCACTTTAATCAAATAAAGAAGATGAGTGTAATTTACATTGTGGAATTATTATAGGCTGTTGTGGTGCCAAAGATGAAAGTCTTGAAAGATGAAGACTAAATCAGGATTAAACAAAGGACTCCAAGAGCCATGTTGGGTAAAGATAAATAAGTCTAATCAAACATTAGGGGGTAAAGGACAGGAAACAATTAACAGAAAATACTCCTAAGTACTAAGACAAAAAGCATGAATTGACACAGCAGTGGTGACAATCAAAGCAGTGGTGAACAGGCCAAAAACAGGAAGCAAAACCATAGCCAGATACACATGGAAGAAACTACTAAGTAAAACAGGAAGCTAACAAAACTACAACATAATATATAAATAAACCAACACGCCGAACAACTAAAAAATGGGAAGACTGTGAAAGAGCAGAAAACGAATAAACCGAGAACCAAATTTACCTCAGCAAAAAAGTACAAATGGAATAATTCAATATTTCACAATGTTCTTGGCTCCTGAAAGCTCTGGTGTGCCGTTAGTTGTGTGTTTTTCTGTAATTTCATACAATATCAGTGGCTTAATCAGAGCACGGCGTTTCGATTTTCAAAACTGTTAAATAATAATGGAACTATTGGCAATTAAGAGGGCCAATGATGTCTACTGGTCAAATCAAAAAAAGGAAAAATCCACATTGTTTTTGAACTGTACGTCAATTATCCAGATCCAACTGATATGTAGATAAGGGCATGCACCTCGGACTCAGACCCACAGACAGATTTCCATGTGCGTCCAGCACTGTTTGCATGATGTGTTTTTAATGAGCACAGGCGCATTATTTTCACAGCCATGCTTTCTTTGATTCAGGACATAGAGAGTTATGATAATCATATGCCAGTTGCAAAGTTCTGACATTTATTCACAGAGGAACGGACACATTTGTCATTATTTTCTTTCTTGCTTTACGTCATTGTTTGTCATCGGTAGACGTTGCCCGTCTTTGTTTTGATACGTGAGTTTCGCTCTGTGGGTTAACTGGCTGTGATCGGCTTACCTGACATTTCATCTGCTGTCTGGGTTGTTCTGAGCTGCCTGTGATGTTTACATAGACTGTCAAGGGATAGAAGTGATAGAAAGCACTACCACACATATACACTCAGGTTAATATAAGCCTGCTTTTGAATCACTGTCAACTGCAGTGACCTCTATGCATGGAAATGCAGGGATTGCCATAGATTGCCGTGACACCGTAGACACTGAAAAGTAAAGCCCAGAAAGTAAGACTGATGTAGTAGTTTGTCACCGGGAGCTTCCTTGGTTGCAAAATGAGCAAAATGAGCCTAATTCTCAGACAGATAAATGGTATTGTCCAATAGACGCCTTGTTGCAGGTGACATCTATGAACATCTGCTTGCAAAAACCATCATGCCATTCAAATTGTGTATCTTGAGATCATTTTACAGCTGGACGACCACATATGGTTTTTATTCTCAGTGTGACATAGACTGTCGCAGTGGCCAAAGCTGACCGTGTCCCACCCTGGCGTCCTACCTGGCCTCGCTGCTCGGCCCTGTGGGGAATCCATAGTGCATGTCTTCCCCTGATCAATGCCTCTTACTGCAGTCTCTTCTTAGAGAGGGAAATGAAGAGAGTAAGAGAAAGTGAGTCAATAGAGAAGGGGACTATCAAATATTGATTATATTTGCATAAATAGCCACAGTTGTTTAAAGCCCTGCATGACCTCACATGCTGGCTTTGCTCTCTCCGGGCATGTGTGGGGAGGAAAAACAAAGAGAGGCAGAATGGGAAAGGAAAGAAGTGATTAGAGTCAAGAGGAGGCATGGATCTCCCGCATTGCGACACGGAGGAGGCCTCTCAATCAAGCCATCCCAAAGGCCATGCCACTTTTTGTTCACTTTATAATTTCCTCCAATTATTGCCCCACTAGTGAGCCCACTGTAGTACGGTGGACAGAACATAATGATGCTTTTCGGTTGAGTCGTTCATTAGTACAATTGGTTGGACGAAACACCCCTGAAGGTGGAGAAGTCACTTCACTTGTGGTCTTAATCGGCGGTGGCACTTGATAAATATGGCCTTTGAAATGGGGCAAGTGCAAGTGTGGAGTGCAGGGAGAAAACGTACTCTACGTCTCTCCTACCTACCCGGTACCCCTTCATTCCTATATCTCTGCAGTTTGCATCCAGTCAAGTCATGGCCCTCAAGCAGTGACGTGACCACCGACCCTACGTGTACACGGATAGTGGCATATTAATGGTTTTAAAAAGTTGCTCCAGAGAATGAGTGTGCAAGATTGCATGACTGTATGTGTGCGGGATATACATTCGGAAAAGTCTCAGGGACGGTTTTGGGATTTGCTGTTTACACTGCAGCTCGCACTGCAGTGTCACAAGTTCAGCAGAGGAGAACTTTGAGTCCCATGTTTGTTGCCAAAGAACAGAGTGTCCGAATAAATTTGCTCTTCCAGCTACACCAAGAGAAAAAAACTCTCTTTTATTAAACTCACACACACTCACACGGTCGCTGCCATCATCACTGCACAGGCAGTAGTGCGTGTATACCTGCAAAGCTATCTGCGTGCATTGCACTATATATAGCCTATGATACACATATGAGAGGCCTCACCTTGTGTTTGTATGAGTGCGTATCTGCTTATGGTCGAGTGAGCAGAGCTGATCAGTGTCCACGCTGAGGGCTTTGTCACAGCTGACCTATATTAGATGAAAGCAGCTGGATCAGTGGCCTGCAGGGACAGCAAAAGAGTTGTGTTCTAATTATCTCTGCAGCTAGCTAGCAACACTTCACACCCGCTCACACGTACTCACACAAAGACACACACACACACTTTCTGGCAAATCAATGGGTGCCAGTGAGAGCATCTGTCGTGCTCGGCTTGACGAAAGACAGAGGCAGATCGTGTGATTGGCAGCGCAACGGCACCGCGCACCACACAATGCATATTAAAGCCCTTTTGTGATCATCATGGACTCATGGATCATGGACTATGCCCTTCTGCCCCCCCCACACCCCGATCCCACACGACAACAAGTCTATTGGACTTGGAGAGATAAAATTACCAGGTGATACGCTGCTGAAATGAAATCAGCCTCTCGTTGTGCCATTTGGGAATTGTAGGAAAGCATCCAGTCAACTTGTCAGCGGCTCCTCACATGGCTTGACGCAGTAAATGTAGTCTGGTATATTAGCTGCTGTTGCCAAGCAGCCTCAAACACACGCTGAGGGGATATGTTAGCGATAATGAGGCATAGAAAGACGGCAAGGAGAAGAAAAAAAAAAAGCCCGGGGAGCTAATGCTAGCAGCTAATAGTAATCACTGGACTAATGCTAATGCTAATGGAAGGGTAATCAAGTGTACGGAACCCTGTGGCATCCCTCAATGTGAAGTGGCTATCAGCTCTTAGCGTGCCGCTTCTCTTTTGCCTCCATTTGGACAAACATGGGTATACATACGTGCACCATCAGGTGACACAGTCAGAGTTATGAGTCCCTTATTTTGTGTTTTGAAGTCAAGGGGATTTCACACGTTCTGCAACCTTTAGAAAGTAATTGGACACAGCACACACTCAATTAAGCTGTTAGGCTCTCAGTCATCCCCTCCTCTTTCTTCCACTTTTTTCTTCCTTCTACCCAATTCTTTATTTGCATTGCTCTTTTCTCTCTCTCTCTCTCTCTCTCTCTCTCTCTTCTCCTCTCACAGTCTTCACTCCATCCATTTGTGGCTTCGGGGCCTTGTGCTACAAGCAGGGAAGCTGTGACAGTCATGGGAGCTTCTTGTTTTGGGACCAACAATCGTAATTGCACATGTTCCACCACAGTGCATCTTCAGGCACTGCCATGCAGGGACCCATTTATGGGTCGGCGCTTATGAGGAGGGCTGCTTCTCCCATGACAGAGGGATCGAGGCACAAGAGATCAAAGACAAAAACAGAACTGAATGCCCCTGTGATGTGTTTGCAGCTCATCTGAGGGTTTTTGCAGTTTGAGGTTTCACCTGATGTTTTTTTTTTTTCTTGTTTTCTTTGTATTTTGCAGAGCAACCAAGAACAAGTTATTTAACTGACCGTTTCTATCCGAAGTGATGGAGCACCATTTCCTGATGACACCGTGGTAAGTAGTGAGTATATGCATGCGTGTGCACACATCACACAGTGTGTGTGTAATTCCTGTAATGTACTCTCACATGTAAATCCCACTGCTGTCTTCTGTGCGTCCTTGAAATCCATCTCCAGGAGGAGTACGTAAGAGTTCCCAGTGGAACCTCTCAAGGATTAACCCATGTCAGTGAAGCAGCTCTAAGGAAGTGGGGATCAGAAGCACGCCACTCAAACCTTTCCTCTTTGCACAGCTTGTAGCTTCTTGTGTCTGGTCTCACACGTGATTGAGCTACTCCGTTTTCCCTACTCTGTGTGGGTCCAGCGTTTTTTCAAAAGGTCACAGGGTGCACTGTTAGTTTCATGGGAACATCAATGTCACTAATTTGGCCTTATACCCTGGAAAAACAAATCAAGATATTGATTGAAAAAGACAGGAGAGAAAAATGTCAAATGAGTGCTGGCTGGCACAGTAGTTAAGTAAAAAATAGCAGGCAGAGCCACCTGATTGGGCTGGCCTGAGGTTGTACGACTATTCTTAGCTGCAGTCTCCTCCTCTTCCTCACTCTCTCCTCCCTCTCCCCACCTCCGTGCTTCTGAGTCTTTTGTTACCACACTGACGTCAGTTCGCTTCATCAGTCCATCTGGAGTCTGGTTGCACCCTGGATCTATCTACTCTCCTTCTCTAATTGGATAAAACCACTCAACTGTCCTCCATCCGTCTCTCTCCCATCCATTGTTCATTTTATTTATTTACTGTGTCTTCTCTGTTCGCCGTCAACACCTTTCCTCATATCAGTCATGCATTCCTCTCTTTTTTTAAAATAGTTGAGCTCTGAAGCTTCCACTTTATTGTAGCCAGAGATTCAAATATTGTTGTAAGAACTGGAGAACCTCTGTAGTCATTGTTGCCACAGTGATGAGTCATGCCTGTTGTTGCTGTTAGGGTGAGGGCAGGACACTGTAATTCACTATACGCAGGTGGCTAGAACACAACAAGGTGTCCAAGTATAAGAAAATCCTAGAGGTGGAGGTGACAAATGAAGTTTACTCTGCAGTTAACCCATTTCTGTAGGGAGACTCTTCAGCGTCAGTCGTCAAACTCATACCAACCTCAATTTGTCACCATGCTTCACTCATCAGTAAAGCATGGTGAGGTATTGTTGCTATGGTTACATACTATTTAATGGCATGGATCTTGTGAGACATTTCAGAGAAAGGCCTGCAAGATGATAAATAATTATTGGAAAAAATATACGCTCACCCACTTCATGAGCAATAGTCAGTGAATGCAAATATCTAATTAGTGATGGGAATAACGGCGTTCAAATAAATGTAGTTACCGTTATTGGCGCGTTACTATAATTAGGCTCAATGAAGCTGTTTTCTTCTGACACAGGATCTCACGCAGGAGCTGCAAAGTTGTTTTCTTTATTTTCTTTAGTGAGGTGGATGGGTTAACCGCGCATAAGTAATGATGATTAATTAAGGTGGAGTAAAATGTCATGGTAAGCCAATCAGAGGCAGAGTTGGGCAGGTGTTCACACACACAGTTGTACGTACACATGAACAACCAAGAGACGCACACAGCGATGGCGAGTCCAGCGAATTCAAAGGGAGCGGTGTTAAACTGGAAGTACAGATATTCCTTTTCTCTGATTGAGCTAAATGTGGAATGTACTGTACATTATGCCCAGGAACAGAGTGTTTCTCCACGTCGTCTTATCTGTGTCTCTCATCATCACACGCTTCCACAACTAGTGGCCAAGGACACTGATGTTCATGATAACATCTACGCTAATGCATTACCTGTGATAGGTGTCTTGAATCGCATTGCCCCCACAGCGATATTGAGATATTGTAGATTAGTGTACAATGGTTTCTGTTAATAATATATTTTATTAAGTGCCCATTTCATTCATTAAACATGTTTCATATTCAGGTTCAAGTGATGTTTCTAACACTGCCAATCACATGGAAACAATTTGGTGCCATGTGGTGCAAATCTAATGTATTCAAAGCTGCTGAGTGTGGTTTGATCCGGAAATGTTTCAAATAGATGTAACTGTAGTGGAGAGAAAGATTGAGTGTTTTCTTTTATTATTATTATTATCATTATTATAGCACTTAGTTTATGCCACCAGTTACAAAAATTAAAGTGTTGATCCGGACTATTTGAGTGCTTGAGTAATAGTGCTGCAGCCCATGCAGTTATAAAAAATTGCAACGGTAAATTGCAGCACCAAAAGCTGCAATTTACCTTTCAATACGAGAAAAATGCTTTTAAAAATGCTTAGTAGGAACAAAGCCCATAATGAGAATATCATCCGTTTGTTGTATTGCAAATACAGTCACAATATTGTCCAGCACATGCACAATGTGACTTGTGCAGCCACAATCCAAATATGGTTTTAAAAGCCCTGCACACTCTGAATCATTATTCTAAAGTTCTAACCAAACATTGACTGAAAGATGAGTTAATCACTGTCTTGTCAAAAATTGACATGAGCAGCGCAAACACAAAGCCTGTATGTTGTCAGGAACGGCCTCAGCAACGGAGGCTGCTGCTGCTGCTGCTGCAAGGTTTTTTTTTTTTGTGCATGCATATATATGAATTAAGAGTACAGTTGATGATGAACACAGTTGGCATTTGTCAAATATAATAGCTGTATTTCACTTTTTTACAAACAAGCGGCGCTCTCTTTCAGAATGAGGTTAAACTCTGATGACAAGAAAAACACCACAGCATGTCGTTAATTTACATTTTGCAGCAACCTGAATAAATAACTGGAGAAACGCACGAGCTTCCACATGTCTTTGCCATGTTTACAGTGCTTTTAAGTCACCGTTATTTTCCTCCCCTCCCTGAAGTACCACTTGTTAATGTGTGTGTTCTGTATGTGTGTGTCCGTGTGCAGTTTCTGGGAGAGTAAAACTTAAAAAAAAACAGCAGCTTTTTGTAGCACTAAATGACGGCATCTCATTATGAGGCACAATGGGGGAGTGTGTCGTCGCGGTTGTGTAGCTGCGAAGAAGCGGCCGTAGCAGAACAGGTTATCAATTGTGTTCCTTGATTGTCTGCAGTGCAGTTTATCAGCAGCAGATTAGAGAATTGGGCCGAGAATCGTTTTCTTCTCTGTAGCAGTCCAACATTCCGTCTCTCTAACATGAGGCTGGAATAGTATTATTTCATTAACTTTCCTCTTTTAATTTGGTACAAATCAAAATTAATTTTTTTGTCACTTTTCATACAGGATTATGTTACTCACATAGGAAATGTACTGCTTCATCTCTGAGCTGCACAGAAGGGGGGGGGGGGGGGGGCGCAATTTGTCACTGTCCAAACCCGCTGTGCATTATTGACAGGAAAATGGACACAATAAGAAAAAAGCATGTAATAAATGTTCTCTCTTTTGTGCCACGGGGCAACTGTGGACTTTAGAGGACCAGACTGTATTGCTGTACAGTTCAGAGGTAAAGAAAACTGGATGCTATCTATCTATCTATCTACCTACCTACCTACCTACCTACCTACCTACCTACCTATCTATCTATCTATCTATCTATCTATCTATCTATCTATCTATCTATCTATCTATCTATCTATCTATCTATCTATCTATAAGAGCGAGTAAAAGGCAGAAGGAAAAAGGCAGGAGAGAGAGAGAGAGAGAGACAGTGATTGTCTCAGCCTTCATATGATTTTTAATCAAAGCCATCCATCACATCTCGATAATTAGACAGCAGCACGGATTCCATGAGCAGAGCCTGTCAGTTTGAACACACATACATACTCACATGCACACACGTGCGCCATCTAATAATGATCATAAACATATCGGAGCCAGGAGGTATAAGGGGAGCACCAGGCTTTTCTTTGGTTTTTTTTATCCAGCACAGCACACACATCCGTCAGCGAATGACCATTGGAGTAATTTAAGTCCATTTGGCGAAGTTGGACTCTCTCTGTGGTTTTCGGCTCTTGATGGCCAATTAGGTGTGTACAATTACTGCTCGCTCTTCAGAGAGCTCTGCCCCAAGCCAGGTGATGACCACACCGTATGGCCTCAGAGCAGAGGAAGTCATTCAGTGACGAGTTGAGCCCTAAAATCAGTTAAAATGTTAGTGAAATGCCACTCATTTCTAGTATAGAAGTATTTTGTGTGTGCTGCAAAAGCAACTATAGCATACAAATCAAATGAGTAGTAACTAAAAAATACTGTATATAATTTTTACTTACAGTACTCGCAGTGGTTCAAAATGTAAAGAATGGATTTGGATTTCATTTTCTGGGGATGTTCTAGGATGTTAGGGGCCTCGGTGAAGATTTCTTTAAGTGTTAAGTGTTTTTATTTCAATGTGTTGGTGCTACTGTGGCTCCTAATTTACTCTTGTGGTTAACTTTCATCACATACTTGACACAGACACAAACGTCCGCCAGCTCCACATCGTTTCTAACACATTATCCATATAAATTACCCAATGAATACTGGTGTTGTGTAGATACTGTGACTGCTTCACAACACAAATCCCTTTCATATGTAATCTAGTGAAAATATGACCTCACTTTAACACCATCAAATATTTCCTGGGTGATAGAATCCCTGCCTCCCTGTTGCTAGGCGACATGGCTAAACACTACGGGGGGAGGGTTCACTTGGCTGGTCTCAGGGTTTTACACTCTTGATATTCTTTTGTAAGGTTAAAAATACCTTCATGTAGTCTCTCTTCAAAGTAAGCATTGTTCACGGATTTTATTTAATACTTAAATGACTTTATTCCAACGTGTCTTCGTCAATCTGTGTAGCTCTGTGAGAGTTTACCTTGTTTGATTTAGGCAAAGGAAACTAAAACAGCAATCAGCTTTGATCCTCCTGTGTGAATAATGTATAAAAGAAGCAGTCAGACTCTGCCAATTACATGCACATCAGAGGATGACATGCATTGCAAGTACAGATTAGCAATAATCCTGCCAAGATGTATTCTATAATTGCGTTGGCTCATATTCAACCAACAATGCAGCTCGTATACGCGTGGACTGATCCTGTTTTTATGGTGACTTTGTGGTTCCATTGATTCCATTGATTTCCATTGTGTTTAGAGGATCTATGGGCCCTCATTGGATTGTAAGATAATATAGACTGATGAATGAGTGTGTACTCAAATGAATGCATGAGAGTGATTATATGCTGAGGGGTTGATCATAGATAATTAGAACAGTGTCCCAGTCTATTTTTAGGTTCAGATTCATGGGAATATAACATGCCGTTCACACATGATGAGGACGGTGGGTGTTTGTTGGAGGTGTTCACAACAGCTACCAGGTAACGTGCTGCTGCCTGGATTAACATGCGGGAGGCAAAACACTCGCTGTGGATTATCCAGGGGTTTAACTTGTAGAAGCTTGGGTTTCTCGCACACAGCGTATCCGCAAGATCTCAGCAGAATCTCCAGACTTCAGTGTGTGTCTGGAAAAGTCAACAGAGAAAAAAACGAAAACCCTTTACAACAGAGCCCTGCCGTAAATCCTCAACTCATACAGTGATGTTTGGTTTTATTATTTATTAGGGCTGTGTAAAAAAAAAAATGTATCCTATCATTTTGTGGAGCCTATTTGCACATGAAGAAGCAAAGACACTTAACTGCTCACCAGATATTCCAAATATATGACAGATCACTTAGGCCACTTGAAGCATGTTGTAAAAGTCACGCAACAGCGTTTTGCATCAGTTTTGTGGTTTTCTTCAGGGCTTTTGACTTCACACTGCCACACAGACTTTCTCTCTCTCTGCGGTTTTGTATTTGAAGTCAACGCAAATGGCCCTTCTTCATGTTCTCCCCCCCTCGCTGTTTGTTATCTGATCTTCTGCAGCCGTTGCGTTTAAGTGTGTAGCTCGGTCCAGTCGAGCACTGTGTGCATGTGCTTCCGCTGATGTGGTGCAGAAACTCCTGAATGATGATCTGAATCCAGATTAAAGTGGATTGCTTTGCAAAAAAGATTTACGTAATAATAGTCTGTCCCATCATCTTGTTTTCTCTGACTGAGATCAGTGATATATCTTGTCCTTTTCCACCTCCTCTGTCCTTTATGCAAACAATTATAACAAATGTTTTTAACAAACTTTTTTAAGGGAAGAAAAACTTCCTTGGCTTTTTTCCCCTTTTGTCTCTCTTCTTCACAGCCTCATGGCTCGCTCTCCTTTTCTCTGTCTTTGTCGCCTCCTCCCCGTCTCGCACAGCCCAATAAACACAATCACACACGTGCGCGTGCGTCTGCGAAAAAGAAAATCACATCTACATTTGTCGTTATCGCAGCTGTTCTTCAGCTGCGATCTTTCACGCCGCATTTCATTTTCAGTTTTGACTGAGCTGTCGCTGCAGGTAACGAGAGGTTTTGACTCTAAAACTGAGCAGATTTGTCACTGAAATCAGCTGCTGAAGGAGGTGAGGTTCTGTTCTCAAAGTGTTACATTCAACAGAGCCCGGGCCGCACATGACTGTGTGTGTTTCGTGTCTGGAGGGAAATGGAGGCAGTTGCAAATTCCAGTCACTCGCAGCGTTTATGGCCCCACAGTGACCTGCCCGGCCTGTCACAGCTGAAACAACATGTGCACAACACAAACACACGGATTAATGCGAGCATTAAGTATACTCACTCTCGGAAGCGCGTATATGATCAGTGTGGACATAAAGATGGTGTTGGCAGTGGCACCACGGCTTACCTCGCTACTGTGTGTAAATGACTCCATAGTGTTCGTGTAGGAGTGTGCTATGGATTAGTTGTAGATGTCATTTCTGTACTGGTAATGGTAACATATGGGATAACTAGAGAAGGCAATTTCTGAAGAAAATTGCAAGGGGGATTGCTGCCTTCTGCCTGACCTGAAGCCAAACTCGCGCTGCATTGAATTGGTATGAATGAGAAGTTGTGGACAGTTTCTAATTGAATGTCTGAATGTTTAGAAAAAGTTAAACACGAGTACAATGTGAGGGATTAAGAGTAGGAGATGTATTCAAATACATCCATTGGGGCTGGAGCAGTCACAAAAAAACAGGTTACGACAAGATAATGACAACTGCACGTGCTGACTGGTTCCATACTGGTGGATAAATGGATGTTATGTTCCTTTATTGGCACCGTGACGAGCTGACATGCTGACCTGCTGACCATCTAGTGATGCTATTTCATGAGCCAAGTATTTATTATTTTTATTATTTCCTTTTCTAGGGTACTTCTTGAACATAACTGGGATAGTTCTGTATTCATGTGAACTCTGTGGCCATAGAGAGTAAAGAAAATAAGGACATAAAATATGATACAATAGCGCTGCAGTTTGTTTTACTGAAGTGATCAGACCACATGGGTTATTTATGGGGCGTTGCATAACACTGAAGCTCTTCCTTCAGCAGAAAATAAAATACAACAATGCAGCATTTCTAGACTGGGGGAAAAAAAAAGATCATTATTACATTTTTAGCAGTGCATGTATGTATATATTTAGCTCACATAAGAGGGGTTGGTAACCATTTTTATATGCAGCCCAAATCTGTACAAACTGAAAAGAAATACATTTGGAAAAGGGGGGAAGTTAAAATGGAGGAGAGGAAGTGCAGGGTGAACAAAATGCATCAGTGAGCCGTCTGCCTGTCTGACACTTGGGGTTTTTTTTTCTCTCTAACTTATTTTACATTCTGTCTCTTTGCACCACTGCCACATTTCTCTCTCCCCCATATCCCCTCATCCCCTGCGATTTTCTTTTCTTTTTTTTACATTTCTCTCCCTCTGACTGTACCGTGACTCTCCAAAGCTCTGCTCCCCTCATTAACTCTTTTTTTCATGGGGCTGCAGATGACAATAATTGGTTTGAAAACAGGAGACAGTTGGACACATGGATCTTTCCTAGTCATACATACTGTACCACGAGCACTGCACCCACCCGGCCTTGCATCCTCTCCTCCACTTTCTGTCCTCATCGTTCCTGCAGACGTCAACTCCACTTGTCTAGTCTTTTTTTGTGTCCTCCATTACATAATTGTTGTTTGTCTTTAACCCCCCCCCCCCCCATTTTTCCATAAACCTTTTTTTTTTCCACTCTCCCTCAATCTTACAAAAACACACACACTTAAGGCTCTTTCTATCACCTTCACTCCTCCTCTTTATTCATATTTTTTTCAGAGAGCTGTGAGATGAGAACCCCTAGGGATAAATCCTCGTTTTCTACCAAGAGTGGAAGTGACATTACTGACACAGTCACACTCACACACGCAGACAGAGAGAGCGCGAGAGAGATTTCTGTAAAATGATAATGACATCTGATTAAACACTGTGACTAATGTGATGTCATCTTTCCAAGGAAACCATGACCTTGTGACAGTGTGATGGAGGTAAAATGGAACAGAGGGGAGGGTGAAGGGTTCTAGTGGGGTGGTGAGGTGAGAACAGAATGGTTGAGTTGTGAGAGCTAAGAGAAAAAAAAAAAGACAGATCCAAAAAAAAAGGCACACCGTCAACCAAGCTCGCCATGTGGATCGGCAAAGAAATGTCAAGAGTTGCCGCTCCACTCCCTCTTATCTAACGCTCTCCATCACCGTGTTTTTCCCCTCCACCTCATCGGTTTCCTCCTTGTTTCCATTTATTCTGCCGTCCTCTCTGTTGCTCTTGCTTATCCCTTCCTCTATCCGTCTATCCTTTCTCCACCCGTTCCCACCAGTGAGGGTTCTCAGGTTTCGGCTGTAACAGCTTTTGCACCAAGGATAATGGTTTGTAATTCACTTCTAGCTACTCTCAGGTAGTCAGAGGCCCCCCACTTATGTACAAGGAGAGGAAAGTAATTTGTGTGTGTGTGTGTGTGTGTGTGTGTGTGTGTGTGCATGTGCGTGTGCAGGAAGGGGCGGGTCCTATAGACTTTATATCACCTTTTTGTCTGCACTATTTGTCTCCACAAATACACATAGACAGTCCAAAAAAAAGTACAATGAATACCCAACTTTAACTTAATTCAAATATTATCCTGCTGCCTCATTAGGCCAAGGTTTTGGTCTCCATGAAGACTACTGGTCCTGACCAGATACACATACATACTGGGAATCAGTGCCTTCTCAGCCCTTTTCCCTCTGAGCCATTTCCGTCAAAGACTCCAACACTCCTCCTCTCCAGAGTATCAATAATAGAGTTATGCCATATGTATCAGCTTGTAAATCTAGATCACCAACTGTGGACCCTGGGAAGCACAGTCGGCTCAAAGGTGCCTCGGGGCCTCTGGGGTTGAGGGGTGTTTTGGACCGAAGGCTGGAGGCTGAGGCCAAGCAGGACCAGGCAGAACCTCCACTGTGCAGTGCCACACCTCAGGGTAACAAACACAGTCTAGGGACTGGACTGTAGGGACTCATGTTTTTGTTTTGACACCTGCACATCAATGCACCCTAACAAATTTAATCAACGAGATCTGCTGAATTGTTACAGAAATTATATATTTTTTTATGGTTAGGAGTTAAATATAGGAGTATAGGAGTTAAAGGCTGAATATGCAAGATTTGCCCCTCCTCCTCTGCTCACTTGTTTAACGTATTTAAAAAACACACACAAACCAATTAATTGATTATCACATGCGAACAAAAAGCTGATAACGCGCGAGCCAAATGTTCCCAACCTGGAGCAAAACAAACAGAAATACCAGCAGAGGGCAGCAACTCTGAGATTAAAACATCACCACACACTTATAGATAGATAGATAGATAGATACTTTATTCATCTCACAGAGAAATTCACATTCTAGTAACTCATTAACCCTCTTATGACTATCATGATAATCAGGTCGTCTGGATTTATTTTGATTTCATGGCTGTAGAATTGTCAGAAAATGCTCCGTGAGTGAGTGTTTCTGCCCCTTTTTCCACGTCACAAACGTCTGATGCGCTGGTGAATCTCGTCTGTGATTGGACGGTCGTTCCGTGGAAGTCCCGAGGGCTACCATAATGACAAGTATATATGGTGCAAAGCTCTATCTGTCTTCTACCGCGTTATCCGCCACATGAGGGTCACGCAGGGGCTGCTGTGCCAATCTCAGCTGACATAGAGCAAAAAGCGGGGGTCACACTCTGGACAGATCGGCAGTCCATGTTTTTTGGAACTTTCTAGCTATCACAAACGGTCTAGGAGTTACGGTAATGAGAAGTATGCATGCCAAATCCTGTCGCTGATGACAGGATGGTCACAGAAGGGTTAGGATGCTGCATACTCTCCCTTTAAGGCAGACGTGTAAGCGTGGTAAGATGACTGACCAGCAGGCGGGATAATCACCTGTGGAGCAGACGACGAGGCAGTGAGAGGAGAGAAGATCGGTGGAGACGAGCTGGTTATAGGGATGTGAGCGGTGTGGCAGGCGGTGAGTCGAGCAGGCAAACATGAGGCGACCCCGAGCACAGGGTTATTAATGGTCACTTAGAACTCACACTTCACAAGTGGTTAGAGGATTGTGTGATACCAAACTGGCTGAAGCAATAATGTGGCAAACAGATGGAGGAGAGGCTCTATGATGAGATGAGGAAGGTGCAGGTGTGGAAGGACTGAACAGTGAAGAGTGCGAGTTGTGAGCCTAAACAAAGCATTATCCCTACTCATGACTATGCCGTAAACCTTAATCTAACCACAATTACAATCCTAGGCCTGATAAATTAAGTTCTGCCTCCTTAGGACCAGGTTTTGGTCTCCATGAGGACTACTGGCTATGACATGTGGAGTGTTTATGCCAGAAGAAGCTCCTAAAGCCCCTATTTTGGTATTTTCGCCATGTTTTTCGCCCGAAAAACATGGCGAAAATACCAAAATCACAAGGAATAATCTGTCGTGAAAATGACAGCATTATCATATCAGCAGCATCCAGACTGAAGGGAGACATGGCATTGAACCAGGGCTGTCCAGAGGAAAACAGTATGCTAATTTAACGACGTGATAACTTTTGACTTTGTCATTTTCTGCCCTGCTGTAATAAAAATCATGCATTTTTACTTTTCAACCTTTAAATTTGGAGTTCACATTGAGAGTAAAATCTCTTTTCACGAGTGACAGCCTCGGCAAGACAGTGTCACAATCACTTGTCACATGTTCCACGTGTGAAATTCATGTATTTTCTCTGCACGGCAAAAATCATCTGCATGGATTGAGCTACATTGATCTGCAGGCGGCAGCTGGAGTGAGTAGATTTTAGGAAGTGTCTAAGACCACAGGTGCCTCCCTCGCCCCTGCTCCATCCATCTGCTTCACTGCGCGTTTGCTTCAATCCCTGAGATTTATTTTCTCTCCAACAGTTAGTAAACTTATCAGGCTCTGACATGACTGTGCTGTCACGGTGCTGGTCCTTTCCTTCTGTTGGCAGCATGCTGGAGAGTTGCTTTGTTTGTCAAGATGTGCTCAGCAATTCAATTTCACAGCTCTCTCTTGTCTCAGAGGAGAAGTGGAGGAGCATGAGGAGAGAGGTGACAATAATTGAAAGGCAGTGAAGCTTGTCCTGTGTCTCCTTTTTCTTCTTCGTCTTCTTCTCCTACAGTACATTCTCCCCTTGTGTGTGTGTGTTTGTGTACATCCCTCTTACTGTGTGTGTGTTTGCTCTTTAATGTCACTGTGTCAATGCTGCTTTGATTTTTTATTTTTATTTTTTTTTTTTAATTTTACATCACTACACCGCTCCACAAATATACTTGAAAATGTGCGATCTCCCCCTTTGTCCCTGCGTTATGTGGCATCATTAAGTCTTTTGATGCATGTCTGGTTTGAAATCAAGAAGCCTTTATACTTTATTATATCCACATTATACATTGATCGACTTAATAAAAGCCGGAAAATGGAAATCTTTTAAACTTTTACCGAAATCTGAACATTGTAATCTTCTATATATATGTGTTCTTGTGATGTCATTGTGCTGTAGGACAACTGTGAGCCTGTGGGGCCTCTTGATAGAGTGTAAGTCGGTGTGTGCGAATGACAGTTTCGACCACAAAAGGGAAAAGTAGGAGCGAGAGAGGGCCAGAGTCACACTGCATAATTCAGAGGGAATGGGAGATTATGCGCCATCTGTGTCCATTTCCCAGTGGCCCTGTCAGGACTGATCTATGACCCCTGACCTTTTCACATTGTCGGAGGGCACTGTTGTGCGTGGTCTGTTAGTGTGAAGGCATGTGCGTGGTCCGAGCATGAGTCAGCCTGCTGCTTACTAACCTTTCAACTGGATGAAGTGCGAGTCCGATACAGGCATTATTTATTTATTTTCTTTCTTGCTCTTTATTTTGCTGTCACTCAAAGCAAAGGTCAGACGTTTTTTTGCCAGAAAAAAGGGATGTTTAGTATCACAAACTATATTCTCAAATACTGTAGGCTCATGTGGAGTTAAGTTCAAGGAAAGGGCTGACCTTTTTTATTTGTTGTTGAGCACTAAATGAGAGGTTTGAGACGACTGGCAGGCAGGTAATAGACTGTTAATGTCAACATCACAATTAGGGTTATGTGAAGTCACTTCACCAGGAAGAGAAACTCCAATAAAACTATGACCTTGACCGTATTATGACCCAATAAAATTGATCAGCATTCACTCCATCTGACTCATGGCCATTTTACGTGGGTTTTTACTGGGTTCTGCTCCTATAGTATGAATGCAAGGCCCAGGTAAACATGAACCTTTTTTCTTTATCTTCTTCTTTTTTGGCAGCAAATTTAGTATTTCTGGCACAATACTAAGATACACATTCATATTCCGGCTCTTAGCCATGAATGTTTTTTTTTTTTTCTTTGTCTTTATTTTTTAATGGGCTAGTAAAATAATTTTCTATTTCAGCTTACTTCATTTAGTAGCAGCTTAGACACCATTCACTGGGTGAATTTGAATGACAGATTAAAGTTAAAAAAAATAAAATAAAATAGAGTTTAACATTATCACTGAGCTCCGAACTGTTTTGTTGCTGACGCTTTTAAAACCTCATATTTAAGGTGGTGGAAACAACACCACAAGGCACAACGACCACTGGCTATGGGAACTGTGTTAATCCGCCTTTTATTAGCAGTTTCACCTGGGTTCAAAAATACACCCACTCATTTTAGTGTGAAAGAGACCTTACATGTGTTGTTCAGTAGCACCGTGTTCACTAACATAACACTTCAATCTCCCCCTAACCATAGCCTTTAATGGTCACAGGATGGTGGATGTGAACCTCCTCTCTCTCTCTCTCTCTCTCTAATATCCCTGTCATACTCCTAAGCGCCAGCCACCCAGACCATTAACTGCTGTGACACCACAACAGTCGTACAATCACAGTTCTGAGAAGTGAAGAAGCCTCTTGGATGAGAGGTGAAACATCTCCGAACTTAACTCCAGCGTGTCCAGCATGTCTGGAGCCGAATCTATGGATATAAGACGCCGCTGCAGAACAACGTGTCATTCTGGTGACAGACACCGAGTGTAAATATCCAATATTATATCCTCTCCTCTATATTTGCATCGGTATGTACAGTGGCAAGGAAGTGTGTAAAGCATTTGGATTTGTTTTCTGCATGAATTTGTCATCATCTTCATCTCAGTCACAAGGATGTTTGGTGATTGTTTGTCTGTAATTAGCTCAAGCACATTATGTGGGTTAATGTGACAAATGTGCTGATGTCAGCTGTCCAGTCCACAACATCACAGTGATGATGAATAACACGAGTTTTGATTAAAATGTCATTGTGCTGCAAATCTTTCTTCTCCCCGGGAAGTTTTATTAACCTGTTTCACCAAAAAAATCCTTAATGTGGGAGCAACCACAAAGTCAAACCGGCCCGAAATGGAAGCAGAATATATTTAGAGCGCTATCAATACTCAGCAACAGTGTATCAATAAGTTATTACAAAAGAGCCGTATTGATTTTATGCCCCATTCCATTTTGATTTTGACGCTACTCTGGTGAAGATATAGTCTCTCTTGAACAAATGAGAAAGGAAGTCATAAAAAATAGAAAAACGCATTTACATTGTTGCCTCTGTCCAGCCAATAAGCAGGAACAAGATGTGTGGCATGATTTAAGGAGAAAATGCAGCTCCATGCAGGAGAGACTGTGTTTTTCAGAGCTACAAACAGGCGATTCTCCATGATCTCATACCATTGTTACAGTCCGGAACTCTTGACCATGAGTGGAGGACTATGAGCTGAACAAAGCACTGACCTTTAGAAGCTACATTTGCTTTTTATATATTCTACTTGTCAAAATTAGTGTGCCTGAATCCTGGTAGCAGTAATTCGGAGCACAGGAGCAGCAGAATTAATATACTACAAAACGATGTGATACTGAGTATTTTCCATCTCTCTCTTTTTGTGCTTTGAAGTGCAGTTTGATGGTCTTTGTTAAAATGGGGCGCAGCCCTAACATAAGCGCAGTCGAATGCCTCTAAGGAGGCAAATAGGCTGTGTGTGATGAGCTTGAACTAAATGACTATCTTTGTATAATCCTCGTCAGGGCTGGGATGCTTGAATACAAAGTGTGGCATGAAAAGGGGCAGAGAGCCTAGCCCCTCACATAGCACACATCAAAGAGCAGACAGGCGAGCGACGCTGAGCTCCTCAAGGAGTCAAGGAAGGGAACGAGTGGTTGACAGTGCTCCTTTACTCGCTCTGTCTCCTTACCGAGTGATTCTCCCGCCTCATCTTCTCCCCACCCCCACCCCCAGCTTTTGTGATTATTATCTTTCATTTCATTGACCGAGGATTTTTTTTCTTCTACCCCTCATTACAGCTGGCTGAGACGTTAGGTCGTTAAGTCTTAGTGTCGATGTGATGAGTCCAAATCATTCAGTTTTTATTGTGCCCTTGAAACTTAGTGAGATTGCATTGCAGATACTTGTACACACATACATTAGGCGAGCGAGGGAGAAAGAAGCCCACACATTAGGAGTTTGGATGCCAATCTTTGTGTGTCGCAGCTCCAGACTATTTATAAAAATGTAGTCATAGTCTTCGGATTTATAGGTTCAAGCTCCTCAGGAATAGGAATGCAATTGACTAGTCGTGTGGGTTTGAGGACCGGTAAAGCATGGCACACAGGAGTGGACACCATCGTGATTGATGGTCCAACACTGGCGTGGTTGTAGGCGACATCAGTGAACTTCCGGCGTTCAGCTTCTCACGGGTGATGTCACAATCATTTGCCACACAGTCCTTGACAAGCGTGTGGCTTTGTGTTATCTCTGGATTGCGCTAATATGTTGTAGGTTCCTATCTGATGTGATTAATTAGATGATGAGAAGTGCGCTCTGAGAAGCTGCTTACTCTGATTAGAGGGATCAGCTTCCTGTGAGAGGCAGAACTAACGAGGCTCGCGAACCTCAACGCCGGGCTTTGTCGACACATCTGCACTCTCCTCCCACTGCTTTGGCTTCCTGACTCCCCTCGGCTCCGACATCAGTGGCTCCCTGCCTCTTACCATACATGCTGAGTATACCGTGCGTTTCTCAGTTTTTAATTAGCATAGAAAATGAATTATATATTTTAAGTCAGGGTAAACATTGACTCTTTGTGCGGAGTGACTCAAGAAATACTGTTCAGCTCAGTCCAAATTCATAGTGAAACACTTTTCAGAATGGAAATAGCAACATCTTCTCTCTAGAAATTAATTATCTATAGCACTTACCACTTAAGGGTTGTGGGAGGAGCTGGAGATAATTCCACTTGACACTGGGTATCTGGCAGAGCCTTGTACCAGGCTAGCACACGGCCAACATACAAAGACACACACATTGACACCTATGGTTAATGTCGAGTCTCCAATTAGTATAACCCCAATCTATTTGGACTGTGGGAGGAAACATGGAGAATAATCAGGCTTGGTTTATACTCATCGCGGCGTGCTTGTAGCACACTTCAGATTCATTTGTGATTTGTAGTCATTCCCAAAGAACCACCATGTTAAGCCAAGATTTTATATTACATTGTATGAAGGTTATTTCCCAAATTTATACCTGAACAAGGAGTGACAATGTGATAAGATGAGAAAGTTGATCATAATGGTTGGAGCCAGATTGAGCACTTAAAATGAACAATTTTCACACTATGCTCCAGCAAAAGATTTCAACCATCCATGAAGGTGTAACTGCACACACCTTCAACCTCTTCCAGGTGCCAGTTTACACTGTATCAGCTTTTGTATTTGCACTCGTATGGGTGCCACTTTTTTTTTTTTTTTTTTGGTAACGGATGGATCTGTTGAAGTTGTTAATATAAGTGAGGAGCAGCAGCAGCAGCAGCAGCAGAGTGCCGGTTGAAACAGCAGGAGTGCTACAGGGAGAATGTGTTTTATATGTCCATCAGTTGAAGATGATGCTTTCGTTACATGGGCCAGTGCTGCCACAGTTCAAAATCCTCAAAAAATCACATCACAAATAGACAGAACAGTGCTCTGCAGAATCACTTCTATTAAAAAAAAAAAAAAAAAAGAGTTGGAGCACTTGTGCCTCTAAGTGAATCTCTGCTATTTGAACTTTTACAAGATGCTTCATATTCACGTATATTGAAACTAAATTGCTCTTTGGTTCTAAGGTTCCAAAAATGAGATTAAATGAACATCAAGTAGCTAAAATACTGACAATCATACAGTGACAGTAACATACTTTATTTATAAGGTCTGAATGAACAACTGCTCGTGCTTGTGGTTGCATAGAAGTTGGGGAAGATGAGCATTCCGCAGGAAGAAAAATAAAATACTATTAATTTTGAAAGTGCTGCTGCTAAATGAATCTCCTCTCTTCCTCTCTGCTTATTTTCCAGCCAGGGATGTGGAGGGAATAAAAACGTGGCTAAGCTACTAACTCCATTTGGCAATCATCGTAAAGCAGAAGACAAACAATGAAAAATCCATTGCATTATATTGGGCAATAATTCATTTGGACCATTCAGAAGAAGCATTACTTTGATTCACTCCTGCAAGGTGCTACATTCAGATGAAGGTGCTCAGTGCTCAATGCATGTACTCGAATACAGGTTCTTTTTTCCCCTCCTCATCAGCCTTATGAAAGAAAAGTCTCCCCTGAAGTTAAAAGAGGCTGTGTTTCCATCATAAAGATATCTGCAGCAGATCTAAACTTGTGACTCATCTAAAAATGTGTACTTTGAGTTAAAGTTGGTTTTACTTTGCTTATTTTGTGTACACTTGTTCTGTTTGTCACAGATGGCTTGTCAGTCGCACAGAGTCTGTAAAAAAAAAAAAGTCCTCTGAATATGAGCTTAGACTGTTCCTCTGTGCCATCCCTACACTTTCTGACGCTAGGTGTCGGGTTCTCTCGGGGCTTGTGGCTCTTCTCTCTGTGTAGACAGTGTCACATGTAAATATGCACATGAACACACATTATTTGCAGACCCGCGGAGCAGCTTGACATTTAAAATGATGAAAAAGTCCCTCAGTTTGCAACACAGGTCCCATAAACGGCGGGGAAAAAAAACGACCCATTTGTTGAAAAATGCGACTGATGAAGGCGCAGAGTCTGCACTATAGACTCTCATGCACTTTTGGAAACTCACTAATCATGAGTACAGTGTCTTCCATTACTGAGTCAGACAGGTAATCAAGTGGCTGTTTCCATCAGTTCTCTCCTCATTAGCACTCATTAGCGTTTTCCTCTCCACTCCACTTCTTCCATGATGCCGATTATCTGTGGATCTGAAGTTGGCTCAACAAGAACGGAGACTTTTTTAAAGGCACGGCAGAGATACAACAGGCCCCATTCATCAAGCGCGTGTTGTAGCCGAATTTCATTATCACACTAAGCCTGTTTTTTTTTTTCATCAGAGATAGTGATTTTGATTCTAAATGAGGTATCGCCAGCTGAACTGTTGGTGGCACGACAGACCGAAACACCACAAACTGAAACGTAAACACAGTTTGTGGCCTGCAAATGAAAATATAATATAGAATATAGTAGATTTCTTACATATTTCACCTTTAAAATTGATGACCTCCTGGTCTCACATTGATTTCATTCAAGTCAGGAGAGTCAGTCATACGGTAATTCTCCAACTGTGTTAAAAATATTCCTCTACCAGGAAGAAGAAATAAACAGTTGCTAACAATGCAGTAAGTTAGGTTCACATTTGTACAAAAAGCCACTTTTTTTGCCATAATTGTTTCCAGCAGTTGTTGAGAAAGTAATGTCCAATGAAAATATTGTGCTCTGTGGTAAAAATCCAAAATTTAACCAAAGCTACTTTCAGAAAGTCTGTGTTAGACATATCAAAAGTGCATATCTCACTGTGTATCCAGAGGAGGGTATTCAGAGATAAAGCCACTTCATTTGAGTAGGTCAGCCTGCTGCGGCCACGTTTTAGCTTTGACTGGACTGAAATACACATGAGCACACAGCAAGGACTTGTCGTGCGCTGCCATTTCTGCACTGGAGTCACGTCAGGAAGTGACCTCTTCCCAGAGAGAAGGAATAGGTAATAACGAACCAAGTAAATACGAGTTTGCAAGCAGTGTTTCAAGGCAGACTGGGACTAGGTAAACTTGCATCCAGTACCGTTGTGTTTGTTTGTTTCGGAGATTTGAATATGTACATGCTCAGACCTGACAAGAACTTTTTCTCGGTTGTGCTCCCAGCAGTTTCTGAGCCCACAAGCCCAGCACCTTCCACTCTGTAAACAAGACAAATCTCTGAACAGCTCCTTGTTTTTGAACCCTCAGCAGTACGCCAGTGGATACAGCAGCACAGTCTCCAGATAAGACAGCGCTGTCGATGTAACTGTCACTGTCGAGACATGATACATATACCACCAGCAGGCAAATGATGAGGACGTGTGTTTTGACACACTGTGTAGTGGCTGGTAACTTCTTTATCGCCACAGCTTGTAACACCTTCACCCAGTGTATATAATGCTATTTGTATTTCCAGCTTTTAATGACATACTATAAAACCATGCATCATTGCGCTTTTCCATGATATAGTTGTAGCTAAGGCTGGGTTTGGCTCTAAAATGTGACGTCGACAGACTGCTGGCCGCTGGGCTGTGGGTTGTGATGTCCGACACAGGAATGAAAACGAACAATGCCGAACTGCAGATCGGTTCAAAAAGACTTCAAAATCCTCAAAACAGTTGTCAATCGGCAACATTTAGCAATGACATTTCTAAATTCTCAACATTTAACACAGGAGTCTGGTGTATTTAGCGAGATTTCTAATGATCACTAATTTGTGTGTTTGTGTCGCGTATAAAACGGCGTCGTGGCAGTTTTCGTGCAGACAACGTGTCTGATACCAAACCGAGTAGTTATCTTGGAAAAGCGGGCATTACGTGGCTCTCAAGTGATCCGTGCAAAAACAAAGTGAACTTGCATTATTATTATATATTACATTGCCTAAAGTAACGCTGCCACTTTCCTTCATGTTTTCTTTACAATGCATTTATTAGATCTGTCTCACAAACATTTTACTGAACCAGCAGTTGTCAGTGCTATAAATATCAAAGGAGCAGTGAGTCACAAACACTTCCACTTCTACCCCATTGAGCTATTGTAATCTAAAGCACACACTACACGGAAGTTCCACTCTGAGATGATGCGAGTGTGGCGTCCTGTGCAAAACTTTCCACAATCAGGCGTTTTTTTTAAGCTGTGGAATTTGTATTGGTTTCAGCAACGCGATGACAAACGGTGGCTCGTATCAGCGCTGATTAATGAAGTCTTCATTATCTCCTGTTTTCCCTCCCCTCTTCATTCTCATGCTCTTCTGGTTTCATTGTTCTGCCTGGTTAGATTGCACTGATTTTGTACTTCATAATGAGATGGGGAACAACGGCAAAGTACTTTTTCCACTTCTCCTGAGCAATACTTATTCTTTTGTCTGCATTCTCACTGAATGACTTCTGAATGTCACTCCATTTCGCACTCTCTCTACCTCTCTCTCCCTCTCTCTCTCTCTCTCTCTCTGGCAGGAATGAATGAGGAGACCTTTGTATTTATAACACTGCGGACTGTGTGGAGTTTTTTTGGGGGGGGAGGGGGGGGGGGACAGCTATAGACCAAAATACCAATTCATACAATCTAAATGCAGTGTGTACATGATTTTAAATGACACGGTTAAATGTCAGATATCACCCGTGGGTGACTATCTGTCTTTTGGAAGCAACAGCCTACATGCCAGCGTGCGTATCATATTAGATCGTATCTATTACAGCAATGAAATTACCCTCAGTTAATTTGATTTGGATAATATTAGGCTAATAGAAGTGCAGGGTGCTCTGTGCTGAATATGAATGGAGTGAGCAGAATTATACATTCACATGGCACACAGCCAAAACCTTTGGATGTGACGCGCTGGATTTCAAGGTTTTCCTCCTCCGCCCTCGCGCCTTTCTCTTTCTCTTACACACTTGACACAAGCGAGTACAATAAAAACAAGCGCAGCCATGCTTACAGCAATGATAACATCTGTCACAAAGTTAAATCGATTATTTTAGACGTAGAATAACGTGATTGCAAACACTACTCACCTCCAGGGAAAAAATAAACAAAACCCTGAATGTCTTGGAAACATATGGATCAGTTTTTGGTGAAATGTGGGTGCAATATTCTTGAGATGTTTTTGTGTCCATGAGGGCTATTAGTATTCTGTAAACAAGACAGATTAAGTCCTGTGAGACAAACCCGACCCAAATTAAGTCTTAAGTGGAATGTTTACAAAACTACAAGGCGTTTGAACTTGAATTTTTGTATTTGAGGTTCATTAAAGTTCTTTGGGGAATCCTTCTGATAAATGATAGCTTTACTTTTCATTTAGCAGCATCTTTAGGCGTCTGTTTGTCCAAACCCTCGGTTTCTGACCAAGTGGCAACCCACCATGTCACCATCAGTTTGTCAACCAAAGAGGCACAAACAAAGTTACTTAACTTAGTTATTAAATTGTTGATGTGGGAGAGGCGCTTGTGTTGTAGCCTCTCAGCTGCAGTGAATTAAAGTCCAGTCCAGATAATTGTAATTTTCCAGGGTGTTCTGGCTAAAACAGTCCCCAGTGTAGTGAGCACCAATATAAAGGTTCCATGAGATACCGTGTCAGAAATAGTGGCTCAATCCTAAATGATATTGCTTTAATGAAATCTGCCTATCGCCATGTGTCAGCTGAGATTGACACAGCACCCCCTGCGAACCTCATATGTGGAGGGTAAAGCAACAGAAAACGGATGGATGGATTATTGTTCAGTAGGGTAATTGTACTGCTCTGGTATGTGTGTTATGGTGTTATGTGAGGCACAGTTTTACTCTGGCTACTCACATCTATCTATCTATCTATCTATCTATCTATCTATCTATCTATCTATCTATCTATCTATCTATCTACGAGTGCCACACCGCCTCTCAGTAAAAAACAGTTTTCATCTTTTTGTGTGTGTGTATGTGTGTGTGTGTGTGAGTGTGTAAAAATCCATTAAGCTATTGATTCATGCAGCATGTGGCACGGCAGATACTGAGCCCTCCTTTTAACTAAATGAAGTAAACACTTGCGATTTATCCAGGTTGAACGTTAAATTATTTTCCATGCACCTGAATGGGATTAAGTATTAGTAAGCCTTCTCCATTTGTTTAATATTAGTTCTGCAGAATGCACTTTTGGCATGAATATTAGTTTGCTTTTAATAAGTAGGTGTAGCAAGAAAAAGGAGGGAAATGTGATATTGATAAAGAATATAAAGGAAAGGAAAGGAAAGCAAAGGAAAGGAGGTAGCACACCTTTGTGTTCGCTGTGCCCTGAAGCTAATGTACATCATGGCAAACCCACTTCAAAGCAGCGGCATAAGCTACCACACACATACTCACATAAATTATGCAAATAACACACATACATGTTGCTTGTATTTTTGACATTTGTGTCATTGCTCACATTTGTATTTGAAAATAATTCAAGATCTTCATCATCCTTCTCCTGAGGGTGGAACCTTTGTAGGACAAGCTGAGGATCGTCACCATAATCGATCCCAGAAGACAACTGCTACACACTCGCTCGAGCTCTCGTTTGTGGCGAATACGATTTGTGCACATATGTTCCACATAGTAGTAACCTAGTTCACCAAGTAACCTAGCAACACTGTCTGTGATTTGCATCTGTGGACTTACTGTAGCTGCAGCTTGTTCTGCCATGTGCTGTATGTGCAGAATTCTGAAGTGCTGCATGCTGCGTGTCGGCTGCTGAAACAATCTGTCACACTGTAATTTGTGCGTTACCTCTCTTTCGGATTTTGTTTGCTGCTGAAATGCGTCCTGTCGTGATTTTCCTCCTTCTCTGTGATCACCTGTCAGTCAACCACGGCTCCACAACTTCATCAAATGCTTGCGTTTCAGCAGGTATTCCTTTTGTCTTCAATCGCGCCTGTCCCTGAGCTGACCTTGTGTGTTTGCATTACGAGCAGCTGTCACCCAGTGTCCATAAAGACGTCACTTAAAAAAAAAAGAGGACTCCACTCATTGAGCATTGCACTCCTGTGACATTATCTGCCTCACAATGGACAGTAGATATCATCTTTATTCTTCCATACATATGTCATTCAAGTCAAGTTTTGTCCACAAAATGAACCCACAACATATTTTCTTTCACTCATGCTCTCGTACTTGTACTCTCTTCGACCTGTAAGCACTCTCGGATGTGTGAAATCTGTTCTGTTCTCCTTTAAACACTTTGTCTTCTTCACGCTGGCAAAGTTGACATTTTTTTTGGCAGCAGCCAAAGTGTGTTGTGTTTGTGGAGCGAGAGTGAGAATGTGAGCAAAAGATGATAATTGATAATCATCCACGGCTGCAAAAAACAGAAAGAGAAAACCGGTGTGTCTGCCAGCTTAAGAAACACAACGGCAAAGCTGAGAAGGCAAAGTTATTCCCAAACAAAATTCCTAAATGAAAACATAGTCTCGACTTAAGAATAGAGTTTGGTCGATAATAATGCATGTGATAGTCAGTCAGTACGTTATAATTGTTTCAGTATCTTAATACTAGACACGCTTCTAGGCTATATGTTTTAGGTATTTAAGGTTTAAAAGAGAGAGTGAGAAAAGCAAGAAATGGAAGCAGTGACCAGTGATATGAGGCAAAAAGGAGAGAGGGGAACACATAGCTAGTGTTTCAGCTGAAAATGCAGAGTGATGTCCAAATTAGAGTGTGAGAGCTGCAGCTTGTGTTTTGCAGGATGAGCCCTCTCTCCGGCAGAAGGTTACCGACACTCTCTATCTCCACCACAGTCCTCTCATCCTACGTGAAGTGCAGGGAGGAAACACAGGCCAATTACTAACAAGCAACACTCTGCTAAGTGATGTTGGTATTTTCCCTCTCATTAAGTCACAGTCAGGCGCCCTCTCAGGCTGTTTTCAGTGACACAAACATACAGCTACAATGTATGCTTAATCTGTTTCGTCACTTTCACTTTATCAAAGCAATGGATATTTGAGATTACACCACATATGCTTTTTTTTTTTACACGTTAACTTCATTTTGAGGGCCATGACGTGATCCGTGCAGCAAGAGTTCTCCTTGTTAGCGAGCTGGTAGGAAAGGATTGGAAGTGAAAGAATGGAAGATAAGGGAGGAGGAGACGTGGAAGGATAAAAGGAGTTTGTGGATGAGAAGGCTAAGAGATGGAAAAACAGGGCAAGAGGAGGAGGAGACTGGGAGATTGCCCCCTCGGCACTCTTCAATTTTACCCGTATGATGGGAACATATTTCCCCTGTGCTGTGGCCATCATCTCTCTCTCTCCTTCTCTCTCACCTTCTGTATCTCTCTCTCTCTGTCTCTCACACACACACGGTCTCTCATACTCTCTGCCTCTCGCTTTTGTATTTACTCTTAATCCTTCTTGCTGCATTCCTGCCCCGTTCTCCCCGTCTGTCACTCTTCGCTGCTCCTCGTTGGCATCTCGAGATACAGTCCATTGTCAGCCACCTAAACCTATTTTTATGCCCAGATTGTGCATGTGAGCGCACATTAGTACATGCACTGCCATGTTTGTAGATTGACATGTGCCAATTCCCACTTCATCTTCATCGAAAATGGATAAGAAAGATTTTTTTTCTTTATATTTTCACTCGTTCCATGTTGGAGTGATGACCTCTGCACTGAAATGTCCTTTTTTTGCAGTTGACCCCTGAAATGTTCCTCATTTCCCTTGATTCTCTTGATTCTTTCAGGACTGCGATGGGTTAACAGTTACCCGGCTGCCACAGAAGTGTGTGTGTGGCGTGTGGAAAAATGAAAATAGATCATTCATGGCTAAAAGCTGAGAGGCACAAATGAATCCTTCTGCCAGATTCCCAGCATCCATGTTTTTCTGGCTGATGATGATGGAAGTGGACGCCAACACGCAGCTGAGCCAGCCCTATTATTCCCCCATCCCCATATTTACACATCTCACTATTGTCTGTCCTGCTCAGTATTATGGATGTACAGAGCTTCCGTGGTTCATATAGCAAATCTGTGCTGGTACATATGGAAGAAAATACCAGACTAATGAAAACTTTGTCATTGTTTGACTTGACTTCTATAGTGTACAGGAAGAATAGAAGAAGGTGAACAGCGCTGTTCACCTTCTTGTGTTCTTGAATGAGTCGACATATCTGCCCCTGACCATGCTGCAGCTCGGTTCATTGTATCAGCAGTCGAACAGCTGCTGTTCCAGCACACAATATCACCGCCGCACAATGTCAGCCCGAATCAGCAAAAGCCAAGATTGTGGCTGTAAAGTCCAAATGATTGTCTCCTATTGTCCTCTATTGCTGCCTGGAAGCCAAAAAAAAGAAAGAAAAAGGAAACGATTTTAATGTACATTTTTGGAGAAGTTAGAGTCACTCAACCTAATTATTATTTTACACGACATTTTTAACGTATTCACCGAAAGTGATGTCATTTCACCGTCAGCAGGTGCATCCCTGCTCGACTTATTCACAGTTTATGGTTTCACATGAATATTAAAATACATCTACAGCAAAAACACTTGTCACAATGACTCTGCTGAGGGGAGCATTTGTTCCCACAGCTCCACCTCCTCAACCGTCAACAACTTTATTTATTGATGGCTATCAGCATGTGAAGAGGATTTCGACAAATCATTTTAAAACGGTTTCGGACATAAATTACCAGTCTTAGCTTTGTCGTTATGGTTTTATTTTTTTTTCCCCCCTGGCAGACTTATGTCGGTACAATAAGAACCTCAACAATAAAACCTGTCTTCATATGAAGTATTATCACTGAAAGTTGTTATGATGATTTCATAGTATAAACCAAGGCTAAATATTTTCTCTATGGCTTAATTTGTGTGAGGGTTTTTTTTTTTTTTTAGACATGAATTTACAGTATTTCACCCTGTGATCCACTACGCGCAGAGACAGCAGCGAGGGGACGGACCCAGCTGTTTGCAAAGTGGGTCAGAGCAGCTGCAATAATCACATTAATATTTCAAATGAAACCGCTCCTATGTAACAATCATGTTGATGCCAAGCAGTGTTAGACAATGACAGCATGCTGTACAGCGCCAGCTCTCTCCGCTGAGCTGCTTCTTGCCACACACACAGAAGAAAGAGGGGTGGGTGTTTTTTTTTTGTTAAAAGGCAAATGGAAAGATGGGAAGAAAAGAGAAATACGTGGCGTACAAATCGTGTGAATAGAGATATCTGAAAACACAAGAGGGGGATTCATGAAGGAAGAAGCTGAAAAAGAACCGAAGCACCTTGAAAGTCTTTGTGTGGTCCAGGTATTACTAATGTTGTGGGGACCTAAATCTGTTTAAACAATCACATTAGGAGGATTTGACTTCCTTATAGGGACAAAAAGCAAGTCCCCAAAGTGTAAATGTCTACATTTTAAAGTTAAGACATGTTTTAAGGTTAAGCTGAGGTTAGGGTTAAATGAAGGTCAAGGTTAGGATTAAGATTAAGCCAGTAGTAATCATGGTTAAGTTAAAGGGAAGTAAGGAAATGAATGTAAATCAATGCAGTGTCCTCTGAAGTCATGAAAACCAGTGTGTGTGTTTGTGTGTGTTAAAAAACGCATCCTACCCTTGGGTATCTGACAGGAAGAGGAAGAGGAGTGAACACTGATGGATGACAGATCCATAGAGGCCATGAGATGAAAAATGGAAACAAACTTAGTAATTAGGGAAGTAATGACAAGCAGAGAGTCAGATGGACTGACAGGTTGAAAAAAAAAAGAAAGGATGGGAGATAGCATAGTGAGTCTCGTGTGAGAAAGAGAGAGAGAGAGATGACAGGGGGATGGTTAGAAGTAGGTCATGAGAGAAGACTGGGAGGAGAGGGAGACGTGTGGAGTGATGGATAAAGAGAAGCAAATAAGGAAGAGTGAGACCCAACTTTCCGCTCCTGTTTTTCTACTTCTTTTCTACTTCTTTTCACTTGCCCGTCTGTGCAGACGTACGTGGGTGTCTTTTGAGTGTGTGCACGCACACACAGCCACGCAGACGGGCGTGAGCGTGTCACTGTGATTGACATTTCCTGGCCGGCAGTCTGCTCCAAAGCCGAGCACGTCGTAATAAACAGAACGTGGTTTAATATAGTCCTCCAGGCACAGCAGCGCTGTTCACGTTGACAGCTATTCATAAACAGGGACACACACACACACACACATGCAAGTGTGACACATTGTCTCTACAAGCTGCTTGGTGTAGTACTTGTACTTCAAAACTCAGATCACAGTTAAAAAGAGAGAAAATAAATCCGTACATGAAGGCGTAAAATCTGATTCACATCTTTTACAATTGGGCTTAAAAATAAACATCCATCGCTAATACATTTTAGGTATGAAATCAGTGTAGTATCTGTATTTATAGGGTTTATATTAGAAGAGAGTCATAAAAAATACTAAATAGCTATAGTCTGATGATGTTTTCAGGGGGATTACGAGACATGTGTTCGTCATTATATTTATATATCTGACTGTAATTCCTGCTGATGTTTGAGGATGAGGATATGCACTGATCATTATCTAACCAGTGTTTTCCAATCCACATTTTCTACTGTTAAAACTTGTCATGTTTCCTTTAAACGTCATATTACCTTTAACCTTTAAAACAGTCACTAAATCCCAAAAGATTCTTTGAAAACAAGACACTCCACTTGACACTCCACACACACCCGGTGTTACACTGTGTTTTTTTTATAAAACATTGAACTATAGGTGGTTTATTTCACGTGTCAGCAACAGGCAGAGATTGAGAGTGAAATTGTGTCTGCTTGAGGAAAGTACCTGAGAACCATCACATGATGCAAATAACAAGCTAACCTTGGCTGAAGGTTCTTTCACTTCCGTGTCCAGAGAATAGTATCCTTACTTTTGTAAAAATACTGGCAGTCAATACACACCATGTTCATTTTATGTCTTTATATAATAAACATAACCATTGTCAATATTTTTAAGTAAGAGCAAAAGTCTGACATTGGAACTTGATGTGTTGCAACTGCAATGTGGCGTGGTCCGTCCTGGTGCCCCAGCTGTCTGGAAACTGTCCACGGTAGGGATGCTGACTTAGAGTGGGCCGTCGTCACGGCTACACCAATGACATGGCAGTATGTGGGGGAGCCTTTTTTTTTTTGGTGGCTCTCATTCACCCAGTCAAGGCAAACAAGCCACGCTCAATTTACTGATTATCCCAGCATCTGTCCCTTATCTCTCATTTCTGTGCGAGAGCCGGCAAAGTCGAGCACAAACACAGTTGCAGGAGCAGAGAGAATCCCTTCCAGGCGAACAGCTTAATTCTGGCTCACATCGAGTAGTTTCATCTCAGTTAAATCAAAATCGAGAAAAGATGGAAATTGCTTGTGTGTGTGTTGTAAAACAGCTTGTGTGCATGTGATTCATTATTCACTCATTCATCGTTGGCTATTGTGGTTAATAGAGGATGTGATTATAGCAGCAGCAATTAATGCCCGTCCAATAAAATACATGATGACCACATTTACAGTGTGATTACAGTTTAGTCATCCACGTGACACAAAGGCAGCACACATTCTGCTCAGTTTTATTTACAGCAGCCAGTGTGTCCTGGTGATAAGGTTTACTTTGAGGTTTACTTTGTGCCCCACATTTGCTGCAGCTTACCGGAGTGTATTTATTTCATTTCCTGTCCCATCTTCTCCTGCACCTTTATCCTACGGTGGCTTCAGCAGGGTTTGGGTTTCTGCCTGGCCACCTGGATATTGTGTGTCGTCAAAATGTGAAATGGGTCTGTAATTAGTTGCACAGATGCTTGTGACTATGCCCGGACAGACAGCAGGGAATGCTTGGTTGATAAATACAACGATTAATGGCAAGAAGAGAAGAAGAGGGCTGCTAAATGGGAGTGCAAACTGAAGAGACAATGTGAGAGAAGGAGAAAAAGGGCTAATATTCTTGATTTATCAGCCCGACAGCCTCTGAGACAGATGAGAAGAAGAAAGCTGTCCGTGGCCATTTATTGTCGCCTGCGGGATAAATGCTCTCTATTGCACTGTTTGTCTTTGGTTGGGTAAAAAAAATGAAGTGTGGCATCAATAAAAATGTTAATCGCATACAGAAAAAAAGAAAAATCACTTTCAATTTGTGGATGTCAGTCAGTCTACAGAGGGAGATTCATTTGCATGCCGTGCTTTAAATTACTCTCGGCTGCACCCCGACCTTTGTGTCTCCCATAAACATTCAGTATAGTACAGCACAAGGTTGTCAAATGAGCTGCATATACCTGTATCCACTCAAAATCATATCTTTAAAGTATGAAACCACTGTTTTCATGTCATTACTTTTCACATAAATCAAGTGTCGTCTTGTGTACGTTGTGTGGTTTTCCTCGTAAAGAAATTAACTGATAGCGAAATTAACCATTTATTTTATTTTTCTTCATACCATACCAAGATGTAAAATCTAAAATAACTTTAATGGTCTCCCTTTTTGTGTCTCTAGGTGAGACCGGTGCAGCCCTGTCACGCCCACAGCGCCCCCTTTCGGCCCGGACGGCCCACCATGGTCCGGCGCCTATGAAAGGGTACCATGTCAGCCGTAGCATGTCTCAGCATTCCTCTGGTGGTGGCCCCTGCCATTGCGCACCTGAGGACTGCGATGGCCCGGGCAGAGAGTACTACCAGGGCCACAGTGATGGCCACTATTACCCTCCAGGAGGTCCAGCTGAGGCCCTGGCACTGGAAAGGCATCATTCCCACTCCCACTCCCACTCTCACTCCCACGGTCACTCTGGAGGCGGCACATTCCCCCGTTCCCAGCACCCACCTCTGCAGTCATTTGACTCTTGTGAAGAATGCTTGTCTTCAGGCCATGGAGGCAAGATGCATCGCATTCCCCCAAACCTGATAGACCAGTTTGAGAAGCAGGTGCCCTTTCATCCTGATGGCTTCCATACCCTGCAGTACCAGCGCACCGCTAGTGGGGGCGCTGAGCCACGCAGTGAAAGCCCCTCCCGCATCCGTCACCTGGTCAACTCCGTGCAGCGTCTCTTTGCCAAGTCCCATTCCCTGGAAGCACCATCCAAACGGGAATACAATGGCACAAGAGGAAGTGGTGAGAGAGACTATCGTGGTGAGAGAGGAGGAGGAGGAGGAGGAGGAGGAGGAGGAGGAGGAGGCCACAGGAGTGGAGGGGAAGATGGTGGAGGCCACTACTCGGGCCACCAGTCTCGCTCTACCAGGAGGAGCAAGTCTCGAGAGCGTAGCAAGAGTGGAGACTCAAGACACGAGTCGGGCAGACGCCACCGCAGCAGGACAGCGGGCTGGTGGAGCTCTGACGATAACCTGGACAGCGATAGCAGCTTCCTGGTTAGCGGAGGCAGACGAGGGTATCCCAGTGGACACGAGAGCCTCGATGCCGCCATCCAGGAGCTTACCATGAAGAAGCCCAAGGAGCGCGGCGGTGGTGGACCGGGGCCAGGGGAGTGCGTGGCGTGCACCACAATGGCTTTGGCCGGGACTGAAGGAGGGGGACACCATGGGCACCATGGGCACTCTCTGAAGAGGAGCACATGGTCAGCCATGACAGTGAGTCAAGCAAGGGAGGTGTACCCTTCCGCCAGGGGAGGAGCCTACAACAAAGCCCTTGTACCCATGGAGAGCAAGCTGAAGGAGAGGAGTTTCCACTACCTGCAGGTATGCCTGCATGATGACCAATATGGGTGTTGATGTGAGAACCAAAAACATTTGTTGTGTGAAGAAACCTTTGTACTGTCAATCAGTACATCTCTAAAATAAGTCAGAAAATCAGCAAAAAAAAAGCAGCCCTAGATTCAGAGGATTAAATAGCCACCTGAGCGACACCACGCACCATTTTGGTGTTTTTGCTCTGAGTCAAACTATAATGACTCTCACCCACACACACACACACAGATCTGATGTCTCTATACTGCAATATGTCTCTGAATGTAAGTCATCTTCCTTCTACCCTTTCACTTTCCCTCAAATGAAAAGCTAATATCTGTTACACTGTACATACAGAGGCAGCTGAGCTGAGGGAGCACACACACACACACACAAACAAGCACTCAGAAACTTCCAGCTGTGCTGAGGTAGCTCTGCCTTGCGATGCTGTGTTTCTACGGAAACAGCAGGTAGCCACAGAAGTCCCTGATGTTTTTTTCCAACGCTCATCCTTTAGATGCAGCTGAGGTCTGCTGATAGAAGACACAGTGAGAGCAGGGCTGTGCCTATTAGTGTTTTCAAACGACAACCCCCCCCCCCCCCCCCCCCCCACACACACACACAATTTGCCTCTGTGCCTTAGGCAACCATAGCATTCCTACGTCAGGACATTAAATGAAGTTCCCCGGCTTCCCCAGCTTCTCTGATATCTTCAGGTGTCAAGCTCACTGTTGTGAGGATGGGTGAGAATGTGTGGTGTGCATTTTGTACCTGTGCTCAGTTGCACTGAAGTCAGACAGACTGATGTTTGCCATCAGAGCTGGCAGCTTCCTGGAGCTGCAGATATAGAGCTGTTCAGGTGTACTCCGCTCGAACCAAACCTCAGGAAACCCGGAGCACAGGGTGTAGTTGTGAAGCAGAATTTCGGCAGATTGGTACAGATAAAGACTTGATATACCAAGTATACTGGATATATATATATGTGTGTGTACTGTGTATATATATATACATATATACGGATAATACCATGATCACAATACTACATTTATATAATGACCACATGGCCTAACATGCTCTTGGAATTGTTTATTTTGGTGGTCTAGTTTGCACCTGTATGGCTTTGTTTCTGACCACAACAGAATGCCAAACAGTTGCTATGTCAAAATCTTTGGATTCTAACAATCCTCACTATGGGAGTTTGTCCACACCAGACACTTAGTCATGACAATAAAGTATTTTAAACAAACCCTGACAAGCTTGATAGAGGAAGTAAGAAGTTACATTCTACAAAGACATACTGAGGTAGTTTGTTGTTGTTTTTCATGAAACACTGATTTGTTTATACAAGATCATCCTGAAAAGTTCACACCAGGCCACTACTCAGCTACTAAGGCAAGAAAAAGTGAAAAACAACTGAAGTCTGAATTACTGTGGTCAAAGACAAGTGGACATGTCTAAGGTTTTCTCTCATGGTGTCAAAGACAATCACAATGTGCGGCATCAGAACCTGGTGCTCTCTACTCTCTAAGCCTCTCGCCTCCCCTTCAGTCTGCGTCTGATAGATAAGAAACGAGAAAAACAAGAATATGGAGTGAAAGTGAAACGGAGAAGAGAGAGAAAATGAGAGACAGGGGTGGGTGGGTGAAGAGTACGATGGAGGGATGCAGAAATAGCAAAGCAAGCTCAGGGATAGAAATGAGATAAAGGAGGTGATGATAGCCAAGGGGCGAAGTGAGAGGAGGAGTGGAAGAGCAGGATGAGAAAATGAGAGAGATAGTGGAAGGCTACGGGGATCAGGAGATTAGGCTGAATCATCTTTTTAAGTGATGACCTCAAAAACACACACTCAGCTGGATGCCGAACCCTGGGGGCTTGGTTCTGTGTGTGTGTGTGTGTGTGTGTGTGTGTGTGTGTGAGTGAGAGGCTGTACACCTCACAGTATTTGCAAAAACAGTCAAGAAAGATTTGTTGTTTTTTGTGAACAATTACTTTAGTATAAGCCACCACTACAGTCACCATTAATATTTGTCCCATACAAACACAAGTGTTGACACATGGCATTGAAATGCATGTCCAAAACAACATGATGTGTTTGTGTGTAGCCTTTTAAGATCTACAGCTCCCATTAGTATTTTAGTATTTGCCAAAAACATAGTGTCGGTATTATTGATAAGTTCCATTTCCACTCCCATGTCAATTTTTCTTTCACCATTTTATCAAAAAAAATAGAGACATTGACCCTCTTCATTCCCATCCATGGTTTACTATTACTGTATGTTGCAAGGAGAAATATTACATTTAAAAAGGGAAAAACATTAGCAATTGCCTTGGTAAATGTAGTATACCATATGCCAAATAGTATGTTATTTACCTTTATACAAATGTTGCAGTGTCACATTTTATAGCTTTGATCTACAGTACATTTACTCAGGTGTCATCTCAAGCTAAAAAAAAAAAAAAAAACAACAATCTCAGGATATGGAAGCATCAAGTTGCAGGTTTTACTTGAGGGCTGCTGTGGGAATCTGCCTTTAATTGTGTTGTGTTTCTAGTTTCCTGAGTCTTGAGCGTGTGTGTGCGCGTGTAGTCTTCTCATCTCATCAGTCTCTCTTTCTTCTTTCCTAAAATCTACTCTCTCGCCTCTCTCGTCTTGTCACCTTGTACAGTACATCGGTCTGCCCCGCCCACCCCCCACCCCCCCATGCCTCTCTGTCTTTTTTTGCTCCGTCCGTCTGCTTTTGGCTTATGATGCTCTTCTTTCTCTGTGTCAGTGTTTCTCCAGCTGTCAGAGTTTCGCTCTCCCTGTAAGTCCCTTTTGTCCCTTTCTTTCTGTCCCTAACATCGTCACCCACGTGCATGTATGCGTGAGAGAGTGTGTTGTGCACTGTATGTGTGTGTGTGTGTGTGGTCCCATTGTGTGCACGAGCATGCTGGAGCCATTTCTGTTGTTGTGTTACTTTTTACAACACGGCACTGTGTGCCAGGACTGGTCGTCTGAATCATGACTGTCCTTCTGTTTGAGGTGTGAAATATTTTTCAGTGACGAAATATATTTCTTTTTCGAGAAGTTGTCAAAAAAGAAAAAAAAAAGAAAGCAGATATTGGGAAGAAACTGCCAACTGTGCAGTGACAGCAATCCTCAATATCTCAACTCTTATTAATTCACATGGCGATGAATTGCTCTTCCCTGCAACAGTCAATGTAGATGAAGAATGCAAACGTACTTTTTAACTCATGTCCGCTCTGTGTTTAATCCATTTACGGAGATTCGTATTAACCTGACAACCATGTGTCTGCTCCACATGGTTGTACTCTTGTACCCACTCGATGTTGTATTTTCAGATCAAACCTCTGCCGTCATTTTTAGATGAAAAATCTTTATGCAAATGTGCCTCAGGTCCCTTCAGATGACTGGGCAGGTGGATATGGCAGTGGCGGAGGAGCCGATACCGGAGGGGAGATCCCTTGTCGTCGCATGCGGAGCGGCAGCTACATCAAGGCCATGGGCGATGATGACAGTGTCGACTCAGACACCAGCCCCAAAGCTTCGCCCAAGTCCACCCTGATTGCTCAGAGGGAGGCGTTTAGACGATCTATCAGCATGGATCAAAGGTAAAATGTATGGCAGGATGTATTTGGAGTTATTGACCAGTGATTCCATAATAACCTTTCAGCATAATGAGAGATAATGGCACCTTCTCCTGACTCTTCTCCTTAACTCATGTTAGTTCAGGCGCCACATACGGTGCAATTTGAATTCAAGTGTGCAGGAGCAGTAAAATAATTGCATAATAGCATTTAGTCACACACACACACACACACACACACACACACACACACACAAAAAGATTTCACATTATGATTAGATTCTAATCATAATAGACGACATAAGACGTGTGTCATATGTCTGATGCAGGTACTCGTGTAAACAATGCACTGATTCCTACCCCAACAGCCGAACCACGCCGAAAACCCACACCCGCTCCCGGAGTTACACGCGCTCGCTGACCAGCTCGCAGGTAACCAGTCGTTTATAGCGATAAATGTTCATATTTCCACCAAGTACCGGGGTCTGTAACTTGAGTCTTCATCTGTCTGCTGCAGCTGGGAGACACTTTGAACCGTCAGTTTGAGGCCGTGTGTGAGACCATGTTCGGGGAGGTGGAGTCTCAGGCCGTGGAGGCACTGGATCTTCCGGGTGTGTTCCGCACTCGCAGCCACAGCTACGTCCGTGCCATCCAGGCCGGCTGTTCCCAGGACGATGACTGCCTTTCTGTCTTCTCCATGTCAGGCCCCCAGGGAAGCATGAAGGGCGGGGCTGGTGAGCATGCATGTGTGTGTGTGTGTTGCAGTCTGTAAAAGTTGGTCGGGTGTGCGTGAGTCTTAGAGACACGTGTGTCTGGTTTCTTTGGTGAGAGACACAGTAAGATAGCCAGTGAGAGAAGGCACTTTGACAGCCTGTGCCTGCTTGCCTTGACAGAACCAAGGCTCTGCATAGCTGCATCATGTGAATCCTTTTTCTTTCTTTTTTTTACATTCCTACCTCTTTTCCTTCTCTGTTCCTTTTATCTCTGTATCTTCATCTCCCCCTTGTCCCTCTCTGCGGCACTTGTGCTGACTGTATGTATATGTTTGCATGCTGTAAGCATAGTTTTGGGTCCGTGTTGCTGTGCATGCAGTTTGTTTTCTGTCACCTCTTGTCTCTGTATCTCATCTCATCCGTTACCCTCCACTGTGTGATGGCACGTTCCTGCGCCTCAGTAATAGCGACAGGAACATTTGTGATCATGATGATAGCTCAGCGTCCCCAGCTGCTGCTTCTGTCTTTCTGTCTTCCTGTCTTTCTGTCTTGGCATCATTACATCTTTAGTTTGTCCCTCCCGTTCACTGTTTATTCTCTCTCTCTCCCTCTGTATGTTGTGTGTGTGTGTGTTTGCTTACATCTGTTCGTACAATACCGCAGAGCCACTTAGGGCCTCGCAGGACTCAAATTTCCAAGCTTAGCAAAATTCCCCCAGAGATTTATTAAAGTGCTACATATACTGTACTTGCAATAAACACACATACACACGAATCAAAACTCACATGCGCTGACATTTATATAATTTACATGCATACACACACACACACACATACCGAAAAAGACTGTTTCTTGGGTGTTACTCTGTGTGTGCCATGAGGGGGAAGAGACAGAATCAGTTCTCGTCTTTTTTAATATTTCTCATGAAATTGCTTTATGTTCCTCAGAAGCAGAGTTAAGTTAGCTCTCTCCTGTCGTCTCTGTCATGTCTGTCTTCTCCACCACTTTGCTCTCTGCGCCTCACTGAAATTCACACCATATATTAACTTAGGATAAAAATAAATCATGAGCTGCATTTACAAATCTTTTTGGTCCCACTGACATGATTTCCTAGTGATGTTGTTGTTTCCCTCTCTTTCTCTTTCTACACATAATACTTTCCTCCCTTTCACCTTGTCTTCCCAGTCTGTCCCTCTTGTCCATCCCCCCTTCTCCCTGTTTTCATAGTAAACATTTTGCTTTTTAACAGCACACTATGCCTCTGGTCTTTCTTTCTCCCACTCTCCCTACACTTCAGTCTTTCCTTATCGCAAAGGTGCTCCTCCTCCACTTCCACCTCGCATGTCCAAGTCTTCACTCTCAGTGCGGGCCCAGAGCAGCACTGAGTCCACGCAGGATGCCTACTTCCAGAGCAGTGGACAGTTGGTCTCAAGCTCTGGTCGCCCAAAGCAGCACAGCAACTCTGTGGACATGGGCATCTCCGACGGACCGCCAGGTCGCTCCTCCAGGGGGGGCTACTACACCGCCACGGGCCCTGCGCGTTCCAGGCAGCACAGTAACTCGGCGGAGAGCTTAGATGGTGTCAGGGGTTCACGGGAGCTGGTTCCCTACGGAGGGGGCCCAGGAGTTGGAGTGAGAGCCAAACACAGCAGCTCAGCTGACAGTCTTCTGGAGGGTCCACCCAGGCCGGTCAGGGAGCGGGAAAGCAGGATTGGAGGCAGCCTGGGCAAATCCGCCTCTCTGCCTCAGAACAGCTTAGTTCTGAGCAAAGCTGTTGGGCAGGACGATGGTCGCGGTGTGAGAAAGTGGAGTCCATCTATAGCTGTGCAGGTGAGAAATGATGACTGCAGTTTACCTGACCCAAAGATGCACGTTATGTTCGTTCAACAGTCTAAAGGTAGAATTTGTAACATTTCTGCACTCAAATACCTTCAAACAACAATACTATTGTTGAGTAGTGTTCTTACATGAGCCAAACTGTTTTGCAACACACAATACCTATCTAATTTTTAATGACTTTTTAATGACCTCATGTGTTGTTTGTCACAGGTGGACAGCTCAGGAACCCTGTCAGATTCAGAAGGAGAAAGCAAAGCTCTTACACAGGTCCACTCCATAGGGGTCCAAGTGGAGGAAGATAAAAGGTAGGAAAGGAAGTACAACTAAAAGTTAAGTGGGGAAAGAGTATTTTTAAATCTTTCTCCCAACTTGAAGTGTGTTTATTTTGCCTGGCATTTGATTTTCTGTAATTATGGACACAAACTAAGATGTTTCTGTTCATTTTACTAATTTGACTTTGCCTCTAAAATGCGTTGATTTATGTAAATAATCTCCACATATGATTTTTAAAAGCCGCCGTCCCCCACAGCGCAGCCACCTATGGTTGATTTCTTCCTGCGATCCTATTATTTCATTTAACATTTCATCAGACATCACAGCTTGAATTCAGTAACACTGTTCCAAGAATGTCTTGTTTTTTCGTTATTAGGGACTGTAACCATGACTACAGCAAATCATACACTTGACATGACTTTCACACATGATGCAGCCCTTCTCCTAATTATATCCAGTGCCGTTTACGGGTCAGGCGCACGCACACACGCGCACACACACACACACACACACACACACACACACACACGAGATGCAAGCACTCGCAGCTCCACACAATCTGAAACGTCAAGCAGTGTGCGAGCATGCACCTGTTAACAATGTCCCCTGCCTCCTGCAATCATCAAAGATGACAGTGGGACGGCGAGAGAGAGAGAAAGGAGGAAGGAAATTTGAGTCACACCTTACACCTCATCGGAAAGCAAAGAAGGATGAGAGGAGGTGGGATATAACCTTGTAAACACTCACCACTGAGTCCACTGACATGACATTTGCACTCACACTGTTGCGTCATATGCCAAAGGATTTAGCAGGAGTTATGAGAAGAAGAAAAAACAAGTGAAAAGCGGATTGAAATTGGCGAGTGTGTGAATCGTGACGGGGTGTACGTGCAGGGCACCACGTCACAATGTGACACTGTGACAGTTCTTTGTACCATGGTGTCACATGGTGTCAAAAGTGAGGTTGACTATTCAACAAAACTAGAGGGGAAAAATACAGTGTTGGGTGGTTGTAGACATTGCCGCACGACGACGCGCTACCTCCTTCCGCTAACCCAAAGTTACCCATAGTAACCATGCCAACTAACTCGAAAGCCCCTCCCGCTTCTCTAAAAACACCATGCAGTAGCCTTACATCATGTCATGTTTACACATAGCGTGTTAACACAGGTCTTGTGTGCCCATTTATACTGATCAGAGCTGAAGCTGATAAAACCCCCATGTGCTTGACCTGGGGACGATTGCCAGTTAAACACTTTCCCATTTGTCAAAAACCAATATAAATCCAGCAGTTAAGTGATTTTTGGTTTGGGAATGGGGCGGTGTCTGCAGTGACGGCATCACCATCACGGCTCAAACAGAAATGTGCGATTTATAGAAGAAGGCGAAACATCTGAGAAAACACTTTTGCATGCGATACTCCCCGTGACTGGATGGCTCTGGGCCTCTGTCTGTGTTGCAGGCGGGCTCGTTTCAAGCGCTCCAACAGCGTGACGGCAAGCGTGCAAGCCGACCTGGACCCTGAGGGCTTCCCAGGGCTCAGCATCGCCGTGCCAACACAGGACAAGAGTCTTCAGTTTGGCTGTTCCTTCCAAAGGCACTCGTCAGAGCCCGAGTCTGCCAGCCAGTACACCGAGTGCCACCGTACAGTGCACACACAGGGACAGTGGGCGCACAGAGAGGTACGGGTAGTTTTTTTTTTTTTTTAAATATCATGGAACCTGCATTGTCAACAGTTTTCCCTCGAAATGGACAAAAAAATATATAATTTTAAGGGTCAAATGGACAAAGTTATTTGTACACTTGTTTCCTTAAATCTGAACAGTGTAATGACACATAATCAACCTGCCTTCTTTCAGTTATTAATAATTATATTTAATAATTATGAGAATACATAATCATTAAAAAAATATGTACCAATCCTCCTAATATGACATTATGAATATCCATTAAACAGAGCAATATTTTTTTTTCCCCTCAGTTTGTTCATAATGTGCGTTTGTCATACCAGCAAAACAGTGCCACCGCAGAGAAATATCAGCTAATGAAGATGAAACCGCACAATAACAGTGTTGTAACAAGATATCCGCCATCGTTTTCAGTAATGAATTCCCAGTGAAATGGATCCGTTGAAACTTTTGTAACCCGGGAACTAATAAAACAGTGCCGTCTATTAGATTAGAGGTAGCGTCACGGTCATGGGAGTAAACGTGCTCGTGCTAGCTACCCTTATTGATCTCCAGGAAATTGCCATTCCTGAATAATAATAATAATAAAAAAAAATGTATAATCTCTTTATCCAAGATAAAGTAATCACAAGGAAAACAATAAGGTGGATGCACAGGCTTACCCTTTACGGCAGGACTTAATAAATACGCTTTGACATGTTAATTAATGATGATTTGATTTAAACGTATGACTGGACAGTGATGGCCTCATCTTTGGGGACTATTGAGAACATTAACATTTACTGAGGCTATAAATCAAGCAAGAACTTGGATCATTTTCTCACACTTACCTACAAACAGATGTGTGTTGCGCATGACCTACCATCCAATAAATTAAAATATTAAACTACTGAAGCAAAATTTGTCTCCAACAAATGTATTGGCCTGAATCTTGCCATGTTTGTGTTGCTATTGTCTTATTATTTTGTGTATCAGCTTCTATCATGTCCCGGTATTAGTCATAATTCATAAGTAATTTAACTCCCAATGGCATTAGTCGTTAGTGTGAGTCAGTTCAGTTGAACTTGTATTAACATATTAGTATGAGTGAACATGTACGAGTGTGGAAAAAAGCCGTACTCTTCCATGACTAACTGTGAAATGGTTTGGCGCAGTAATCCAGTATGATCGGGAGTGGGAGTGACACTGAACAGATGGTGTACGGTGGAATGTCTTTGCTGAATCAGAACACATTATTGATGAACCGTATAATTCATGTCAAAAACTGTTTTCTCCTCTGATCTCGCAGGACTACATCCAGGCTGGCTACACCAGTGAGGTCTGCCCAGCAGATCCACGGCCGCACCAACACCCACACCCGCACCCACACCCACACTTGCCCCCACGTTCCCACTCCCCTCTGCCCATCACATCTGAGCGAGCCTGGGCAGGTACGCCGTCCCTGGAAGGCCCCCGCAGCCTCCCCGACTCAGGCAGAGCCTCGCCTTGCATGAGAGATGGAGAGTTCTTCTTACGACTCCTGCAGACAGAGGTGGAGAGGATGGAGGGCTGGTGCCAGAACATGGAGAGAGAGGCTGAGGAGAAGGAACTGCCAGAAGAAAGTGAGTCGAGGGGGATTGAAAAGATGAAAAGAAAGTCAAAGGATTCATGGTTTTTCTGAAACAATTTATGTTTTGTTTCCTCTTTAGTTCTTGAGCTAATCCGAAATGCAGTTGGCAGTGCCCAGATGCTCATGTCTCAGAAAGTCCAGCAGTTCTTCCGCCTCTGCCAACAAAGTGTGGTGAGTATGTGTGACTGCACATAAAGGGAAAAATGGTCCTGTGCAGCATTTCCTCTTCCACAAATATCATATCCTGTCTCCCTGCCTGTTCAGGACCCATCGGCCTACCCTCAGCCCACCTCTCAGGACCTGGCGGGATTCTGGGACCTGCTCCAGCTCAACATAGAGGACGTCAGGGTCAAGTTTCAGGACCTCCAGAGGCTCAAGGACTCTGGTTGGAGACTCCCAAGTGAAAAGAAGGTGAGAGGCCTGGGGATCCAACCAGCCTTGGTTTCCTTTCAACAAACCCCCAGAGCTAAAATGGCAATGTGCAGAAGAGTAGCGCAGATGGTCGTACCCTCCAAGCCTTTGCAGGCTGTGAAAATACAGAACAACAAGAGGAACTGAGCTGAAATTCCCATGAGACAGTGGAGTCTCACAGTGCTAGAAATAATTCTAATCTCATTTTTGCAGACAGTACATGTGTGTTACATTGCTATCTACAAAGGTTACACTACTTACTGATCAGCTACATTATTCTTGATAACAAACTAACAATTGTCTCTCCCTTCTTCTTGTTTGTTTTATATTATTGTTGTCGTTGTTTTTTCCCTTTCCCATTTCATTTCAATTCATGTTACCTGATGCAAATGCATGCTGAGGTACTTTTTCACCATTTATTTATTTTTTGTTCTGTTTTGTTTTTCGGTTTATCTTTCCATTTTAATGCCCTCTCTCCTTTGTCTGTTTTTTTTTTGTTTCCTCCCTTTTTTTGCATGGGATTTCTTTTGTACCTCTTTACAAAATCCACTGTCTGTTTAATCCATGTCTCATCATTGACGGGGCCAGGAGGACAAGAAGCTTCCTCCTCCATTACCAAAGAAGCCAGCAGGTGGGGTGACTGGCAGTCTCCGGGCCGATAGCACAGGGGATGTGGGCACTGGTGGTGGGTCAGGGGGCCTGGTGGTTCCCCGTGTGGGTGGACACACTTTACCCATCAGAGAGAAGTCCTTGGACCTCGTGGAGCGTCAGAGGACAGAAGCGAGGAGGAGGCTGCTGCAAACCAAGAGAACGGCTTCCTTCAGGCAGAACTCAGCTACGGAGAGCGCGGACAGCATTGAGATCTACATCCCCGAAGCCCAGACTCGACTCTGAGCACAAGAGTGCGGTGTCTCCTTCTCCTCTTCTCTGCTCACCTTCACCCGTTTTAAGATCCACCGCGGGTCCTTGCTGTTATTCTGCTAGCCACGCCCTCAGCATTTCCATTACTTCACATACGAGAACAGCAAACTGGCAAAATGCCATCATGTTGCTCACTAAACAAGCAATGACCGCCATTTTAGTATGTGTGAAATTTGGATATTACTGACACAGAGGCCTAGACCTGAATGGGTTGGTAGCAGACCTTTGTAACTGAGAATTTCTTTCTTCTTTTGTTGAAGTTGGCCACAAACAGTCCATCTTTTATAGCACTTGGCAGTAGAGATTCACACAGTAGTAGCATGCCTGTGCGTGTTCACCTTACACTTTTCCATCACTGAAACTAAAGGGCTCAACAGGCACAGATCCTCCACAGATCTATGGATCACTGATGAATTAGAATCAGCTCCATGTTATGTTTTTCGGAGTTTCTGTCACAACAAGATGACTCCCCACTCATCGCACATGTATGGATGAATGGCCGTGAGAGTCGGATGGTTCATAACCCCCAAAGAACATCCCACAAACGTAGTGAGTTTACCACGCAAAGGCTCCCCCCACCCTCATTCAAAGGATTTTAAAATCATGTATCTCCGTCATCGGTCCTCACATCCCATGTATCCCCTGACCGTCCTTAGCATTCAGCAGTGAGGCTGTTTGAATGTGCAAGTGCTATTTGTACATAGTGTGCACACTCATGTTTGCCAAAACGAGCTTTTGCAGTATAGCGTCACAGCCTTCACAGCTCGAGAGCCTCACAGGCAGAAGCAAACGGAGGAGAAATAAATAGCTGTTTTCTCTTTAAGTAGTCTTTCTGAAGTTTCAGGGTGGGGTTGTTGGGTATTTTTACGGGAATATATTTTGGAGCCTTTTCAGGACTGTTTGCTGACGCGGCCCCTATTTCACTGTGAGACTATAGCACCACCTAGTGGTCAAATGAGGACCCAAACCTACAAGGGGGATTTTGTAGAGAATTGTTTCCACCTCAGCCAGAAAATGAACACGATGCCCTGATGAAACAGCCATGAAAGAAGTTTCTACGTCACTTTGTTTGCCTTTGTTGTTTTCATTCTGTAAAAGGCGGTAGGTCACAAATTCAGAAAGAAGAGAGCCGCCAAAGTCTAGTTGTGTGAGTGGAAGTACAAACCTCTCAGTTACACACACACACACACACTCACTCACACACACACACACACTGCTGACAAGAAAAGGAACAGAGGTTCTCTGATCAGGAAATAACAAAAAGGAGTCATTTTGTACGTGTCTCCATCCCTATCTTTTCCAAAGAATCACCCCAGAGAGTAAAACAGTAAAAGTCGTGAAGTTATAGAAATGACGCAGCGCGTATTGTTGAGATTAAGTCACACATGTAGATCAGTGGTGATTGCACTATGTCTTCTTTCATCTTTATTTAAGACTTCCTGAATCATAACACCCGATGTTTCCACTGACATGTAGCATGATTTCAAAAGCTGTGAAGGGGTCTTATTTACAAATGTATGTCGGAACACATCTTTATTATTATTATTATTTTATTGAAGTATTTTGTATGGATGTTGTGTACAGGCCTGTGTGAATGTGACGGGCTGTGTGTAATACGGGATTTGTGATGAAGCCCAAATGAATACTAAAAAGTCCAAATCAGCTATTTTAAAGACGAAAAAAAAAGGGGGCGGGGGAACCCCTTAAATTATAAGAATCTTTTAGCATGAACCTGTGTATTTCTTTTCTAAAATTTGAATGGAATGTGTTGGCAAAATGGGATATTTTAATGGGAGATGTATATTTTATAATATAATCTACATTTCTAGGTTAGTAGAGACTATTGAGTACAGTATATGTACAAAAAAAAAGCATATATCAAATGTGAAATACTACAGTATTATTATGATAGATTATAGCATTGTGTGAAACTTCAGCTGTGTGGCATATCCAGACTCAGTGTACGTGGAAAAACAATTTCAAATGGTTATCCTTAACTTTGTGAGTGCTGAGTCAGGTTCACAGGGTAAAACTGGCAAAGAGTGTAATTTGCCAAGTATGATCCTCCTTAGATCTACTGTTAATCTTTGTGTGGTTCTAACAACATATATACTGCTGTATCCCCTCCCTGTATAATTCCTCTTTAGAGCCAACAACACGTGCCTAACCAGCTATTGTGGAGGTTTCCTTTTAACACAGTTTACACACACACACACACGAGAGAGTGAGAGAGAGAGCGATGTACATAGGAAATGAAGATCTGCAGAGAATATTGTTGGAGGAAAAATGTTTTTACGCGACCGACACGCCACTCCTTTGTGTCCCTTACTTTCACTTGCAATACTCACATAAGACTGGCAGATTTTGTCGATACTGCATGTTTTGTGGCAAATTTAGCAGAATTTCCTTTTTGACCGCTACGGTTTGAGCAAATTTTGTAGCCAAAAAAGAGACGAGATTTTACAGTGAGTCACTTCTTTGTACAGTGATTATATCCTTGGAGGACACTAATATTGGAGCCCTTGAAACAGTAATTGGGTGTTGATTGTGTTGACTTGACTCCAGACAGATCAATACAAGAGCCTCCACGTAATACGAGCTGCCCTGGCAGGGGAGGAGAAAAGGGCTCCCAATTAGACGTGGTTTTTAATTCGTTTTGCAGCGGTGTGGGTTGCAGAGCAGCCTTTTAATCCCCTCATCCCTTCTCCTGTGTCAAACTCAAACTTGACAACATCTCAGTGGTGTATGAAAGAAAGCACAAAGACCTGCTTTTATACTGTTAACTCCACTGTGAAGGACTCGACTCGACCCTTAAAATCCTCAAATCGACACAGAGGGATGGCAAGGCCTTTCCATTTCGGGCCTTGAGGGACGCCAGGAATTGAGGAGGCTTCAATGGATATTGGTCCGCAGTAGCAACTTCTACGACTTAAACCGTTTTTTGCTGACTTTCTCCTTTACACTACTGATCACAAGTTGAGGTGTTAGCCAGCCACCTTGCCTTGAAACAGGTCCATTGGAAACACACTTTTTTGTGGATGTGATTTCCATACTTTTTTTTTGTTTCTGTACTTTGCCTATCTATTTGTCCGACCATATATATCTACTGTATGTATCGGCACAGTATAAACACAGGAGCCTCTGAGTACAATAGCACCTGGGTGTGTAGTTATGTACAAACACGATCCACGTGCTCACCAGTACACCAGACAACAAGAACATGAAACCCTTTCTCCTCCGAATAGAAGTGCATAAACCCCCACATGGACAGCCTGACGGACATGACAACTCTGAGTACCTCAGTTTCTAGCAGCAGTGTCTCCAAACCCTGACCCAGGCCTCTGTCCTCAGGGGATTCTCTAGCACTATACAACAGACGGACCCTGAAATCACATGACCAGAGCCGTCCCACGAGAAGGTTGTCCATGCTCTCTGTGGGGGGGGCTTGTTATTTGAGCCCATTTTCTCTAGTAGCCATTTTTTTTCCAAGACTGGAGGACAGTAGAGTCAGAGGAGGAGGGGTGGGGGGGGGGGGGGCAGATCAACTGTAGCCAATGTGTGTGTAATGTCTGTCCTGCGTGTGCAACAACGTGGAGCAGGAGGAAGGATGTTGTAGCTGCAGATTTGAGTTTTAGTTTGACATTTGGTAGCGGCAGAGTTGCTCTGGAGGAAAAGAAAAAAAAAAGTTTTTCCAGCAAAGTGAGCTATAAGCTGCTTCTGCACAGATGTGTGATGTGCATGGCTGAAATTCTCAATGACTCTCAGCTTTCTTTCTTTGAATTCATGACATCATTACAACATAGTATTCCTGTTACAGTTCACATGCAGACTGACAGTACAATAGCAGATTTTGAGTTTACACCATCGAGGGAGGAAAGGATAACAGTCGAGTCAGCACTAGTCTTGTCTGGATGAGTGGAGACTCTCAAGGTCTCATATCATCTCACAGCTGAGACATGATGGCATCTCCTAACTGTAAACATGAACAGTCTAAATCTGGAGCAATCTAAAACCTACGTTATATGATACAATATATATTATATATATATATTGATTTGTATGCAGATGATTTTCCATTCGCATGTAAGACAATTAAGTCCAGAAATAAAATGTGTGCAATCAGCAATACATAACTTTCACCTCAAATGAATATGAAGTCGGCATAAATGCCATATTTGTCATCACGCTGTTCTGTAACAGCTTCATAAAAAGTGTTTATCTTTATTCAGTCAACTCTTTACGACTCACAGAATAATTCACATTTGGATGCAATTTTTTTTTTTTAAGATTCTTGTCAAACCATTAAAACAACAACAACCATGATGGTATGGTAATATTTTGTCATTGAGAGGCGATGTCATCTTATTTCTGACACAGTTTCCATCTTTGTAATAACAATGGCAGTAGTGTGGTAATAAGGCAATAATATTACAAGTGGCGGTAAGGTTAGTTAGTGAAAAATGTATCACTTTAATACCCTCACATGAATATTTGTGTGAATAAAAATTGATAATCCTCACCCCCTTATGTCCCACACACATTGTTAATGAGTAGGGATAATAAAACGATATCGGTATTAAAATAGAATCAAAAATGAGGTCTGATTTTTTTGAAAATCCTAAATAACTTACTATTCCTTTCTGGACTTGGACCAAATCTCCAGAAACTCATATTTCTGTTTCTCCTCCAGAGCAGCTTGCGCCCATGAAGCGTTTTAACTGAGACTCCGATGTGCCTTTAACATTGTAAAGTTGCTCTACCGTACACACACACACACACACACACACACAGGAAACCATGTGGGTTAGAGACATCTGAGCAATTACTATGTAATTAACAAAAAAATACCCTGCCACCCTCATGTTTACAAGACTGTAAATACATGTTGCCAGTGGACATTGCTCTTCTCAATATTACATAATATTGTTATAACAAAATGATTATTATTATCAGTATGATTGTTGTCATTAAAGGATTAATTATCGCGATCACTCTCATTATTGTATAGCTATGGGTAAACATTGTTCTTTATTTAAGGGCAAAAACAACTGTTCAATCCCATAATGATACGTCTTTAAATTGCTGCTACTAAGAAGATAGAGTAGAAGAAAAGCAAGCTGACAATAACTCTGGGAGACACTTTTTTTTTTCTTCCTCTGGGATCAATGATGGACACTCCTGTGCAGGAGTGAGGGATCACCACGGGAGGAACGTTAAGAACAAATTAGGAAGATCCGAACATTTCATTTACCACCCATTTATTACCACTCTGAACTCTTGGTTCTGCAGAAGGAGGGAAAACAACATGGACATCAAACTGATACAGACTCTCCACGCTCTGTGTATTCTACTCTATACAGTAATGTAGCAAAAATGAAATAGCCCCTTGTCTGTGTCCACCTGTCCTCCTCTCTCATCTCCTTTCCTGTGCTCCTCTCTGAACACCATTGGTTTTTAATCACACGGGTTTGATACAGCAAGCTTTTTCTTTTGAGCTCAGCTTTATCCTTGAGTTCTCTTGTTTTATACCCATTTGATCCAGTGCCAAGACAGCATACTGTACATACAAGCATTAGAGAAGTGTTTGTTTGTTTTTGTTTTTGGTTTTTTTTCCTCCTACAAAAGGAACTGACTGGAGCATATAGCAATAGCGATGCCATAAGATGTGACGTTTGTTTCACCGGTGGATACACAAGATGCATGAGAACACCGCGGTGGAAGTCTTTGAGTTTGTGACTGGGCAAAGGAAGGTGTTCCGCCATTTTACTTTAATAAGTCATGATTCTGTTCTTTTGTGGTGTGGTTTGAATTTGTGTACATACACATTTATTTATTGATCTCGACGTGTCAACGGAGCACGTCTTGATAGCAGTCAAGCCCAGAGAGATGGCACACTGTGACGTGGTTTACCCCCAACACAGAATGTAACACTGTCAACGTTGTCGAAAACATTTTTTAATGGCTAATATTATTACTATAACATGATAATTATAAAGCTATTTTAGCGAGTTAAACGGGACGGGTGCCATGTCTCCTTTGTGTTTCTTCTGTGTCAATTTCCTGACTCTGTTGAATTTACTTCATTTTGATTTGACGCACAAGTCAACAGGTATTAGGTTTATGATTGAAGCAGTGCAGCATTTAAACAAGTGGGACAAGTAACATGGAAAGGACAAATTAAGAAATTCCTAATTGTAATGGGAAATTTTGGCATTATGGGAAATATGTTTGGTTTCAAACTGATACATCTTCAACCTTAAGTTAATTTATGGCCCATTCTTTTCTGAGAAATAAGAGGGAACTGCATTAGTTAACATCTAATTCATCATCAGGCTTGTGTAGAAATATGGTGGCATAAGACGGCTGTCACCATAAAGCAAGGCTTACTGAAGGGCTACGTGAACAAATTATTTAAGCGATTGTACACGTACATACAAACATAGTCAGGTTCAGCCACTGAACACATTTCCACTCCTTGCACTGTCTGGCTCTTTATCTGCAGTCATACATTTCTGCACTGCAGTCAAACTCACTTGAACAGCGTGCTTTAAAAATGCAAAGCTGAGGTGAGAGTAGATTTCCATTTTCCATTTGCCTCTCGCCACTTGCAGGCATTTACAATGCAGATACAAAGCAGGTCCACATACAGTACACACGTGAAAGGTTAAATGAGAGAATTTAGAATAATAACATACACATCTTTGCCTGACACAGGACCACAATTACAAATGCTGCAGAATTGTAAGCATAAAGCAGAGACACAGGAAGCAACCACAGAAATATGCCTTTGAGGTGAGAAAAACAGATTAGAATTCAAGAATCAGCACAAAATAAAGAATATGGAGGTGAAGGAGATCCTGGGGCACAGGAGGGGGTTGCAGAAAGTGCACACGGCCATCTAAAAGTCATCTAGTTCCCAATCATGGCTGTATCATGCAATTAAAAACAAAAATTGGCTCATGAATTTGTTTATACAGTTTTTGTATGGCTACAGGGAAAAGATCCAAGGACACGACGGCGTCTGAGGACAGCACAGCAGCGACGAACAAGATGAGTTCCTGATGAGAAGTGCCATCATGACTCACAGTGAGAACTCTCTGCCTCTTGACTGAGGTACTTAAAACCGAGTCTAACAACTCGAGACACTGCAAGAAAAGTCAAAGACAGTGGATCTTGAGGAAGTTTATTTTTAATACAACTTAGAATTGTGCATATTTACAAAAACAATAATTCACCAATGAGATCACCAAAGGTTTTCCCAACTATTCAAATTACACATATTTAAAAAAAAAAAATAAAAAGAATTAAAAGTGCATTTAAGGTCAACTGCTGCAATTCCCAGAAACCACTGGCTAAAATTCCTGATTTGGAAAAAAGAAGCTGAGGAGCTGATTCAATGTGTTCACTGTTCACTGTGAATCATTAAAAAAAGAGCACATTTAAAAGTCAGTCAATCTTAGTGCACTAAAGAATTATTGAAGAGGAGTGTCACATCATTTCAATTTTCTCAAGTAAATACAAGGATATTGGACAAAAAAGTACAAGTTTCCCCTTATCCTAATTAACAATAACCTGAGTTTACCACGTTCCACATGGAAATCATGTGTTTTAAGGCTCACTGGACACCCTCCAGTTTCAGGGTCCAAGCCTCACCAGGGGAGTAAGGCAGCTGGGGCAGAAGGATGCTCAGTCCAGAACTAGGACTGAGTGGGGACCAGGCTAAGGGCTTCGGATCCCCCAGTAAGGTCACCTGTAAATAAGAATCAACGATTTAGAAAATCCAAATTATAGCTTAGACATGAGAGTGCAGCTTCTCTGTAAAACAAGGTGGTATTTCTTCACAGTTTCACTAAAGACACTTTACCTTGGTGATGACTGAGGTCTTGGGTTCCAACAGTTGCACGGTGTACTTGGATAGCTTGGTCGTAATGATGGCGTAGACCGTGTTCCCTTTAGATGTGTACCTAAAACAATCAAAAAGATGACAATCACATGTCTGACATAATGAAATCACTCAGTTGAGCAGAGTCGCAAGGTGTTAAGTTGTAATCTGCACTTAAAGCTGTGGGGGTGAGTTGTGGTTGATGTTACTATTCTACCTCTGTTTGGTTTTCATAAACAGTAATGATTAAAATGTGTAAAAAAAAAAAAAGGCTCTATCAATTTGGATATGATTTAAAAGTTATGTACTACAGATTTATACTTGACAGTAGTCTCTGGAGAAAAACTGAAACCACTACTTTCACTACCAGCACTTTCTAAAACAGCTGAATGCGTCATGGCACACAGTTTACACAAAATACAAGGCTGTCCAAGTTCAGCTCCAACTAGCACTTTACCAGATTGATGCAGTAGTGTTCTCTGTCTGCACCCTCCAGGGTTTAGAGGTGTAGATGGCCTCCCCGTTGATCTCCAGCCAAGCTCCGACACCCCGGAGCCTCTCCTCAAATACAACAGGGATCATTCCATCAGGCGTGGGACCCACATTCAGAAGGTAGTTTCCTCCCAGAGCCACAGTGCGAACCAGATCCTGTAACAGACGATATCCAGACAGTCAATGGGAGCATTAAAGATTTAGTGATTATGAATCATTTATACAATATAATCTCATGTCTTCACCTTTATGATACTGGGTAAGTCCATGAGCTCACTCAGCTTCATGTTCCACCGGTAACCCCAGGATAAACTGTCCACAGAAGTGCACTTCTCCCACTTGTGCTTGGGCAGCTCACCTGGAGTGTACTTGTCTGCACAGTTATAGTACCCACCATGTTTACAAGCACAGCCAGCTCCCCATCTGTCGTTGGTCACAACAGTATCCTAAGGCAAAGGAGATGTAATAAAAACACACAAATCGGCTGAAACTATAAACTCCTTAACGGTCTGATGTGTAACTATTAGAAGGTGTGCAAGGACAATAGTGACCTTAACTGAAAAGTCTTCTACAGACATAGATGTGGTAACATAACTGCCTGGAACAACATAACAGAACAAAATCCGAGGGCCACTACATTCCCCTCATGCATTTGGGAAAGGGAGGGGTGAGCACAATCTGAACTTCCACCATTAGATGTCACTAAATTCTTATACACTGGAACTTAGAAACAAAAATGCAGCCTGTAACGTGTAAAATATGTGTTGCCTCCTTGTAAAACATGCACTTACTTTGACTGGGCTATCATTATAAAGCCACGCCAGGAATTCTGTGGAGTTCCAATAGGTGTCAGGTGCTTCCCAGTCTCCATCAGACCAGATCAAATCAGGCCTGTACCTACAAGGCAACGGGAAGGCAAAGGCTCAAACACACTGACACCATCTTATAGAGGCACATAAATACAACTATTACTGACTGTTTATGTGCAAGATGAGCTTACACACCTTACGACCATGTTATAAAGCTCTGGTAGTAGTTTATCTGCCACAAACTGCTGCGTTTTGAATTGATTCTTCTTGTCAGCCAGGTAGAGAGGGTGGAACCACTCATACAAGGAGTTGTACAGTCCATAGTGCAATGACCTACATGAGGAAAGACAAACTTTAAATCGGTTGTTAAAGAAAAAGTCCTTTAGATTATGCAAACGCAACCTGAAATCACAGAGTATTGATTGATTCTGATGCAGCCGAGGACCCACCTCTTACGCACTGCCTCTCCCAGGTCTCCCACCAGGTCCCTGTGCGGACCATTGTCAACAGAGTTCCAGTTCCAGGAGTATGGAGACCCCCAGGTTGTAAATCCTTCATGGTGTTTGGCAGTCAGAACAACATATCTGCAATTAAGATGAAATATGAGTGAAACACACTGTATATCCACAGTACATAAGCGCAAATGTAGGTAAAGTAATTCTAGGAGAGAAGGTTTTCTAAATGTTTTAAATTTGTAAGTAAAGTAAAGGACAGATTTGGATGAAATTTTCTGTGGATCTAGGTTATGGCCCAAGGACGAAATTATTATGAAACAAAGCAGCCTTGGTAGAGGTTTAGGCTCTCTAAGTTCTTTCCCTGGTAAGTTAAAACACTACAATCACATATAGCAACCTACATGTATAGAGAGTGCAAGGCTGCTGTTTCCCACGGTGTCAGAGTATATTAACTTCTCTATCTCACAGGATATTGAAGTTGTTTTCAAAACACAATCCAGTGATCCACATCACTGCAAAGATCTACTAAATTCTCCATTGGACCATAACCTACAGTCATCCAAAACATTTTTTTGACTTTTTGAGTTACGTTGCTTAAACAGCAATATCAGTCAAGTTTACCCAATAATTAAATGTGTAACAAAATACACCACCATGATGGATCATAAACTGATGGATCATAATCCTCTATTCTGGGTCTGAGGGGAGGCAGTAACCACCGGTAACCACACAAGGAGAATTCATTTGCTACAGAAGCAAAAAAGTTTGTAGTAGAAAAGTCCCTGTGCACAGAATTGTAAATAATCAAATTGTTGATGTTTGAGGTCCATTTGGCTTCCTCAGGTGCATGCACTGTTCACTGTGTACATGAACTGAGCGGAGCCATCTTCACAACTGAGCCATCTTCACAACTGAGCCAAAACATGTCAAAATGGCTGCTCTGCAAATGAACTATAGTTATAGGAATAAAGCGATCATCCATTTCCTATTCTACTGCTGAAAAAAACAATATGAAAAAACAATACGGATAGAATGGATGGCGATCACTTGGGGAAATAATCTGGGAAAAGTACAGTGGATTATCGAAGAGTAAAAATGTTTTGACAGAATGTATTAAACAGTAAAAATATTCGAGTGTTTTGACAGCCTGTGGCGGCAGTGTGTATGAAGGACCTGGGGAAGTGGAACCAACCGCAGACTCACTTTGCGCCGGAGGCTTTGAATATGTCCGCCCACTGCTCTGGGTTGAAGAACTGAGCGTGGAACTTGGGGGCAAACTCGGCGTAGCTGAATCCAGGAGGGTAGTTCATCGCCATGTAGAGCACACAGCTGGTGTCCGGAGGGTTTTGACCCTGCCAGTGCCACCAGAACCACTCGCTTTTAAAGCCCACTGCCGAAAACACGCCCCAGTGGACAAAAATGCCAACTTTGGCCTCGTCGTACCATGAAGGTAAAGGTCTGGAGTCCAAGCTAGTCCAGTTCGCGGTGTATCGAGCCGCTGTTTGACCAACTAGCGCAGCAGCGACGAGAAACACGAACATGATAGCTCAGACTGCTACACTACACTATACTATTGTGAATAAACTGTGAGTGCGGACCAGAGCTACAGGGAAGCTCCTGGCGCTGCACTCCACTGATATTTCACTGGTTTATTATTGAGACGCTGCGGGTAAATCATTTCCTGTCATGTGACTGATTTCACGTGATTCGCCATGTTTTGTTTTGTTTGAATTACAACTTTATTCAACCACCTTCACCCAGACAAACTTCTTCTTGCTGCACATGCAAGAGCACTAACCACTACGCAAACTATGACGCCCGTCATAGTACAGTATATCGTCCAAAATCACCGAAAAAGTCGTACTATAGTATGATGTCCAAAATCACAAAAAAGTCATAGTATAGTATGTCGTCCAAAATCAGTCAAAAAACTCATAGTTTAGTATGTCGTCCAAAATCGGTCAGAAAAGTCATACTATAGTATGTCGTCCAAATTCGGTCAAAAAAGTCATAGTATAGTATGTGGTCCAAAATCAATCAAAAAATTCATAGTATAGTATGTCGTCCAAAATCAGTCAAAAAGTTCATAGTATAGTATGTCGTCCAAAATCGGTCAAAAAACTCATATTATATAGTATGTCGTCCAAAATCAGTCAAAAAACTCATAGTTTAGTATGTCGTCCAAAATCGGTCAGAAAAGTCATACTATAGTATGTCGTCCAAATTCGGTCAAAAAAGTCATAGTATAATATGTCGTCCAAAATCAATCAAAAAATTCATAGTATAGTATGTCGTCCAAAATCAGTCAAAAAGTTCATAGTATAGTACGTCGTCCAAAATCAGTGAAAAAATTCATAGTATAGTATGTTGTTCAAAATCGGTCAAAAAAGTCATAGTATAGTATGTCGTCCAAAATCATTCAAAATTGCCTAAAATCTGTCAAAAAAGTCATAGTATAGTATGTCGTCCAAAATCAGTCAAAAAAATTCAAAGTATAGTATGTCGTCCAAAATCAGTCAAAAAGGTCATAGTATAGTATGTCGTCCAAAATCGGTCAAAAAACTCATAGTATAGTATGTCTTTAAAAATTCGTCAAAAAAGTCATAGTATAGTATGTCGTCAAAAATTCGTCAAAAAGGTCATAGTATAGTATCTCGTTCAAAATTGCCCAAAATCAGTCAAAAAAGTCATAGTATAGTATGTCTTCCAAAATTGCCCAAAATCAGTCAAAAAAGTCATAGAATAGTATGCCGTCCAAAATCAGTCAAAAAAGTCATAGTATAGTATGTCGTCCAAAATCGGTCAAAAAAGTCATGGTATAGTATGTCGTCCAAAATCAGTCAAAAAAGTCATAGTATGTCGTCCAAAATGGGTCAAAAAAGTCATAGTATGTCGTCCAAAATCAGTCAAAAAAGTCATAGTATAGTATGTGGTCCAAAATCAGTCAAAAAGGTCATAGTATAGTATGTCGTCCAAAATCGGTCAAAAAAGTCATAGTATAGTATGTCTTTAAAAATTCGTCAAAAAAGTCATAGTATAGTATGTGGTCCAAAATCAGTCAAAAAGGTCATAGTATAGTATGTCGTCCAAAATCGGTCAAAAAAGTCATAGTATAGTATGTCTTTAAAAATTCGTCAAAAAAGTCATAGTATTGTATGTCGTCAAAAATTCGGCAAAAAGGTCATAGTGTAGTATGTCGTTCAAAATTGCCCAAAATCAGTCAAAAAAGTCATAGTATAGTATGTCGTCCAAAATTGCCCAAAATCGGTCAAAAAAGTCATAGTATAGTATGTCGTCCAAAATCAGTCAAAAAGGTCATAGTATAGTATGTCGTCCATAATTGCCCAAAATCAGTCAAAAAAGTCATAGAATAGTATGCCGTCCAAAATCAGTCAAAAAAGTCATAGTATAGTATGTTGTCCAAAATCGGTCAAAAAAGTCATGGTATAGTATGTCGTCCAAAATCAGTCAAAAAAGTCATAGTATGTCGTCCAAAATGGGTCAAAAAAGTCTTAGTATGTCGTCCAAAATCGGTCATAAAAGTCATAGTATAGTATGTCGTCCAAAAAAGTCATAGTATAGTATGTCGTCCAAAATTGCCCAAAATCAGTCAAAAAAGTCATAGTATAGTATGTCGTCCAAAATCGGTCAAAAAAGTCATAGTATAGTATGTGGTCCAGAAACGGTCAAAAAAGTCAAAGTATAGTATGTGGTCCAAAATCAGTCAAAAAAGGCCTAGTATAGTATGTGGTCCAAAATCGGTCAGAAAAGTCGTAGTATAGTATGTGGTCCAGAATCGGTCAAATAAGTCATAGTATGTCGTCCAAAATCGGTCAAAAAGGTCATAGTATACTATGTCGTTCTAAATCGGTCAAAAAAGTCATAGTATAGTATGTCGTCCAAAATCAGTCAAAAAAGTCATAGTATATAGTATGTCGTCCTAAATCGGTCAAAAAAGTCATAGTATAGTATGTCGTCAAAAATTCGGCAAAAAGGTCATAGTATAGTATGTCGTTCAAAATTGCCCAAAATCAGTCAAAAAAGTCATAGTATAGTATGTCGTCCAAAATTGCCCAAAATCGGTCAAAAAAGTCATAGTATAGTATGTCGTCCAAAATCAGTCAAAAAGGTCATAGTATAGTATGTCGTCCATAATTGCCCAAAATCAGTCAAAAAAGTCATAGAATAGTATGCCGTCCAAAATCAGTCAAAAAAGTCATAGTATAGTATGTGGTCCAAAATCGATCATAAAAGTCATAATATAGAATGTCGTCCAAAAAAGTCAAAGTATAGTATGTCGTCCAAAGTTACACCAGAACCGTGATATTTGTCGTCGGGGTGGGACTTGCCCCGTGGGGAAGCTGGCAGCTAGAAACGACTTAGGCATAGACCGCTAGGCCAAATTGTAGAAATAGCTATGTAGCTTTCGTAGATACACAACAACCAATATTTAAAAAAAAGTCATAGTATAGTATGTCGTCCAAAATTGGTCAAAAAAGTCATAGTATAGTATGTCGTCCAAAATCAGTCAAAAAGTCATAGTATAGTATGTCGTCCAAAATCGGTCAAAAAACAGTCAAAAAAGTCATAGAATAGTATGCCGTCCAAAATCAGTCAAAAAAGTCATAGTATAGTATGTGGTCCAAAATCGATCATAAAAGTCATAATATAGAATGTCGTCCAAAAAAGTCATAGTATAGTATGTCGTCCAAAGTTACACCAGAACCGTGATATTTGTCGTCGGGGTGGGACTTGAACCCTTGCCCCGTGGGGAAGCTGGCAGATAGAAACGACTTAGGCATAGACCGCTAGGCCAAATTGTAGAAATAGCTATGTAGCTTTCGTAGATACACAACAACCAATATTTAAAAAAAAGTCATAGTATAGTATGTCGTCCAAAATTGGTCAAAAAAGTCATAGTATAGTATGTCGTCCAAAATCAGTCAAAAAGTCATAGTATAGTATGTCATCCAAAATCGGTCAAAAAGGTCATAGTATAGTATGTCGTCCAAAATCAGTCAAAAAGTCATAGTATAGTATGTCGTTCAAAATCGGTCAAAAAAGTCATAGTATAGTATGTCGTCCAAAATTAGTCAAAAAAGTCATAGTATAGTATGTCGTCCAAAATCAGTCAAAAAAGTCATAGTATAGTATGTTGTCCAAAATCTGTCAAAAAAGTCATAGTATAGTATGCCGTCCAAAATCAGTCAAAAAAGTCATAGTATAGTATGTGGTCCAAAATCGATCATAAAAGTCATAATATAGAATGTCGTCCAAAAAAGTCATAGTATAGTATGTCGTCCAAAGTTACACCAGAACCGTGATATTTGTCGTCGGGGTGGGACTTGAACCTTTGCCCCGTGGGGAAGCTGGCAGCTAGAAACAACTTAGGCATAGACCGCTAGGCCAAATTGTAGAAATAGCTATGTAGCTTTCGTAGATACACAACAACCAATATTTAAAAAAAAGTCATAGTATAGTATGTCGTCCAAAATTGGTCAAAAAAGTTATAGTATAGTATGTCGTCCAAAATCAGTCAAAAAGTCATAGTATAGTATGTCATCCAAAATCGGTCAAAAAGGTCATAGTATAGTATGTCGTCCAAAATCAGTAAAAAAGTCATAGTATAGTATGTCGTTCAAAATCGGTCAAAAAAGTCATAGTATAGTATGTCGTCCAAAATCAGTCAAAAAAGTCATAGTATAGTATGTTGTCCAAAATCTGTCAAAGAAGTCATAGTATAGTATGTCGTCCAAAATTGGTCAAAAAACTCATAGTATAGTATGTCGTCCAAAATCAGTCAAAAAGGTCATAGTATAGTATGTCGTCCAAAATAGGTCAAAAAAGTCATAGTAAAGTATGTCGTCCAAAATCAGTCAAAAAGGTCATAGTATAGTATGTCGTCCAAAATCAGTCGAAAAGGTCATAGTATAGTATGTCGTCCAAAATCGGTCAAAAAAGTCATGGTATAGTATGTCGTCCAAAATAGGTCAAAAAAGTCATAGTATAGTATGTCGTCCAAAATCAGTCAAAAAGGTCATAGTATAGTATGTCGTCCAAAATCGGTCAAAAAAGTCATAGTATAGTATGTCTTTAAAAATTCGTCAAAAAAGTCATAGTATAGTATGTCGTCAAAAATTCGGCAAAAAGGTCATAGTGTAGTATGTCGTTCAAATTTGCCCAAAATCAGTCAAAAAAGTCATAGTATAGTATGTCGTCCAAAATTGCCCAAAATCGGTCAAAAAAGTCACAGTATAGTATGTCGTCCAAAATCAGTCAAAAAGGTCATAGTATAGTATGTCGTCCATAATTGCCCAAAATCGGTCAAATAAGTCATAGTATGTCGTCCAAAATCGGTCAAAAAGGTCATAGTATACTATGTCGTTCTAAATCGGTCAAAAAAGTCATAGTATAGTATGTCGTCCAAAATAGGTCAAAAAAGTCATAGTATAGTATGTCGTCCAAAATCGGTCAAAAAAGTCATAGTATAGTATGTGGTCCAGAAACGGTCTAAAAAGTCAAAGTATAGTATGTGGTCCAAAATCAGTCAAAAAAGGCCTAGTATAGTATGTCGTCCAAAATCGGTCAAAAAGGTCATAGTATACTATGTCGTTCTAAATCGGTCAAAAAAGTCATAGTATAGTATGTCCTCCAAAATAGGTCAAAAAACTCATAGTATAGTATGTCGTCCAAAATCAGTCAAAAAGGTCATAGTATAGTATGTCGTTCAAAATCGGTCAAAAAAGTCATAGTATAGTATGTCTTCCAAAATAGGTCAAAAAAGTCATAGTATAGTATGTCGTCCAAAATCAGTCAAAAAGGTCATAGTATATAGTATGTCGTCCTAAATCGGTCAAAAAGGTCATAGTATATAGTATGTCGTCCTAAATCGGTCAAAAAAGTCATAGTATAGTATGTCGTCAAAAATTCGGCAAAAAGGTCATAGTATAGTATGTCGTTCAAAATTGACCAAAATCAGTCAAAAAAGTCATAGAATAGTATGCCGTCCAAAATCAGTCAAAAAAGTCATAGTATAGTATGTGGTCCAAAATCGATCATAAAAGTCATAATATAGAATGTCGTCCAAAAAAGTCATAGTATAGTATGTCGTCCAAAGTTACACCAGAACCGTGATATTTGTCGTCGGGGTGGGACTTGAACCCTTGCCCCGTGGGGAAGCTGGCAGATAGAAACGACTTAGGCATAGACCGCTAGGCCAAATTGTAGAAATAGCTATGTAGCTTTCGTAGATACACAACAACCAATATTTAAAAAAAAGTCATAGTATAGTATGTCGTCCAAAATTGGTCAAAAAAGTCATAGTATAGTATGTCGTCCAAAATCAGTCAAAAAGTCATAGTATAGTATGTCATCCAAAATCGGTCAAAAAGGTCATAGTATAGTATGTCGTCCAAAATCAGTCAAAAAGTCATAGTATAGTATGTCGTTCAAAATCGGTCAAAAAAGTCATAGTATAGTATGTCGTCCAAAATTAGTCAAAAAAGTCATAGTATAGTATGTCGTCCAAAATCAGTCAAAAAAGTCATAGTATAGTATGTTGTCCAAAATCTGTCAAAAAAGTCATAGTATAGTATGCCGTCCAAAATCAGTCAAAAAAGTCATAGTATAGTATGTGGTCCAAAATCGATCATAAAAGTCATAATATAGAATGTCGTCCAAAAAAGTCATAGTATAGTATGTCGTCCAAAGTTACACCAGAACCGTGATATTTGTCGTCGGGGTGGGACTTGAACCTTTGCCCCGTGGGGAAGCTGGCAGCTAGAAACAACTTAGGCATAGACCGCTAGGCCAAATTGTAGAAATAGCTATGTAGCTTTCGTAGATACACAACAACCAATATTTAAAAAAAAGTCATAGTATAGTATGTCGTCCAAAATTGGTCAAAAAAGTTATAGTATAGTATGTCGTCCAAAATCAGTCAAAAAGTCATAGTATAGTATGTCATCCAAAATCGGTCAAAAAGGTCATAGTATAGTATGTCGTCCAAAATCAGTCAAAAAGTCATAGTATAGTATGTCGTTCAAAATCGGTCAAAAAAGTCATAGTATAGTATGTCGTCCAAAATTAGTCAAAAAAGTCATAGTATAGTATAGTATGTCGTCCAAAATCAGTCAAAAAAGTCATAGTATAGTATGTTGTCCAAAATCTGTCAAAAAAGTCATAGTATAGTATGTCGTTCAAAATCAGTCAAAAAGTCATAGTATAGTATGTCGTTCAAAATCGGTCAAAAAAGTCATAGTATAGTATGTCGTCCAAAATTAGTCAAAAAAGTCATAGTATAGTATGTCGTCCAAAATCAGTCAAAAAAGTCATAGTATAGTATGTTGTCCAAAATCTGTCAAAAAAGTCATAGTATAGTATGTCGTCCAAAATTGGTCAAAAAACTCATAGTATAGTATGTCGTCCAAAATCAGTCAAAAAGGTCATAGTATAGTATGTCGTCCAAAATAGGTCAAAAAAGTCATAGTAAAGTATGTCGTCCAAAATCAGTCAAAAAGGTCATAGTATAGTATGTCGTCCAAAATCAGTCGAAAAGGTCATAGTATAGTATGTCGTCCAAAATCGGTCAAAAAAGTCATGGTATAGTATGTCGTCCAAAATAGGTCAAAAAAGTCATAGTATAGTATGTCGTCCAAAATCAGTCAAAAAGGTCATAGTATAGTATGTCGTCCAAAATCGGTCAAAAAAGTCATAGTATAGTATGTCTTTAAAAATTCGTCAAAAAAGTCATAGTATAGTATGTCGTCAAAAATTCGGCAAAAAGGTCATAGTGTAGTATGTCGTTCAAATTTGCCCAAAATCAGTCAAAAAAGTCATAGTATAGTATGTCGTCCAAAATTGCCCAAAATCGGTCAAAAAAGTCACAGTATAGTATGTCGTCCAAAATCAGTCAAAAAGGTCATAGTATAGTATGTCGTCCATAATTGCCCAAAATCGGTCAAATAAGTCATAGTATGTCGTCCAAAATCGGTCAAAAAGGTCATAGTATACTATGTCGTTCTAAATCGGTCAAAAAAGTCATAGTATAGTATGTCGTCCAAAATAGGTCAAAAAAGTCATAGTATAGTATGTCGTCCAAAATCGGTCAAAAAAGTCATAGTATAGTATGTGGTCCAGAAACGGTCTAAAAAGTCAAAGTATAGTATGTGGTCCAAAATCAGTCAAAAAAGGCCTAGTATAGTATGTCGTCCAAAATCGGTCAAAAAGGTCATAGTATACTATGTCGTTCTAAATCGGTCAAAAAAGTCATAGTATAGTATGTCCTCCAAAATAGGTCAAAAAACTCATAGTATAGTATGTCGTCCAAAATCAGTCAAAAAGGTCATAGTATAGTATGTCGTTCAAAATCGGTCAAAAAAGTCATAGTATAGTATGTCTTCCAAAATAGGTCAAAAAAGTCATAGTATAGTATGTCGTCCAAAATCAGTCAAAAAGGTCATAGTATATAGTATGTCGTCCTAAATCGGTCAAAAAGGTCATAGTATATAGTATGTCGTCCTAAATCGGTCAAAAAAGTCATAGTATAGTATGTCGTCAAAAATTCGGCAAAAAGGTCATAGTATAGTATGTCGTTCAAAATTGACCAAAATCAGTCAAAAAAGTCATAGTATAGTATGTCGTCCAAAGTTGCCCAAAATCGGTCAAAAAAGTCATAGTATAGTATGTCGTCCAAAATCAGTCAAAAAGGTCATAGTATAGTATGTCGTCCATAATTGCCCAAAATCAGTCAAAAAAGTCATAGAATAGTAAGCCGTCCAAAATCAGTCAAAAAAGTCATAGTATAGTATGTGGTCCAAAATCGATCATAAAAGTCATAATATAGAATGTCGTCCAAAAAAGTCATAGTATAGTATGTCGTCCAAAGTTACACCAGAACCGTGATATTTGTCGTCGGGGTGGGACTTGAACCTTTGCCCCGTGGGGAAGCTGGCAGCTAGAAACAACTTAGGCATAGACCGCTAGGCCAAATTGTAGAAATAGCTATGTAGCTTTCGTAGATACACAACAACCAATATTTAAAAAAAAGTCATAGTATAGTATGTCGTCCAAAATTGGTCAAAAAAGTTATAGTATAGTATGTCGTCCAAAATCAGTCAAAAAGTCATAGTATAGTATGTCATCCAAAATCGGTCAAAAAGGTCATAGTATAGTATGTCGTCCAAAATCAGTCAAAAAGTCATAGTATAGTATGTCGTTCAAAATCGGTCAAAAAAGTCATAGTATAGTATGTCGTCCAAAATTAGTCAAAAAAGTCATAGTATAGTATGTCGTCCAAAATCAGTCAAAAAAGTCATAGTATAGTATGTTGTCCAAAATCTGTCAAAAAAGTCATAGTATAGTATGTCGTTCAAAATCAGTCAAAAAGTCATAGTATAGTATGTCGTTCAAAATCGGTCAAAAAAGTCATAGTATAGTATGTCGTCCAAAATTAGTCAAAAAAGTCAAAAAAGTCATAGTATAGTATGTCGTCCAAAATTGCCCAAAATCGGTCAAAAAAGTCACAGTATAGTATGTCGTCCAAAATCAGTCAAAAAGGTCATAGTATAGTATGTCGTCCATAATTGCCCAAAATCGGTCAAATAAGTCATAGTATGTCGTCCAAAATCGGTCAAAAAGGTCATAGTATACTATGTCGTTCTAAATCGGTCAAAAAAGTCATAGTATAGTATGTCGTCCAAAATAGGTCAAAAAAGTCATAGTATAGTATGTCGTCCAAAATCGGTCAAAAAAGTCATAGTATAGTATGTGGTCCAGAAACGGTCTAAAAAGTCAAAGTATAGTATGTGGTCCAAAATCAGTCAAAAAAGGCCTAGTATAGTATGTCGTCCAAAATCGGTCAAAAAGGTCATAGTATACTATGTCGTTCTAAATCGGTCAAAAAAGTCATAGTATAGTATGTCCTCCAAAATAGGTCAAAAAACTCATAGTATAGTATGTCGTCCAAAATCAGTCAAAAAGGTCATAGTATAGTATGTCGTTCAAAATCGGTCAAAAAAGTCATAGTATAGTATGTCTTCCAAAATAGGTCAAAAAAGTCATAGTATAGTATGTCGTCCAAAATCAGTCAAAAAGGTCATAGTATATAGTATGTCGTCCTAAATCGGTCAAAAAGGTCATAGTATATAGTATGTCGTCCTAAATCGGTCAAAAAAGTCATAGTATAGTATGTCGTCAAAAATTCGGCAAAAAGGTCATAGTATAGTATGTCGTTCAAAATTGACCAAAATCAGTCAAAAAAGTCATAGTATAGTATGTCGTCCAAAGTTGCCCAAAATCGGTCAAAAAAGTCATAGTATAGTATGTCGTCCAAAATCAGTCAAAAAGGTCATAGTATAGTATGTCGTCCATAATTGCCCAAAATCAGTCAAAAAAGTCATAGAATAGTATGTCGTCCAAAATCAGTCAAAAAGTCATAGTATAGTATGTCATCCAAAATCGGTCAAAAAGGTCATAGTATAGTATGTCGTCCAAAATCAGTCAAAAAGTCATAGTATAGTATGTCGTTCAAAATCGGTCAAAAAAGTCATAGTATAGTATGTCGTCCAAAATTAGTCAAAAAAGTCATAGTATAGTATGTCGTCCAAAATCAGTCAAAAAAGTCATAGTATAGTATGTTGTCCAAAATCTGTCAAAAAAGTCATAGTATAGTATGTCGTTCAAAATCAGTCAAAAAGTCATAGTATAGTATGTCGTTCAAAATCGGTCAAAAAAGTCATAGTATAGTATGTCGTCCAAAATTAGTCAGAAAAGTCATAGTATAGTATGTCGTCCAAAATCAGTCAAAAAAGTCATAGTATAGTATGTCGTCCAAAATTGGTCAAAAAACTCATAGTATAGTATGTCGTCCAAAATCAGTCAAAAAGGTCATAGTATAGTATGTCGTCCAAAATAGGTCAAAAAAGTCATAGTATAGTATGTCGTCCAAAATCAGTCAAAAAGGTCATAGTATAGTATGTCGTCCAAAATCGGTCAAAAAAGTCATAGTATAGTATGTCTTTAAAAATTCGTCAAAAAAGTCATAGTATAGTATGTCGTCAAAAATTCGGCAAAAAGGTCATAGTGTAGTATGTCGTTCAAAATTGCCCAAAATCAGTCAAAAAAGTCATAGTATAGTATGTCGTCCAAAATCAGTCAAAAAGGTCATAGTATAGTATGTCTTTAAAAATTCGTCAAAAAAGTCATAGTATAGTATGTCGTCAAAAATTCGGCAAAAAGGTCATAGTGTAGTATGTCGTCCAAAATTGCCCAAAATCGGTCAAAAAAGTCATAGTATAGTATGTCGTCCAAAATCAGTCAAAAAGGTCATAGTATAGTATGTCGTCCATAATTGCCCAAAATCGGTCAAATAAGTCATAGTATGTCGTCCAAAATCGGTCAAAAAGGTCATAGTATACTATGTCGTTCTAAATCGGTCAAAAAAGTCATAGTATAGTATGTAGTCCAAAATCGGTCAAAAAACTCATAGTATAGTATGTCGTCCAAAATCAGTCAAAAAGGTCATAGTATAGTATGTCGTTCAAAATCGGTCAAAAAAGTCATAGTATAGTATGTCGTCCAAAATAGGTCAAAAAAGTCATAGTATAGTATGTCGTCCAAAATCGGTCAAAAAAGTCATAGTATAGTATGTGGTCCAGAAACGGTCTAAAAAGTCAAAGTATAGTATGTGGTCCAAAATCAGTCAAAAAAGGCCTAGTATAGTATGTGGTCCAAAATCGGTCAGAAAAGTCATAGTATAGTATGTGGTCCAAAATCGGTCAAATAAGTCATAGTATGTCGTCCAAAATCCGTCAAAAAGGTCATAGTATACTATGTCGTTCTAAATCGGTCAAAAAAGTCATAGTATAGTATGTCGTCCAAAATCGGTCAAAAAAGTCATAGTATAGTATGTCGTTCAAAATCGGTCAAAAAAGTCATAGTATAGTCAGTCAGTATCTACCGCTTTATCCTCTGCCAGAGGGTCGCGGGGGTCGCTGTGCCAATCTCAGCTACATCGGGCGATAGGCGGGGTACACCCTGGACAGTTCGCCAGTCCATCGCAGGGCCACACACAGATAGAGACAAACAACCATTCACTCTCACACTCACTCCTATGGTCAATTTGGAGTGTCCAATTTACCTATCCCCACATTGCATGTTTTTGGACTGTGGGAGGAAGCCGGAGTACCCGGAGAGAACCCACGCACACACGGGGAGAACATGCAAACTCCATGCAGAAAGGCCCTTGTTCCAACCGGGGCTCGAACCCGGGTCTTCTCGCTGCAAGGCGTGAGTGCTAACCACTACACCACCGTGTGGCCCTCATAGTATAGTATGTCGTCCAAAATAGGTCAAAAAAGTCATAGTATAGTATGTCGTCCAAAATCAGTCAAAAAAGTCATAGAATAGTATGCCGTCCAAAATCAGTCAAAAAAGTCATAGTATAGTATGTGGTCCAAAATCGATCATAAAAGTCATAATATAGAACGTCGTCCAATAAAGTCATAGTATAGTATGTCGTCCAAAGTTACACCAGAACCGTGATATTTGTCGTCGGGGTGGGACTTGAACCCTTGCCCCGTGGGGAAGCTGGCAGCTAGAAACGACTTAGGCATAGACCGCTAGGCCAAATTGTAGAAATAGCTATGTAGCTTTCGTAGATACACAACAACCAATATTTAAAAAAAAGTCATAGTATAGTATGTCGTCCAAAATTGGTCAAAAAAGTCATAGTATAGTATGTCGTCCAAAATTGCCCAAAATCGGTCAAAAAAGTCATAGTATAGTATGTCGTCCAAAATCAGTCAAAAAGGTCATAGTATAGTATGTCGTCCAAAATTGCCCAAAATCGGTCAAAAAAGTCATAGTATAGTATGTCATCCAAAATCAGTCAAAAAGGTCATAGTATAGTATGTCGTCCATAATTGCCCAAAATCGGTCAAATAAGTCATAGTATGTCGTCCAAAATCAGTCAAAAAGGTCATAGTATAGTATGTTGTTCAAAATCGGTCAAAAAAGTCATAGTATAGTATGTCGTCCAAAATAGGTCAAAAAAGTCGTAGTATAGTATGTCGTCCAAAATCAGTCAAAAAGGTCATAGTATAGTATGTCGTCCAAAATCGGTCAAAAAAGTCATAGTATAGTATGTCTTTAAAAATTGCCCAAAATCGGTCAAAAAAGTCATAGTATAGTATGTCGTCCAAAATCAGTCAAAAAGGTCATAGTATAGTATTGTATCGTCCATAATTGCCCAAAATCAGTCAAAAAAGTCATAGTATAGTACGTCGTCCAAAATCAGCCAAAAAAGTCATAGTATAGTATGTCGTCCAAAATCGGTCAAAAAAGTCATGGTATAGTATGTCTTCCAAAATCAGTCAAAAAAGTCATAGTATGTCGTCCAAAATCGGTCAAAAAAGTCGTAGTATAGTATGTCGTCCAAAATTGGTCAAAAAAGTCAGAGTATAGTATGTCGTCCAAATTCGGTCAAAAACGTCATAGTATAGTATGTCTTCCAAAATCAGTCAAAAAGGTCATATTATAGTATGTCGTCCAAATTCGGTCAAAAACGTCATAGTATAGTATGTCGTCCAAAATCGGTCAAAAAAGTCGTGGTATAGTATGTCGTCCAAAATTGCCCAAAATCCGTCAAAAAAGTCATAGTATAGTATGTGGTCGAAAATCAGTCAAAAAAGTCATAGTATGGTATGTCGTCCAAATTTGCCCAAAATCCGTCAAAAAAGTCATAGTATAGTATGTCGTCCAAAATCAGTCAAAAAAGTCATAGTATAATATGTCGTCCAAAATCAGTCAAAAAAGTCATAGTATAGTATGTCGTCCAAAATCGGTCAAAAAAGTCATAGTATAGTATGTCGTCCAAAATCGGTCATAAAAGTCATAGTATAGTATGTCGTCCAAAATCGGTCAAAAAGGTCATAGTACACTATGTCGTTCTAAATCGGTCAAAAAAGTCATAGTATAGTATGTCGTCCAAAATAGGTAAAAAAACTCATAGTACACTATGTCGTCCAAAATCAGTCAAAAAGGTCATAGTATAGTATGTCGTTCAAAATCGGTCAAAAAAGTCATAGTATAGTATGTCGTCCAAAATCAGTCAAAAAGGTCATAGTATATAGTATGTTGTCCATAATTGCCCAAAATCAGTCAAAAAAGTCATAGAATAGTATGCCGTCCAAAATCAGTCAAAAAAGTCATAGTATAGTATGTGGTCCAAAATCGATCATAAAAGTCATAATATAGAATGTCGTCCAAAAAAGTCATAGTATAGTATGTCGTCCAAAGTTACACCAGAACCGTAATATTTGTCGTCGGGGTGGGACTTGAACCCTTGCCCCGTGGGGAAGCTGGCAGCTAGAAACGACTTAGGCATAGACTGCTAGGCCAAATTGTAGAAATAGCTATGTAGCTTTCGTAGATACACAACAACCAATATTTAAAAAAAAGTCATAGTATAGTATGTCGTCCAAAATTGGTCAAAAAAGTCATAGTATAGTATGTCGTCCAAAATTGCCCAAAATCGGTCAAAAAAGTCATAGTATAGTATGTCATCCAAAATCAGTCAAAAAGGTCATAGTATAGTATATCGTCCATAATTGCCCAAAATCGGTCAAATAAGTCATAGTATGTCGTCCAAAATCGGTCAAAAAGGTCATAGTATACTATGTCGTTCTAAATCGGTCAAAAAAGTCATAGTATAGTATGTCGTCCAAAATCGGTCAAAAAACTCATAGTATAGTATGTCGTCCAAAATCAGTCAAAAAGGTCATAGTATAGTATGTCGTTCAAAATCGGTCAAAAAAGTCATAGTATAGTATGTCGTCCAAAATAGGTCAAAAAAGTCATAGTATAGTATGTCTTTAAAAATTGCCCAAAATCGGTCAAAAAAGTCATAGTATAGTATGTCGTCCAAAATCAGTCAAAAAGGTCATAGTATAGTATTGTATCGTCCATAATTGCCCAAAATCAGTCAAAAAAGTCATAGTATAGTACGTCGTCCAAAATCAGCCAAAAAAGTCATAGTATAGTATGTCGTCCAAAATCGGTCAAAAAAGTCATGGTATAGTATGTCGTCCAAAATCAGTCAAAAAAGTCATAGTATGTCGTCCAAAATCGGTCAAAAAAGTCATGTATAGTATGTCGTCCAAAATTGGTCAAAAAAGTCAGAGTATAGTATGTCGTCCAAATTCGGTCAAAAACGTCATAGTATAGTATGTCGTCCAAAATCAGTCAAAAAGGTCATAGTATAGTATGTCGTCCAAAATCGGTCAAAAAAGTCATAGTATAGTATGTCTTTAAAAATTGCCCAAAATCGGTCAAAAAAGTCATAGTATAGTATGTCGTCCAAAATCAGTCAAAAAGGTCATAGTATAGTATTGTATCGTCCATAATTGCCCAAAATCAGTCAAAAAAGTCATAGTATAGTACGTCGTCCAAAATCAGCCAAAAAAGTCATAGTATAGTATGTCGTCCAAAATCGGTCAAAAAAGTCATGGTATAGTATGTCGTCCAAAATCAGTCAAAAAAGTCGTAGTATGTCGTCCAAAATCGGTCAAAAAAGTCGTAGTATAGTATGTCGTCCAAAATTGGTCAAAAAAGTCAGAGTATAGTATGTCGTCCAAATTCGGTCAAAAACGTCATAGTATAGTATGTCTTCCAAAATCAGTCAAAAAGGTCATATTATAGTATGTCGTCCAAAATCGGTCAAAAACGTCATAGTATAGTATGTCGTCCAAAATCGGTCAAAAAAGTCGTGGTATAGTATGTCGTCAAAAATTCGTCAAGAAAGTCATAGTATAGTATGTCATCCAAAATCGGCCAAAAAAGTCATAGTATAGTATGTCGTCCAAAATTGCCCAAAATCCGTCAAAAAAGTCATAGTATAGTATGTGGTCGAAAATCAGTCAAAAAAGTCATAGTATGGTATGTCGTCCAAATTTGCCCAAAATCCGTCAAAAAACTCATAGTATAGTATGTCGTCCAAAATCAGTCAAAAAAGTCATAGTATAATATGTCGTCCAAAATCAGTCAAAAAAGTCATAGTATAGTATGTCGTCCAAAATCGGTCAAAAAAGTCATAGTATAGTATGTCGTCCAAAATCGGTCATAAAAGTCATAGTATAGTATGTCGTCCAAAATCGGTCAAAAAGGTCATAGTACACTATGTCGTTCTAAATCGGTCAAAAAAGTCATAGTATAGTATGTCGTCCAAAATAGGTAAAAAAACTCATAGTATAGTATGTCGTCCAAAATCAGTCAAAAAGGTCATAGTATAGTATGTCGTTCAAAATCGGTCAAAAAAGTCATAGTATAGTATGTCGTCCAAAATCAGTCAAAAAGGTCATAGTATAGTATGTCGTCCAAAATCGGTCAAAAAAGTCATAGTATAGTATGTCTTTAAAAATTCGTCCAAAAGTCATAGTATAGTATGTCATCCAAAATCAGTCAAAAAAGTCATAGTATAGTATGTCGTCCAAAATCGGTCAAAAAAGTCATAGTATAGTATGTCTTTAAAAATTCGTCAAAAAAGTCATAGTATAGTATGTCGTCAAAAATTCGGCAAAAAGGTCATAGTGTAGTATGTCGTTCAAAATTGCCCAAAATCAGTCAAAAAAGTCATAGTATAGTATGTCGTCCAAAATTGCCCAAAATCTGTCAAAAAAGTCATAGTATAGTATGTCGTTCAAAATCGGTCAAAAAAGTCATAGTATAGTATGTCGTCCAAAATCAGTCAAAAAGGTCATAGTATAGTATGTCGTCCAAAATCGGTCAAAAACGTCATAGTATAGTATGTCGTCCAAAATCAGTCAAAAACGTCATAGTATAGTATGTCGTCCAAAATCGGTCAAAAAAGTCATTGTATAGTATGTCGTCCAAAATTGGTCAAAAAGGTCATAGTATACTATGTCGTTCTAAATCGGTCAAAAAAGTCATAGTATAGTATGTCGTCCAAAATAGGTAAAAAAACTCATAGTATAGTATGTCGTCCAAAATCAGTCAAAAAGGTAATAGTATAGTATGTCATCCAAAATCGGTCAAAAAAGTCATAGTATAGTATGTCGTCCAAAATTGCCCAAAATCCGTCAAAAAAGTCATAGTATAGTATGTGGTCGAAAATCAGTCAAAAAAGTCATAGTATAGTCAGTCAGTCAGTCATCATCTACCGCTTTAGCCTCTGACAGAGGGTCGCGGGGGGTGCCAATCTCAGCTACATCGGGTGATAGGCGGGGTACACCCTGGACAGTTCGCCAGTCCATCGCAGGGCCACACACAGATAGAGACAAACAACCATTCACTCTCACACTCACTCCTATGGTCAATTTGGAGTGTCCAATTTACCTATCCCCACATTGCATGTTTTTGGACTGTGGGAGGAAGTTGTAGTACCCGGAGAGAACCCACGCACACACGGGGAGAACATGCAAACTCCATGCAGAAAGGCCCTTGTTCCAACCGGGGCTCGAACCCGGGTCTTCTCGCTGCAAGGCAAGAGTGCTAACCACTACACCACTGTGTGGCCCTCATAGTATAGTATGTCGTCCAAAATCGGTCAAAAAAGTCATAGTATAATATGTCGTCCAAAATCGGTCAAAAAAGTCAAGTATAGTATATCGTCCAAAATAGCCCAAAATCAGTCAAAAAAGTCATAGTACAGTATGTCGTCCAAAATCGGTCAAAAAAGTCATAGTATAGTCAGTCAGTCAGTCATCATCTACCGCTTTATCCTCCACCAGAGGGTCGCGGGGGGTGCTGTGCCAATCTCAGCTACATCGGGCGATAAGCGGGGTACACCCTGGACAGTTCATAGTATAGTATGCCTTCCAAAATTGCCCAAAAAAGTCATAGTGTGGTCCAAAATCGGTCAAAAAAGTCCTAGTATAGTATGTCGTCCAAAATAACACCTAAAAGTCATAATATGGTAATGTATCCAAAATCGCACAAAAATGCAGCTAATTGGAGCTTGATACCAGAGCCAAACAACATAAGCATGCAAAAATGTGTTTTTGCCTATTTTGAGAAAGGCTCCTATACACATAAACTGTTTTTATAAGCCAGTTCAGTCACTTTGGGCAAACACACCTTACACTGCATAATGAAGCTGTTGCCTTTCTTGCTCTTGAAGCCAAAGTGGTCACTTAAATATGGCCATGGGTGAACTTCACTACCTTCCACTTCAACTTCAGCATAATCTGGCTGGGATTCACTTTCAGCTGGGTCTGCACTGCTGGTCTCTGACTTGTCGGTCTCCATCCTTGTGCTCATTCACTGCCAGTTTCCGGAGCAGGATTTTCTTTTTATTCAGGCCAACATTTTTTGTACTCAGTGACAGATGTGTTTTAAACTGTAGCAATTACAATACTTCCAATAAAAACATACTTTATAAAATATACTTAAGTAAAAGTACACATTTTAAAAATTACTTTAAAAACCATTCACACTCACACCTACAGTCAATTTGGAGTGTCCAATTTATCATTTTAAAAATTGACTGACAAAGGTGAAATTCATTCGGACTACAAATGCTAACAAAGCATAAAATAAATTAAATTCCGTTTATATATATATATATATATATATATATATATATATATATATATATATATATATATCTCACACATACATCTGTAGATGGAATTACCTTTGAAAAGGTGTTGATGCTGCATGTGTACCTTAAAATGAAACACTAGATGCCTCACTCACACACAAACATTCAGCCTTAACCTGACCATGATCAAATTGAACCCACCTAATTTCCATCTTATCAAGAACCACATACATTTCCTGTGAGAAGTTTAAAGAGAATACTAAATACTTAATTTCAGATTATTTTAATGTATTATTTATTTCTGTGTCCCTTATGTCTTTGTAAATACACCACATAATCCTGGTAGATGCAAGGTGACAGACTGAGTCAGGTTGATATTTTTTATTATTATAGTTTTTAAAGGAGGGGGCAGTCATTTTTTTCTTTGTAATAGACTGAAATTAAACAGATTTATTTTAAAAAAAAAGAAAAAAGAAAAATATAAATCGACTCAAGGACTTAATCCAAGACAACCTTCAGTAGAGTTTTGCACAGACCTACCACGAGCCCAACAGAAGCGCGCTCTATCTAATTCGTCCATTCGGGCTGCCGTAGCAACATGGCGGCGTGCAATGACGGCTATCATAAACAAGGCTTCTGCCTTGATTACATTTAAAAAGCCTTGTTTTCTACTACATTATATTATATTAAAGCACTGACACATGTGTACTTATTGATTGTGTATTCAACTTCTGCCGATAAAACCTGCTAAATGTGACACACTTGAACACACAAGCACCAAGTGAGCAGATTTGTGGTCTGAATATCTCGAGAAGGCAAACAGTTTGTGACTACATCCACGACGTCTGTGGAAGACTTCTCAGTCTTTTTAGTCCGGGTTCTTCTCATCCTGACAAACAACCTCAGTGGAGGCCTGAGTCACTGGGTCCGGGTCTTTATCGTCCCCGCACACGACCTCCTCAGTGGAGGAATGAGTCTTTTGGCTCGGCTCATTATTGTCCTTACACACAGCATCTGCGGAAGATTCAGTTTTTGTTTCTGGCTCGTTCTGGTCCGCACACACTGCGCCCTTCGAGCCGGTCGCGTACGACGCTAACGCCTCCAGCCCGGCCGCGATGAGTGAATCCCGCTGCTGCGTCTTGCGACAGTAGCCCAGTCGCTTCAAGGTCCGTCGAGTGGTGGTGAGAGAGATGGGCTTCTCTGACCCGCTGTTGTTATACAGGTTCTGAATCTGCTCGCTCGTAGCCTGGAGGTTCGACTCCACTACCTTCTCCATCCGCTTCTCGCCTGTCTCGTCGACGAGGCGCTTCCTCCCGCAGGACCCCCGGTGACTGGACGTCTTCCGCTTCATGCACCAATCCCGGTAAACTCGGGACACGGCGGTCCTGGAAAAACCCAGCGTCTTCGCGGTTTGTGAGATGCTGCAGCCGGCACTGCGGAGTCCCACTATCAAACCCCGCTCAAACTCACTCAAATCCCGTGACTTGCCCATGTCTTCCCCGTCGCCTTCGACACGAACGGCGCTTCTACAAAGTCGTAAATACTGTCGTTTCTTCTTCTGTGGTCCTCTGATTTTCTTTCCCGTGTTACGGCGGGTGGTAATATGTATAAAGGCTCATTACCGCCACCTATTGTGTTGGAGTAAACCAAACTCTCCTCTACACACACACACAGTTCATACATATATTATTATTTTATTATGTTATATGGGAAGATTTTTTAATTCAAAAGAATGGTTCAAAAGAAAACCCAACATCCACCAGTTTAAAAATGAAATGAGACTTTTTTTCTTTTCTTTATTTTGAAACACAAAACAGGGCTTTTAAACTCAAATGATCTTGTGGCCACTGGGCGTCCAGTCTGGCCAGTAGTGAAAAACCTTTTTGGAATCGCTCACTCTCCGAAGTGACGTGCTCAAAAAGTAAAATATGCCACAACGTGAAAAAAAACTGAACAAAACAAAACCATTTTCATTGTCCTAATAACTCCCTCTACAGTCACATGAAGTGTGGATTTAGAAAAAATCAGTGCAACAGACTTGCCACTGACACAATACAATACAGTACATACTGTCATCCGTTGCCCCCCCCCCCCCCTGCTGTTAGGCTACACCCTCCAGCTTCAGGGTCCAGGAATTTCCAGGAGATGGCGGCATAACAGGCATGAGAATCAACAGTCCAGCTGATTGTGTCAGTGGCTCCCACTTCAGTGGCTTGTCAGGATAGTCCAAAAGAGTCACCTATGGATGCAAGAGATGACTGGTTAGAGTTCTGACAAACGATGACGTTCACAGTCACAGACAGTGTGTATGGCTTACCTTTGTTGCTACAGATGTCTTCGGTGTTGTAAGTTTTAATATGAAAGGAAAATCGCCAAAGAAAATGGCATAAACTGTACCGTTTCTGGCAGTGTACCTTAAAGAGAAAATAGTGGTTAAACCAAACTACAACAGGATTTCACAAGACATTTAAAGAGAACATTGCATGAAGACAGTCTCACCTGAAATCGACAGTGCCGTTCTCTGTCTGGACCCGCCAGACATTGGAGGCATATATAGCCTCTCCATTTATGTCCAACCAGGCACCAAGTCCCCTCAGCCTCTCCTCAAACACTGGGGCAATCATTCCATTTGACATAGGCCCGATGTTTAGAAGGAAGTTGCCACCCATTGACACCACAGTCACCATGTCCTGAGGGAAGAAAGTGCTTGATTAATGCAAAAGCCCGACAGATAAGGAATCACAAAATAACTTGTAACATTATTTTCTATGGAGCCACGCACAAATAACATTTTTTCTTGGTGCAATCATGTTGCATTAAGATAAAATCAACTCAACGTTTCGGAATGCAGGTAGCACTTTAAACGACTTGTGATACTCTGGCTAAAGAAAGTTTTAGGAGAGAATGCACGCATACATGCCAAGTTTGTTTTTTTTGTATTTTTTTACAAAAGCATCTAACAGCAAAGCAATTGTGAGGAAAATGTGGTCCCTTGTGACCCTTGTGAGTCACTTTGGATAACGTCATCAGCAAAATTACAAAACATTTGAATGAAATGCAAATGTAACAAAACAGCCCCTTAGGTGTGGGTGACAACTGACTGTGACTTTCACCTTTATGATGGAAGGCAGATTCATGAGTTCCTTGAGCACCATTTCTCTTCTGTAGCCCCAGGAATGGGTGTCAATGGTCTGGCATTTCTCCCACTTGTGGTCTGGAATTGTGCTTGGGGAGTACCTGTCAGCACAGTTATAGTAGCCTCCATGTTTGCAGTGGCAGCTCTTACCCCACCGGTCATTGGTAATCACTTCGTCCTGAAGAAACATTCATAATTTTGATGAAACCGCATGACCATAAACCATAACCTGAAAGCTCAGACTACACAATTGTTTGGTCGATATCCATGTCCAAGTGAGTGTATGTGTTTGTACTTTTTTATTTTACTACCTCTTTAGGAACTTGTCTGTCATAAACACTGACCTTGGAAGGACCAGAAGTCCTTACCAGGACCAAAACTTGGTCCAAATGTCGTAACTGGTTAAGTTTATGGCTATGATTTCAATTGTAGTTAGGTTACAGTATGGCATTAAGTGGTTATAGTTAAGGTTAGGGATATCACTTTGTTTAGGCTGTCCAAATGAAGGAAATAGCTGTAGAAACCTGTGTGTGTGTGTGTGTGTGTATTCCACCTTGATTGGGCTGTCATTGTAGAGCCAGGCCAAAAAGTGGGTGGCGTTCCAGTACGTATCTTCTGCCTCCCAGTCCCCATCAGACCAGATCAAATCAGGTTTGTAAGTCATTACGAGATCCACTAGCTCGGGAAGGGTTTTCATGGCAACGAAATATTGAGACTTGAATCCAGAGGCTTTATCCATCAAGTACAAGGGATGGTACCACTCATAGAGAGAGTGGTAGAGACCCAAACGCAGCGATCTAGTGACAGCGGGAAAAAAATACTTGCATTCCTTGTTTTACACTGTTTTTTGTTTTTTTTATTCAACCTTTATTTAACCAGATAAAAGACCCATTGAGATAAAGATCTCTTTCACAAAGGTGACCTGGCCAAGAAAGGCGCAGCACATAGTTATAAAAAGAAGGGAGATAACAGTTATATAAAAGTGCAAGTAAACAGGCAAATAAAGTGCAGGAGTGTTATGTTTGCATTAACAATTTAAGAACACGGGCACTGTTGACTCCTCGCTGTTGTGTTCAGGTTATCATGTAGATATTTAATCTAGCTGTGCAAATCTGTGTGTAGCAAACAGAATATTTAAAAAAAAAACAGTTTTTTTTCCCAGTGTAGCCACAGTTTCTCCTTCAGTAACATCATGATTATCAGGTGACAGGTGTGTTTCTTGGGAGCAGTGCAAACAGAGGTTATGGCATGTGATATCGTTATATGCTCAATTGCGGAACAAAGTACAAAACAAGCTACTTCCTTTATAAAACTGCAGAGAGGAACTCAATCCCAAACACAAGTGCAAGCGAGGACCTCAACAGAAATTATTGCATTTCAACTTGTGCTCTGCTCGTGACTCATGTATGCTCAATAACTGTTTGCCTTTAAAACCTATGACTCTGCAGATGACCAAAATCCCCAAATAATTTGTTTATCATTAAATTATGACATGCTTTCACAACACATTCAGCACTATTTGCATTTGCATTGATTAGACTGTGAATTAATGGAAATTTAAATTGTGCATTATGCTGCAGCAATCCTGTATACTTACTTCTTCCTGACAGCTGCAGCCAATTCTCCCACCAGGTTCCGGTGAGGACCGATGTCCACTGAGTTCCAGTTCCAGGAGACTGGTGACGGCCAGTTGGTAAATCCTTCATGGTGTTTGGATGTGAACACCACATACCTGCAAGATATATAATTATACGCATAAATACAGTGTCAGGGATAAGGTGGACTATTCCCTTCAAATAGATACGATTTCTTATTATATATATATATTTTTTTAGGAATTAATTAAAGTGTGGTTGTATGAGGTATTGACATATTTAGCCACTTAACAAGTGCATGGTTTGTAGATTGTTTGGTTTGTTCGCTTTATTTACTTTAAATGATTGGTCAATTCCATCTCTGTGATGTATACTGGTTTGAATGAAGCTTTATTAAAAAAACATCTTCTCTGTTTTTGGTGTGTCAGTGATACAGCGCCACGCACAGGTCTGGCATGTGTACTACATTGAAGACATTTCCTGAAACGATGCCGTGTTTACGTTGAACCTTTTCAAACAGACAAAACAAAACATCGTTTACGTTTCGTTCCGTGTACTTGTTTTAGATAAACCCAAACAAAACAATTAAAAACACATTTACTCTATGGACTTGAAGATATAAACTATTTTTGGTTGACCCTTTGTCCCTGTTGAAACTGAAAGCAGTGAGAGTCACGTGCACTTACATACACAAACAACACTTTAACCAAAACTATTAACTGAAAGTACTGATTTCCGGGCATTGTGCTGATGATCATACCTGGCTCCAGATGCTTTGAAAATATCTGCCCATGCGTCCGGATTGAAAAATTCTGCGTGGAAATCTTTGGCAAAGTCTGTGTATTTAAAGTCCGGCGGGTAGTTTTTCTTCATGAAGGCAACATGTTCGGTGCGCCTCGCGCTTCTCCACCAGTACCAGAACCACTCACTGAACTCACCGAAGCTGGGGACCGAGAACACCCCCCAGTGGATGAAAATGCCGATCTTCGCCTCGTCGTACCACTTTGGCAAAGGTCTGGTATCCAGACTCGCCCAGTCAGGTTCGTAACGCGCTGCTTTCCCAACCAGAAAAAGAGAGAAAACGCAAATTATAGGAATACAGCGGGCAGGTGGCATTTGAAGAAACATCATACACTAGTGAAGAGCAGATCTCGTCTGTCCAGCTTGTCTCGCGTCACCCGAGTATTAAAGGACTTCCATGAGTCAGGTGACATCTGTTGCACATACACAATCGTTACTGGTGACAGCGTTTCCTTATTGGAGAGGTACCACAACTCATTTGTACTGAAAGTCAAAACACAATAGCAAGATAAACACAGCGAACAAAGACCCTTAAGCTCAAATAGTATATGGACAAACACTTGCAGTGATCAGTGTAGAAATGACGAATATGACCTGTGTTTGACCCGTTTGCTCTTATTTGAACATATGACAAGAAAGAATGAAACAATATTTCACTGTGACTGACACACCCTCTAAATGAGTGCCTTCAGACGGAGGGTAACTTTATTAAAATGATTTCCCTCTGTCTCATTGCCAAATCAGTGTCTGCGTTTGCTTGTGTAAGTTTTACCTAGAGGGAAGACAATGAAGGACGGCCTTCTTTCCAGTAGGGGTCATTTGGTTAGGGTTCGAGTCCACGCCTGCTCAACTCCTATTTCATGCAAATCAGAACAGATAGAACAGAGATGGAACAAGAGAACAAGTCTAAGAATACCAACCGTGGCAAAGCAAAGCTTTTTTTCCCCGATGTTTTAATCTGGAATCAATAACATAATAAGCTACTTTATCCATCTTCTGTGTAGTTCATAAAGATCTAGAAAACTTTGAAAACAACGTTTGCTTTATGTACAGAGTTCAAGCGAATGTGGACATGATCATTGACACAAAGACATTGGCAGAAAGTTAAAGTAACTCATGTAGTTCTTTTTGTGTCATCATGATGCCGATCCGAACCCCAAAGTTCCATTGTGCCAATGCAGGTACTGTGGACCTGCTCAAGCCTTGATGGGGGAGCCATTTGCACAGTTCTGATTTGTAGAAATCACCCACATTAATTTCTCACACTTCTCACAGGAGCACAGTATCTTGAATAATAAAAAGGAATCCTTTTTCAGTTACATATTAATAAATAAGCTCATTGTACAGCAATAATTTAACATCAATAACAGTAGGGCCACGGTGAAAAGCAGCACAACAGAAGATTTAAGTGGTGCTATCTTTACTGAGAGGACTACAGATTCACAGCGTGTGACCGACATCAGCGCAGACAGCCAGCTGCCTCTCAAGCATCTGTTTCTCCACCAAGTCCTCAACTCTGCCGACCTCCACCTCATCCACGTCGTCCATAAAACTGGACCAATCTGTGCCTCCATCTGCGCGTTCCATGGGCTCCGGTTGACTGGCAGCATGAACGGGAGCAGAATCATCATGAGTGGTGGTCACACAGTTGCAGCTGTCACAGATGCCGAAGCGTCTGAGTCCGGGAGAAACACCTGATCCAGTGAAGGTTCGCCTGCAGCTCTTGCAAGACACCGGCCAGAAGTGTCTGTGGACCTGCAGATAATTCACAGTGAGAATGATGAGGTATAAAAATGATTCTGTACAAGCAACACTGTTTAGATTATTATACTGTACATGAAGAGCAACGGTATAAAACCTACACTTTTAATATTAATGAACTGAAAATTAATTGTTTACAACTAACTGCTTTGTAGCAAAACAATAACAAACAGAACTAGGAGTGTAAGCAGCAGGCCGCCAATAATTTGCTTGTTTGTTACTGAGAGCATACTTCCTTTTGCTAATAGGTGGCGTAATTGCTGGTTAATATTGTGGACCTGCAATATTCATCGGGTCACCCTGAAACTGAGTTTTCACACAAGGCAAGTGAGGTTTCACAGTGAAAAAGAAAAACCAGTCAGTGTCAGATGTTCCTCAGCAAATGAAATCATCCTTACACTGAGGGCATGGCTGCGAAGGTGCTCCTGCCTTGTGAACCTCTTGCCACACATTGGACAGGGGAAGGGTCTCTCTCCTGTGTGACAGCGAATGTGTCTCTTCATGATGCCCTTCTGTTTAGCTGTGTATGGGCAGAATGGACACTTGTGGAGTTTCACTGGCACTACCAAGCCATCACCTGCAGGGGGAGACAGAGACCAACTGTTGAGATTTATGGAGGAGGACAACACTGCAAAATGTGTAGCCGCACCACACTTTTTGTTTCAGTGGTTTAACATTTGGATCAGTATGCCAGCCTTAGCCATTTAACATCTGATATTGTTAATTACCTGTGTCCTCTCCAAGCCAGTCGGACTGAATCTCCATGATAGATGATCCTGCAAACCCTAAACCTTCATCCATTCTGCTTCCTCCTGTGCTGCTGCCTAGTCCTTGGGTAAAGCGCTGCCCCACTCTGTCCCCCATAGGACTGGGGCCCTCACCTCTGGCCAGCATCTCCATCATCTGCCTGGCATTAAAAGATGGACTGTATCCCAAAGAGGACCGCTCATTGGGACTTGGGGGAAGTAGCCTGTTATGATGTGGATTATGCAAAGGGGGCCCAGGAAACGAGGAAAGCTCTTTGGTGTCAGGAGACTCCATAAGTTCTTCATCGGGATCATACTCTATCTTGGGGTTCACTAGCTCTGGGGTCAAAGCAGAGGATGAGGAGGATGAGCGGTTTGTCTGATCCATGTGTCCCTTTTGTGCTTCGCTCTCAGATGTAAACTCCTCCCTGGACTGGTAGTCGCTGTCCATGTCCCTGCTGGTCCCTGGAGGGGTATCTACAGGGATTGACAAGGGGGTTCTAGCTGAGGTCACAGACTCTGGACCTAAACCCGCCCCTTTGTCTGCCTCTGCAACCTGTGAATGGGGCTCGGTCGTCCCGGCACCACTCGAGATTCCCGCAGCAGGAGTGCCGCTGTCTGCAGGACCCATCCCTCCATCCTGTCCCTGGTTCTCCTTTTCTGTGTTCCTCTCCTTCTCCTTGTTGCAGATTTCCAAAGATGAGCGGATGTATCCTTTACAGAAGTTTACTAGATCTGTCATCTGCAAGTAGCTGGCAGCAGACATCACCTCAATGACGTTGCTCCTGTTCAGGGCCAAGCGGCCAGAATAGAGAAAGTCCAGGATAATTGAGAAAGCATCGGCTGTTACGATGTCCAGAGATGCTGTGCTGTAGCGTTGACCACTATCCTGAAAAGAGACAGACGAGACAATTAGGACGTGATTTATTTGACATAGCAAATTCCTATATTTACCTTAACTGCTTTAAATGTATTTCTTTTCCTCGGACATCAGAGTAAATTCAAATCTCACCTGCAGGTAGTGAACCAGCAGAGCCCGGAAATAGCCACTACCTGCAAACAACACATTACGATGTGCCTTGAAGACCCGGCCTTCGACGAGGATGCTGCAGTCACAGAAGAAGTCTCGCTTACGCTGCTCGTTGAGCTCAAAGAGCAGTTTGGGCAGGTAGCACGGCACTTCCATGTTCACACCTTAGTGAGCCCATGCAGAGAGAGAGAAAAGAGAAGAATAAGTCAGTTTAGATGTTAGGTGTTGACTTGCATTGGACAAGGAAGGACGATGATATATCTCCACATCAAGGCTACAAGAGATCATCATCATATTCTTAATATTTACATGTCTTTTGGTGGGAGAAGCCTCAAATATTGACAAAAATGTAACAACAGCGTGTATGTGGAGAAACCACAACACCCACATTATCACTCTCATTGAGCCATTGTTTTTCCCTAGCAACAAAATTGCATAATATCAATAAGCATGCAGTTCAACCTAAGACAATCTCGATCAGATACCAAACAATGCTAACCAGATTTAACTTCTTAATGTCCAAGTACTGAATGAAATTGTACACATTGTAAAACCCAAACTTTATAGAAAATCTCAGATTTCACTTTCCTAGTTTCAATGTTTAATGGAACAAAATGCTTGTTGTTGCTCAGACCAAACCATACAAAGACGAATGTGTGTGACATTAATTAAAAAAACAGTAGAAACAGCCAAACATCCCTCCTTTGTTTATGTCTACATGGCATGCTAGCCTGTGTTGCTAGCGACGGGCAGCTAATGAGGGAAAACAGTGGACTAACTGCACAGACTGCAGTTTGCGAAGCCTGTCGCCGCACGGTGACGTACAAAACAGAATACACTGTGATCTCACCTTAACAATTATGCGTCAGAATATCACAAAGCGTCTAATATAACACAGAAAATGACACTGACAAGGCTCATCGTCTAGCGTTCCCCTCCTCAGCCAACAACATCCGCTTCAGCAAACTGTGACGCGTTTCTTTCGACCAATCAGCGGCCGAGGAATCCAGAAGCTGGCAAATGCACCTCAACATTTTGTGACGTTAAAAAACGTATTATTATTGGATTAAAATTGACATATAAACCAACAAGACGTTGGTGAAACCTGAGTGGGTTACAGGTGCTGTAAGGATAAACCCAATTTCACCCAGATGATTTCATAGTATCACAAGAAAAAACAAGATTTCTTGCTTTGAGATCACAAAATGTGTCAGTCATAAGTTTGGTTTTATTTTATATTAATATGTTAATTTAACAATATGCAGATTTACTGCATATTTTATATGCATACTTTGTGATGCAGACCGACTAAAATTTATTCATGGCGTTGTCTATTATATATTGCATACTATATATACAATATACTATTATATATTGTATATTATAAAATAACCCTTCTGCATGTCCACTTGATCGATTATTTCAATGTTAAATTCAATATGGACATTTAGTTTATGAAGTGTTCAGCATTGAACTGGATGTCTGGTTATAATAAAGTTTATAACTGCATGAGATTAATAAAATTAAAGAATGATTTTAACAATGTGCATATATACTTTCTATATTGCAATCTCTTGATTACAATACACTAGAATACAGGAAAGTATTTTACAAATTAAATATATAAATTATTTCTGGAATAAACAAAATGCTTCTATTCAGGCTTTTAAAACTTTTTAACCTTTAACCTTTTTAACCTTTCCTGTCCAGCAACATATAGGCAGTTTGATTTATTGAATGTAGATCACTAAGATTTGCTCTGTGTCTAGAACAGCAGGGGAGATTATGAGTGTGTGTGTGTGTGTGTGTGTGTGTAGGGGTTGTCACTGGATGTATCTGGGAATTCCAGGCGACTCCTAGTGGCAGGACTGCAAAGACACAAATACATAGAGCTCCAAACAACAGTAATTCAGGCAGTGTAAGAGATGATAGAACCATGCTCAGAAGCCAAACAGCCCCAGGCATGAGCATAGCCCTGAGGCTCAGGACCCCACCCACCTGCCCAGGTCCCTGGCATAGATCCTGGTGCAGGAGCAGAAGCACTAATTATTGAACAATGTAGCTGTTGTGCTTCCGCCTTGCCTCCATCAGTCATGGTGTAAAGTGCGTCACACTTTGTGCAGCATCAGAATGTCATAGAAACAAAATTGCTACACTGACAAAAACAGAGAGAGACGTGTGGAGCTGATGAGCTTGAGCGGCATTGTGTGAACCCATTTGTTGGTGGAATTTGTATTTTAAAAGTCTGGCACCGCAGTTTTCATCGATAGTTATGATGATGATGATGATGATGATGATGATGTTGATGATGGCGATGTTTTTGGAGAAGAACCTCAAAGCGTCATACCCCTGGTCATATCAAGACCGCCATGTCGCTGCACAACCACAGGCGGCTCACGCCTGCCCACAATGTCTACTCAAGAATACTTGTTTATTCGCTTTCCATCTTGGAGAGAAAATAGTGCCTTTTCTATTTTCTGACATCGCAAGAGTAAACAAGTAGTTCCTTAAGCACTGTGCCACACCCTCCCAGCACAATCCGCAGTTCTTAGAAGTGTTTTTTTTTACAATGATGGGTGCCGACCAGGCAACTTATTTGTTTCAGATATTTTCCCATGGCAAACAGACTGAATACAAAGGCTTCGTGGTGGCCTGGAGAAACCACAGAGTAGGCGTACATGGGCCTCCATACTCAACCTCTTTTCAAAATGAAATTTATGGCACATCATAAAAACTCAGTTCACGCTTGTAAGCACTAAATATAAACTAGTATAAACCAGTAGGGTCTGACTCAGTCTTTGTAAACCTGACCTGGAGGAGCGTTAGGTCCAGCTGAGGGCAGGCCAACCGTCGGTTGACCCTGCTGCCCGGGCCTGCCACGAGTCTGTCCCCAAGACAAAGATGTAATGGGTTCAACTTTGAGGTGGCGCTCGTTCCTGAACCTCATCTCTCTCTGACTCAGGGAAACACAAGGCCTTTGTTTTGGTCATGTGTTGACATAAGTGCAGGAAACTCCCTCTCCACAGACCTTTCACGGCCAAACAATCACAGTGGATTTTCTGTAATGCTGCCATATCTGTATGGCACTTTAATGCTAGTTTACACCCAGTAACCATTTTGGAATAAATAATATTCATGATTTATCGCTGGGTTTTTGCATACGCCTATGATTATTATGACGAATGATTTACGCGTCGAGGCTCATCCTCAAAAGTAAATAGATGTAGCACTGGCTGTTTTGTGAGGTTACATCCAGATTTGGGACCTCACTCATTGTGTGTGTTAGCCACTCTGAGACCCGCGGCTGGCACAGAGGGCTCCAGCAGCACCCCTCTGGGTCCCTGTGGTCTGCGCCTCAGCACATAACAGCCACTTAGGCCGGCATTTTCCCAGGCTGAGACAACACACCACGGTGGCAGCGCGAGCCACAGAGAGGGCCTGATTAAAGAGTAGGGACAATGGAGGGAGAGGGAGCTGGGGACCATGGTGGCATTTTCCATCTCTGCCACTGTCTCCTGGGGGGACCAAGTATGTGCCGTGAAACGTTTGAATTATCCCAGAATCTCTGGAATTCAGACAGAGGCACCACGGAGAGGACCCTCGACCAGGGATCAAAGAGCTCTGAGAGGAGTGTGGTGGACTGGTGGTGAAGTCGAATACGTGGGGGAGTATGAGTGTGTGTATGCATGTGTGTATGTGTGTGTGCGAGCGTATGTGTTCCTGAAAGCCCATTTTAAAGAGATAAAGACAATGTTTGAATTTGAATCATATTTTCTTTTATGGCTACATGTCTAAGGATGTTTTCCAAAAAAAAAAGCCATATTCGACTTCTGAGGAGGCGCTGATCACTGAGCAATGAAATACAGGCATGTGGTGAGAGAGTGTGTGTGTGTGTGTGTGTGTTGTTGTCCTTTTATCCCTTATGGGATCAGACAATGCAATCATAGCCAATCATTGGGAGTCTAATACAGCAGGCGCCCCTCTTCAGTTTGGAGACAGCACTTTCCTCTGTGGTGGCATAGGACAAGGAAGAGGAAAAGAAAAGCAAGAGAGGGAAAAAACCTCATCTTTCTCGTTCTGTCTATCTCTCTCTGTAATTATCACTTAATGTCCCTCAGTCATCTGGAGACGTCTGTCTCTCGCTAAGTCCTTTCTTCCCCTCGCTGAAGAGGAAATGTATCCCAGTCTGAAATAATCTGCCAGCCTTTTTATTATTGTATATTTAGCACTACAACAGAGTCGTAAATGGAGCCGTCCCAGGCCACAAGCTTCCGACAGTGCAGGGCCTCAGCACAGCACTGACTGACTGTCTTTGCCACAGCCGAGAATGAACGCTTTGTGCACTATATGCAGTGAGCTTGTCATTTGTTCTCAAAGTGTTGACCTCAACCAAGTTTTCTTGTCTTGTTTGAGAAAGGCAGAATGTGTGATTGTGCCTGTACTATGCGAAGTGCAAATATGCCCTTCAGCAAGTCGCGTCTGCTCAAACATCTGTAACACACAGGTTCTTCAACGCAATCATCTCATGCCTTCATCTGTCTGCACCCGTGTATGTGTGTCAACCTCAGGGCATTGTCATGTGTTTTCTTACACGTGTCCCTGTTGTGAGGACAATGGAAGCTTTCTATTCTACATGGATTATACTTGTACCTATATATGTATTAATATATATATATATATTGTATCTATTAAAATCAGTAGCTAAGAGAAATCCTCACATAAGTAAACATATAAATATAACAATATATTATAGGCAACTGAGAAGTGATGATTTTAACCCAGTTTAGTGAGTAAAAAGTGGTAAATAAATAGGTACCGGTGTTCAGTTAGGGTCAGTTAGGTTTCAAAGAATTGAAAGTGGAAACGAGCTTATTGACATAGGTGGTGTAGACTTATCTTGATAAAAGTATCCAAAGGTGATGACCCTCAGTTTAAAATGAATTAAAAAGTCATATGACAGATGATTTACCTGAGTTTACTGCCGCACCATGTCAAAAAAAGAAAGAAAGCTTGCTGAGTGCTTTAACAAAAGTCAATTATTTTCCTTTCTTTTCCTCTTCACTTTTTATAGATCTGCTTAATTGTTCCAGTCCATTAGTTTTGCTGAATAACACAGACTTGGTTTGGTGAAGAAAAAAAAAACAAGAATCTTGAAAGAATCCAGACTCAAAGATCACAGCGTCCCTCATTTCAGCTCTCGTCATTTTTAATAATGAAAACCTCTATCAGGACTAATAAATGTCGTACCAATTCCCCCGGGAGATAAAAATGATGTTAGTCATTATATCCTCCCTCCCTCCATCAAAGTCTTCCTTTCTTTCCTTGTACACTCACTCTAATCCCCTTCTGGGAACACTAAAAATTACCCAGCAGTGGAGTGGCGGCAAGTTTTTATGTCGGTTTTTAAGGGCTTACGTCTGCCTTTCCGAGCTGCCGTCGGGGCGAGGTGTGGGCAGGATGCCCCCCTGATAAGGTCGTAATCTGAGGTGTAAAGTTATAAGAGGGATTAAGGAAAGCGAGAGGGTGACAGAGAGCTGCAGCCACGGGTGATAAGATAGGGATGGAGCACCACTTCATGGGTTTTATGGCTCTGCGGAAGTTCCTCTGGATCAATAATGGAAGTCAATGTATCCAATAATGTTTCAAATCGTGTTTCAAATCCATCCTCTGTTATGAACACAGTTCACGCTCCATTCAAAATTTGCAGGCGTTTACACTGTATCTCTTGACATGGACAAAAATAGAACGCAGTTAGAGGAATTAGTCTCTCCATAAAGTCGAGCTCGAGGAAAACTAGTTTTACTGTAGCTAATATTAGCTGACTCTTAAACCCCCCCCCCCCCCCCCCCGGTCAAATCAGGCCCAGTTGCACGCATGGTGGAGGGGACAGAGCGGATTAGCCCTAAACTCTCTCATTTTTCACTTTCCCCTTCTTTCTCCTCGTCTTTCTCTGCAGCTCATAAAAGATTGCGCCCTGCGTGTGATGTGGCTGAGGAGTGCAGTCAGAAAGGACTGATTACGGATGAAAGCCGGCGTGCCTTTGAGTCATGTCACCACGCAACATTCTTACACACTTAAAAATAGTAATAGTTGGCTTTTCTTTAATGTTTGTGTCCCTCATTGGAGAAGTTTGGGGGCATCCTGTGTTTTGGGGCCTTGAATCATAACCAGATTTCTCTTTCTTTCGCTCCCCCTTCCCCCCCTTTTCTTTCATTTTGTTATTGATAGTTTGTTTAATCTTGTGAAGAAAATTGGCTCAGCGTGGGAAAGGCAGAATTCTTTTGGGGATAGGTTTTGTTGTTTTAGAGTGCACATTGTTTTGTTGTATTTTTTTTTTTTGTTTTTTAAGTGCAGGAAGAAAAAGTGCCAGTTTGTGCCAAAACCTCATGGAGTATAGATAAAAAGGAGCTGAGTGAGAGGGAGGCCACAACGCCATGACAAAGATATGGGCTGTCCAAGCGAGGAGTTTTACAAATGATGATCTCCAGGGGGAAAGGGGGCAGTCAACATAAGCGAGGAAGGGAGTGGGAGAGCAAGAGGGAGGAAAAGAGAAGAAACAAATGTGGATGGATTGGTGGGAGGAGGAGGAAGATGGGTACGGGGGGAAATAATGCAGAGCAGTGGGGAGGGAGGGAGGCAGATGAGAGGGGAAACATTCCCCCTTGCCCACATTAAAGACATAAAAAAGAAAACAAACAGAAAAACATGTCTGACATGAAGAGGCTGGTTTCCGCGGCGACAGCACAATGGCTGCCTGTGGCTCTTGGGGCCCTCGCCGTCCCGTCTGGGGCCCGGCACCAGCGAAAGTCACCGCAGTCACAGGGCCCATCAGCGTGTGTGTGTGTGTGTGTGTGTGTGTGTGTCATCACGAGCCCAGTGCTGTGGGAACCGCCGTGAGAGGGACCCCACTCGGAAACCACAAAAGCTCCTTTCTGCTTCTTCTCTTCAGCTTTTAGCCCCTTTATTTATCTTTGCTTAAGGGAGCCGGATGAGGAGGGAGGATTTACTCACTCTCTCTGTTCTCTCTCTATGTCCCTCACTCTCTGACAGGCAGCATGACCCATCACTTTGGCTCTTGTGCCATCCTGACACCTCAAATCACAGCAGTCGTTATCTCAAACACTGACGCTGACTCTGTCTAAGCGTCTTTTTCATACCTTGTTTCAGCTTAATCAGATCATGGAAACGAGCTGCAGCTCTTAGGAAACGTCCTGTACCTGGTGTGTGTCTATAAGAATGTCTCGTAAATTGAGGTTTCTGTGACTGAATCATGGCCACTACCGGACTGTGCCACAGGCCCCATGCATTCCTGCAGAGAATTCCCTCATGGGTCCAGTCAGGACAGTGCCAAACTACTCTGGAGCCAGTTCCCATGCCAATCCAATCTTTACCCCAGTGACTGAGTGCTCGGCCTCAGGCTGACTGCTATAAAGGCCTCATACCAATAAGGAATCGACTGAGTTTTTGGGTGTATGTCAATAAGACTTGCATGCAGCGAGGCGTCATGCAGCAGGGCGTCACGCAGCGCTCCTTTTGACCACATTTGGCCTTCAACAAATTCTCCACAGGCAGTAGAGACAGTGAACAAACATTTCATCTGCTTAATGTTATTTAATCACGTTTGATCTTGGGTTCTACTGGTAATGTGTATTTATTTATGTACCACAAACTACCATAAACCTGCCACGATTTAAACTTATTGCTGGGCGTTAAAAGGATTTTACATCTGCTGCAGGAAAAGAGAAAGTAGTGAAAGATGGCACTCGCTCGATCAAAATCAGCATCCGAGCGTCTTTTACTAAAATAGAACGGCTAAGATTATTTGAAATAAGCATGTTTTAAGGTTTTGCACAATTGACTATTATTATTATTTATTATTTATTGAGATCTGGTACGTTTTAAGCATTCATAAAAATAAAAATAAAAATAAAGAAAATGAAGAGAAATGCTGTAGTTCTTGTTATAAATAAGATGACTTCATTAATCTGGCAATTTCTTTAGGATTATTTTTATGCACATTTTCAAATTCTGTGACTTTTATATCTTGTCTAAATGTGTTTTACATTCGATGCGCTGTGAGTCACGCTGCATTGCTCTGGTGCTGAAAGGTACAAATAAATGTGCTTCGCTTTGTTTTTGTTTTTTTTCCCCTTCACTCTTGTGCCAGCGTATATGATACTGACACCAGTCCTGTTAATACTTATGCACTTTGGAGAGAAATAAAGTTATCTTTATGTACTCTGATGCGAAACAGTTCACACCAAGTTTACGTCTTTGCCTCTTTCAACACGTTTCACTTTACTTTTTGTGGTCATGAGCTGGAGTCGGTGTGTGCGTTTGAGAAAAACAACGCATGTGCTGAGAGTACAAAATAATGGAAGTCAAGCACGCAGGCAGGGAGAGACACGTCTCGTCAATCATTCAGTTTGAAATGGACACAGAGGAATAGACACAAATAAAACACCCTGCTGTGCTGGTTCCGTTTCAAAGACTTTCAAACAATAGTCGTGCATCAGGAACAATCATTTCAGCCGAGTGTTTGGGCCTTATAAATTCTGGGTATGCGCCGTCCACATTCGTGTGAGGGAGTCGCATGCATAAGTGTGTGTGTGCTTGCTTGTATGAATCAGTTCTCGGCCATGCGTGTGTGTCCCTGAGCATTCACACGTTCATATTTGAGTTGCTCATGTGTGCGTGTGTGTGCAAATTGTAAAAGTATGAGCTTGTTAATTTCAATAAGGCCTTGTTGTGGTTTGGAGGGATGGGAGGGAGACGACTTGAAGTGGCCGACCAAGATCGGCAGAAATCTCACAGAATTCCATCCCACCATCCAGTGCCAGCTCCCCCGACCCCCCCCCCAATTCTCTCCCCATCACCCTCCCTTCCTCACCCCAAACCCTGAAACCATTTTCATAATTAACTTATTTATTTATTCATTCATTTATCTTCTTAATGACTTTCCACTTTGTGCGTGTTTTTCGCGCAACTTGTCTAATCCTGGAACAACGGGGAGGTGGTGCAGCCAAAAAGAATGGTGAGCGAAGCCAGAGTGATTTCATTAAAGAAAACATCGGTGATACCGAGAAGAAAGTCAGTCTTTGAAGACGAGGGTCGGCGGGCGGGTGACAAAAATAACAACAGAGGACAGGCTGGATCCTACTTCATAGCTTTCTCTTTTCTCTTTCAGACTCTTTCTTCCCTGTTTTCTGATGCTGAAATGAGATCCAGATCTGAATTTAGGAATGACTGGTAATGAAAGGATATGTGGATGGGGGGTTGTTGGTTGTTTGGAGGAGGGTGGGGAAGAGGGATTTCTCTTTTCTGTTTGTCCTGACTCATACGCACCACACTGTAAGCTTCCCCCTCTGGTGATGGTCACACTGATTACTGACACTTGTTTTTTTACAAACACTCTCACATACACATGTTACATGTTAAGCTCTTACTTTAAATGTACAATATGATAAAATGAAGAAAGGCAATGGTCCGTTCCAGCTAATATAAGTGAGACAAACAGAAAAACAAAGGGGGGGGGGCGGCTTACACCACCTTTATTTATAAGAGAAAAAACAAAAAACAAAAAAAAACACACACATACAAAGATCTTGTACTGTACCAATGTACTTTGGCATGTTTAAACTAACACACCCTTCCAGTCTGCCAGGCAGGAAGAGACACTCAGCTGGGCATTGTGTGGAAGGGGGCATGCCACTTGGCCTCCATCCGCCTTTAACACACACATATGCACACACACACACACACACACACACACACACACACACACTCACACACACACTGCTGGGTCAGTCAGGCATCGCTCCCAACAACCGGCGCCTGGGTCTCGTGTTTCCATGGCAATCTGCACTAGCAATCTTCCCACGGTGGCAGTGGAACTGAGTGCAAGCAGCTGTGTGTGTGTGTGTTTGTGTGTTTGTGTGTGTGTGTGTTTGTGTGTGTGTGCATTATCTTGTCCGGCAAAGCCCCCAGATGTTCAGACACTCACTCGGCTGAGTTCTCTCTTGACCTCTCTGTACCTGCCCTCATCACAGCATGCACTACTGACACACACACATTCGCGCAGCTATTCTTGCAAGGACATTGCACTGGCGTCCATTCATTTGGACAACCTAAATACATTTAACCAGTTACTCATTAATGAGGTTCTGCCTCATTAGGACCAGGTTTTGGTCTACATGAGGACAACTGGTTCTGACAAGGTCAGTTTATACGTCAGAAAACGTCCTACAGAAGTAACAGATACTCAGGATATCTTGATATAGAGTTTAAGAACCTAATATACAGTTGAAATGAATCAAAGCAATAGCTAAATGTTATATAAAAGTACAATAAATGTACAAACTGTAAATTATTCAGTGTCAATTATTCAGCTTATGCTTTTAAACACTGTATCGTCAAAAGCAGTAGTCACATAAACACTGTGAAACTGTGATAAATTGTGTTATTGTAACAATATTCCCTTTTATACGATTCACTGTGGTGTTAAATAACTAACAGGTGACTTTCCGTTTGTCAAAAAAAATATCTGGATGATGACTCATGGGACTGGGCTGCTGGGCTACGGCTGACGAAAAAATGCTCGGAATCACTTGTGATTATGATTCCACTCCACAGTGAGCAATATTAAAACAATATGACGTGTTTTTTGAGGATGGAGTGGAGAAAAGCCTGGATAATCTGTTTTCGCTCCATGCTGTGGTTCTGTCCTGATCACTGACAGCTGCTCTAGGTCATGGGTTACACTTTTTTCTTTTTTCTTTTTTAATCGGTGATGTAATATTTTCTCCCACTGCTCTTTATTTGTGAGATGCTCACGCATAAACAAACTCCTTTATTCTCCCAATCACCTGTGTGATTTCCACACTGCATCACATACAGTCCCCAAGTCTCACGTCTGTCCTTCCTTCCTACCTATACTGACATTGTTCCTGTAAAGGAGTATAATTAAAGGAGCAGAAGGAGAAACAAACTGGGAGGAGAAAAAGAAGGAGAGCATGATGAGATTGGAGGCTAATTGGCTGAGGATGACTGAGCAAAGGGGTGGAAAGCCAGAAACCCAAGGGGGTGAAAAAGGGAGGGAGGGAAGGTGACAAGCCGGGGAAGGGCAGATTAAAGGGAGGGAGGAGGGACAGGCAGCGGAGGCGGGGGAGCCAAAACTGGCAACTCTGCCCCAACTGCCAAAGTCCTATTTTGTCATTGGGTGGATGTGACAGAGAAAAGGAGCCAAGGGAGAAATAACAGAGCGAGAGAAAGTGTGAGACGCTGCCAGTGATAGAGGAAAAGACTTAAAGCCACTTGTGAATTTTCTCAGTTGTCATGGGCCCTTGGGGGTTGAACAAGTGGCACCACTGATTCACAGACGAGAGGACAGGAGACACAAGAAGAGAAACAACAACAATAACAACAACGAGAAATGATCACAAGTTACGAGAAGTAACTAAGGACGACAAAGCTTTTATAAGTCGCAGCGTTAGAGAAACGCAAAGAGAGTGAGGGACACACGAGGTCCAAAAGGGAAGAGTTTCCTCCAGGCAGCCGGCAGGATCACTCTTGGATCCTTCAGTCCATCCCTCCATCCCTCCATCTGTCTATCCATCCTGTGAGGAAGGAGCAGAGACTATGAAGAGACCTCACGACTACAGTTCCCCAGACTCGGACACAGACGAATTTATCGACGTGGGACAAGAGGACGGCTTCTGGTGAGCATCTGCCAACCGCACCTTGAGTTTGTAACACACTTTTAAAATGAAATTAGATACTATCCAGTCATTGAAATGTGAGCTTTGCCCCAGAGGGAACTCTACAGAGAGGATGCAGGAAGAAGTGTGTATGTCAGAATCAGACATAATGTAAAATGAGTGACTCTGAGTCTTGTGTATGCATCAGATTTCTTTGAAAATTGTTGAAATGCATATAAGTAACTCAAAACTATGAGATGTTTAACGTTTAAACTTCAAGTATTTGGCAAAACACGCTCGGTCACACATTTTTAAATGTAGATTCATTGTCTTTTCCCCTCTCATCATCATATTTGCTGATTTTTTACATGTTCTTGCGAGTAAATGCAGAGGTTTTCCACTAACTGCGCATGATCGTTACAACAGGAATAGATGAAGTCACAAGGAGAGCTTTGTGACAAATGTCATCAGATAAAATAAAATACTATTTGAAAAAAAAAAGATGTAAAATGTGCTGTTTAAATTAAATTGCTGTTATGTAATAATGTCATGTTTTTAGTGTTTCACACAACAGGAACTCTTTTTCTGCCAAAAACAACAGGAACACTGAAAACTACAGAACTGTCAAACGAAGCCTGAAGATAATTTTGTAATATTCGTGTGAGGGAATATGTGATTTTAAATGATCTTATTATACTTTTATAACTCACTTAAAAATGCTGATGCTTTAAAAGGCTATATTGGTTCGGATCACACAGATTAGAATCACGAACAAGAAACTTGAGAGATGTAAATAATTTGTGACAAATGTAAACATCTCATCATAGTTTGTCCACGATTCATATGCATATTGTTAAACATGGAGTGCATAATATGGAACATGCACTATTACAAAGATAAAATGTTTTTTTTGTTTTTTTATGAAAGCAAAAAAAAAAAAAAAAAAGAAAAGAAATGATAATTTGAACCATGCTGCTTAACTGCAGTGCATTACATTTACTTCAGTGTTGTGGATGCTTCTTCAGTACACAAATACACAAGCACTGAAGATGCTAAAGACGGTATGGATAAATCAGATGTGACATGCAAACAGAAGACAGCGCATGCAGCCTTTTCAAGTCAACCCCATCAAAAAAAAATACCGCTAAACAAAAACACACAGCTGAATTGGCAGCCTTCATGTTACAATTTAATAGAAATGCAATAAGTCTTTGGTGGGGAAGGGAACTCCGAGCTGAAGGGCTCTTTTCGAGCCAGCAACATGAGAGCTCACAAACAAACACAATCCATATTGAGTGACTGTACTCGGAGGAGCGCACATCCCATGCTGCAAGTTGGAGCCCCATGCGAGCGAAAGCGTCAGCCCGAGGCTATATAATCATCTTCCTAAAAGTGCTTTCACTCAGATGGAAAGAAGAACAGCATGCCATTTCACTGAGACTAATGTCCAAAAAACGCTTTAAAACAAAAACAATCTTGTCTTCCCTCCTCTCCCGGGCACTCCTTTGCCTTTCTGTGCCCAAAAAACAAATTAGATTTAAAGGAGCTGATGTGCCATCCTGCCTCTGTGACACATTAAGGAGGGTAATAATAACAATATGAAACAGAATCAAATTCACCATAGCGCCTCTTCTCTTTCTATCTCTATGGTGCAGCCCAGTCACCGGGTCCATGTCTCCCGGCAGTGCCTCGCAGATTCTGGCACGGAAGAAAAGGAGAGGGGTAAGTGGATTATAACCTTTGCTCTCAATCTTGTTAGATCTTCAAATCTCAATGTCCCTCCACTTGTCATCTTTTGTAGATCATAGAGAAGAGGCGCAGAGATCGCATCAACCACAGCCTGTCAGAGCTCCGCAGACTTGTCCCCAGTGCGTTTGAGAAGCAGGTACAGGCTCTTTATTCTTATTCTGTGACAGAAGTAATAAAAGAGATTACTAGAATCTGATACAACGGAGTACATTTTGGTTCATTTTCCCCTGCAGGGTTCATCAAAGCTAGAGAAAGCAGAGATTCTGCAGATGACAGTGGATCATCTCAAACTGCTGCATGCCATGGGAGGAAAAGGTGAGGTGAAATTTACTGTCAATTATTTTCTGCTTTTTTTTTTTAAATAATCCAAAAAGTTAGAGAAATGTATTCATATTGTTTGGGGGGGGGAAACACACAGCATGAAGAGTTATTTGTTATTTTCCTGACTAACTGCATTCCTTTACTATTATTCAGCACATGACTAAGTTCTCCTTTCTCTCCCAGGATACTTTGACGCGCGGGCTCTGGCTGTGGACTACAGGACCCTTGGTTTTAGGGAGTGTGTTGGGGAGGTAGTGCGATACCTCAGCTCCCTGGAGGGGGAGTCTCCAGACCCCATAGGAGCCCGTCTGGTCTCTCACCTCTCACACTGTGCAAGTGAGCTCGACCCTCTCCTCTTACAGTCGCCCACAGCCGCCGCCTTGCCCTTCCCTCCATGGCCGTGGGCGTCTTTCCCTCAGATCTCAGCCGCCTCGCCAGTCACCTCCTCGCCACCTTTCTCCACGGGGCGAAGAGACCTTGCCCTTCTTGGGAGCTACCCGTCACCTGCCTCTCTCCGCCTTGGCCCCCTGGGTAGCTGCCAGCAGGGTGCTCCAACACTCCTCACGCCAACAGCTCTGGCCACCGTGCACAGAATGCCCTCTCTGGCAGCGTCCCCTGCTCTCGGCCCCTCCAGGCCGAGCCTGCCTTCCCCTCACTGTGCCACCAGGGCCTCGCCTCTTCCTCTGCCGACCCCTTCCTCTTCTTCTTCCTCCACCTCCTCCTCCTCTACTTCATCATCCTCTGCTCAACCGCAAGTCTCTTTCAGGCCCTTTGCACCTCTGGGGTCTCCCTCAGCCCAGCGCAGGGGCTTGAGCGGATCAGCCAAGGCGACACAGGGATGGGGGACTGAAATTGGAGCTTTCTGAGGTTCAAATCTGGTTTTCTTTTCCAAGCGGACATGGAGCTCCCATGTGCACCATGACGCGCACGCGATGAATGTGGAGGGGGAAAAAAAGTACTGGACCTGTGATGTTTAAGGGACTGTAAAAGCCATATGAGACTATGAGTGAAGTTTCAGATAAACACAAACAATTACATATTATAGAGTAATGGTGGAATGTGATGGAGTGGAGCATTTGAATAAATCCACATTCATGATCTTTGCTTGACAAATACCAACAGAGCCATATATATATAACGCTCAACAGTTTGACGTTGAGTTTTTTACTGATCTTTTAACTGTGATATTTGTTTGTTTTCCCCCCCCCAAAAAACATTTATGTATTTGATAACCTTTTCCCAACTCTGAAGACTGTTTGACAAAAATCTCTATAAAGACAAAGTGCCTTCACCGTTGTTCCTGTTTCCTCTGTATGTTTTCTACATGTCAGAGTGCAACGTGTAATTGACGCTACGTAATCGGCCATCGATACAAACGGCAAAAGAATGTCCGTAAACTGCATGTTTACCCACTTACCCCTGTCAGCTTGCATGTTCCCCAGCTGTAACCCCCGCTGTATCTGGGCTGTCTCCAGTGATGGCTGATGGGAGCTGTGGTCTTGTGGCGGCAGAGGATAAACATGGTGGGAGCTGGTGATGTTTTTGGGATGCCGCGGCGAGGCAAACAGGCCCATCACTTTGCCCTCTAATTGGCTTTCCCCTGTAATTAACTTTACCCTCATATCAGTCTATGTATCTTCCTCTCCTCAGCTGTCTCTCTGCCATTCTTTCTCTCCAATCTTGTGGTACACCAGCGGATATCTCCTCTCTCTGTTTGTCTGCGCCTCTGTCTCCTCAACAATGGACAGACAGTAAAAGAGAGGGCACGAGGGAGGGATGGAGAGACACCGAGAGAGGGGAAAACAAAGGAAAAGATCTGAAGGCCTGTGGTTTGGGTGACTGATCCGGCATAGACGTTCAATAACAGGGTGAGAGACAGAACCAGGAGACAGGGATGCGGGCAGATTAGAAGGACTGTGAAGGTTTAAAAGGGCAGGCAGAGAAACGGTGTGAATCACCCAGAGTGAGCCAGTGTATGTACGCGGTGCTCAGGAAAGCCTCGGACAGCGACGAATGACAGTTGCGACGAGTCGTTTCTCAAGAAGATCGCCATAAATTGTGCCGCGCCTCACCAAAACAGCTCTGCAGGGATGAGAGAGCAGAGAAGAGCCTTGTGTGTGTGTTTACGAGTGGAGAGCGCTTTGATCTACTTCAGGATGCAATGTCTGTGGTCTGTGGTCTAAAAATGTGTGTGTTCCGCAAAGTGCATATTGTTTATTTGAGTGAGTGTGCGCTTGTGTGTGTGCCTGCGCCAGTCCCACATGCTCGCTGCCCCCTTTTCGTGTGTTTGTCTGTGCCTTTCTGAGTGTTTTGTTTATGTGGCGTTGTGTACGCACACATCTTGTGTGTGTGTGTGTGTAATGTGAGTCTTCAGGGCTGGCGTCAGGACTGAACCGCGGTGGCGGCGTGGCTCTCGTGCGAGGCCGGCCGGCGGTCGGACAGACGGTATGGTGGTGGAATGTTTGCGGAGAGTGCATACGTACACACACACACACACACACACACACTGTCACAGACACACACAGGCTGGCTGGCACTATTGTAGCCTCTGAGTAGAGGAGCCAGAGTCACCACCACAGCTTCCAGGAAGGACAACCGCAGTCACACTGCACTGGGTTTCCCACGGGGGAGGGGACACTGGAGGCAGCAGAGAGGAAGGAGGGAAGGGAACAAGGGAGAGAGAAAGAAAGAAAGAGGGAAGTGCTGCGTGTTTGTGAGTGTGCATGTGAAGCATGGGTGCACCGGTTGAGGTTCATGCACAGGAAAAGAGGAGGGTTTCAGTATGGAAGGAGGAACTGTCCAAATCCCGGAAGTGAGAGAAAAAAAAAGGTTCATATCGACCAGAGGAAGAAAGAGTACAGAAATATTCTACTCAAGTAAAAATACCACTAATTTGATTTAAAAAACAAAACAAAAACGTTTAACTTAATTACAAGTAAAAGTGCTGGTCTAAAAATGTACTCAAGTTAAAGTAAAAAAAATAGCTTGTTTAAAATGTACTCAGAGTAAAAGTTACTTAGTTACTTTTTTAACAAGGTTGGGGTTCTTTCCTGTCGTGCAAAAAGGAAAAGGGGAGTTGTTTTAATTAAAGACAAACCTTTAATTACAAATTAAAGTGCTGACAAAATAAAATATGTAAACACATAATGTGTCAGTCAAAATGGGTCAAAGGTCACAAATGCTTTAACTTTCTCACTCACTCAGGGACCTTAATTAACGCCAGTTCACCTGTCCTCATCATCATTCACCTGTCCTCATCATCGTTCACCTGTCCTCATCATCGTTCACCTGTCCTCATCATTGTTCACCTGTCCTCACCGTTCACCTGTCCTCATCATCGTTCACCTGTCCTCATCATTGTTCACCTGTCCTCATCATTGTTCACTTGTCCTCATCATTGTCCTGTCCTCATCATTGTTCACCTGTCCTCACCGTTCACCTGTCCTCATCATCGTTCACCTGTCCTCATCATCGTTCACCTGTCCTCATCATTGTTCACCTGTCCTCATCATTGTTCACTTGTCCTCATCATTGTCCTGTCCTCATCATTCACTTTCGGTGCATGATTCTTTTCTTTTTTTACTTTTTAATTCAGGCCAACATTTTTTTTTTACTCAGTAACAGATTTAAAAATGCAGCGAAAGTACAGTACTTCCAAAAAACACTATTTTGGACACTTTAATGCTTGCATTGTATTTTAACAAATATTTCCCTATTTAGGCACACATTTATCCCCCATACCTTAGCTTTAAATAGCAACACCAGGACAAGCATCAATATGCTGCCAAAATGGTCTCCCTTATGATCCGCACTTTGATTTATAGCCTTAAAATATTGTCATAGAGTTACGGTATAGGACCTTTTCCTACATGGAGGGACCAGCGTTGTCCATCCAGAGAAAGGCCCCACCTACTTTGATGACTGTGCCTCAAGAGACAAAGTCATCCTCTTGTCCAAATCCTGCTCATGGCACAGCACATTTTTATGTGGTGGAATAAAACTCTCTACAAAAACACCAGAGTATGTCCTTACAACACAAATGCAAACAATACAGCCGTCTATTCCACAATGAACCCTATGACACTGTCTTCACAACAGTACAGACACAGGTCTGTTATTTGTCACCTATAGTTCAACATCTTCATATTTTACTACTACTATTGTGAGCAAACACAACAATGTGAGCATGTGAGAGCAGAGCAAACACATCAAACAGATGAATGTGTTTAATCTGTTTGATTGACAACGTTACCCTCTGTCACAGAGAGGTGTGTCAGTCCAATTTCCCTTTAAATGTCACTATACTCTTCAAGAAAATGAGGACATCAAACTTCAGTTAAAAACGACGTACGGAAGCTAATCACTGCAGTAAATAGAATAGAATAGAATAGAATATGCTTTATTAATCCCTTGCGGGAAATTCTTTCGTCACAGCACTCCAGTGTACAAAGGTAACGAATGTTATAGCAGCAAACAAATCTTATAGCAGCAATTTTTTTGGAAAATTACAAAGTTAAAAACTATAAGAATAAGTAAGAATAAACCTAATAATAAAATTAAAAAGTTAAAAGAATACGAATAAAATAAGAATAAATATACAAAGTTAAAAATTACAAAACTTGTACCTCCCCCTCCCCCCATATTAACAATATATACAGAGGAAATATAAGCCTATTTATCATACAGAAAATAAGCCTATTTATCATACAGAACACAGTACAGTAAACCTATTCTCTCTCTTTTATCAACACTTTGTTTTAGTTTCCATGTACTGTATGTTTCCCTGTGTGTGTGTGTGTGCTGTCATCCTGTTTGCACTGTCAAAATAGAGGGACTTGCCTTCAAGCCCAAGCAACCAGAACACTTTTATGGTCTTTGCAGAAAGAAATGTTCCAGTGTCAGATTAGTTTTTCCTGTATATGGCATGTTTTTTTTTTTTTTAGATTTGATAAGTGTTAGGTCTATATACGGCTGAGGCAGTATCTCAGACATAACTCCTCTTTTAGTTTAAACATGATCACACACTGCACACTACAACAGATAACTTGGACCACAGATCTGTCTTGTGGCTTTCTGTCGACGCTGAGCGGTGTTTTTCCACGTTAGATTGTTAGGAGCCGCGATGAAGCGAGAGGGCAGAAAGAGCTGACTTCATTGAAGTGAATTCCAGCTGAACCTAGACGGATTGCCAGTCTGTTACTTGGCTAACATGCACAGGCAAATTACCATTCACCCTCACATTCATACAGTCAGTTTAGAGGCTCACCCTTGTTGTTGGAAACCAGATTAACTGGTGAAAATCCACTAAGACCGAGGCAGGGAGAACATTCAGTCTCCACCTGACTGAACCACAATTTGAACTAGGAACTGCTGTTCCAGCCAAACAAACTTGTCCAAGGTCAAAGGTCAAGGTCAAATATATTTATATAGCACATTTAAAAACTACCCATGTTGCGCCAAAGTGCCTTACATGCTTAAAAATGAAGTGAAAGGAATAATAAAATACAATAAGTAATGTCACCAAATGAAATGAGTAATAAAACCGCAATGGAAAATAGAGAGGAAACAATAAGATCCCTGTAAAATAAGAATAGCAATAATACAAATAATAATAAATAAGAAAAAAGAAAGATACAAGCTCAACTGGTAGTAAAAGCCAAAGCAAAAAAAAATAGGTCTTCTGAAGAGACAGACTGTTCCACAGTTTGTTTAATGATGAGTTAATCATCAAATGATTACAAATATTTCGTTCATGTTGACTCATTTTAAATGGTGAAGTAATCATGAGAATAAACTTTCCTGTCCACAGAGAGTTGAGCATGTGTTTCAGCCAAAGTTCTTTTCATATTTACATGAATATTTTTCCATTATTACCTGATGTTAACTCATTATTATTATTATTATTATCATTATTATTATTGTTATTATTATTATTATTCTTGTTATTATTATTACTATTATTATTATTATTATTATTATTATTATTATTAATAAATGATTAAGTTGTCATTAGCTAGAAATGTACTGATCATTTACTAATCTAAATGCTGTCCATTTTTCCTGTCCACAAAGAGTTGAGCACCCCATTTTACTCACTCGTTTTTATGAACAAATATAAAAGAAAAACTGTCAATCTTGTGACTTCTGCATGATGATCGTTACTCCTGTTCTTTAAAAGAAAATATGCGATATAAAATGAATCGTAACTTTGACTCAACGACACACAAGAAGACGGGAAAGCACATTTCAAAAAGCCTGAAGATCCCAGGACGTCCATATAAGAAGTTGTGTATTATTACCATGGCAATTTACCAATTTACCTGAGGGTTAAACTACATTTATAGATTTGTTAATGAAGTTTTTGCTGCAAATCCACTTTGTTTAACACCTGATTTCATATTGATTGAGTTCCTGTGAAATGTGTTATATTTCCTTTTGCATATATGGTTTTTTTTTTCTTTTGAATTAAAGCACTATTTCTATTGCTGTTTACAATGTTTTCCTGCAGACTGTAACAGTTCTGCTTGAGTTCAATATTGTGAGGTAAACCCAGAGACATTATGCATTGGTGAAATGTATTTATTTTTAGGAGAAGTACAATGCTGGGAGCATGAGGGTTGTCACTCTTGCTCTGTACACATTTATTACACCTGTGAGCATTTGCTCTTCAGGGGGAATCCAGACACAACATTGTTGAGTTTGGAAACTTGAGGAGGAGCCCAAATGGTGATGACACTCTTCATAAAGCAGAGTCCCCTGGGAAAATAACAACAACAAAAATAACAACTTTAACTCAAATCATGACAATATTTATGTTTTTTCAACTATGCAGGCAATCGTATATATATATATACATACATATAGGTAAAACTGTACCTGTAATCACTGTTGGAATGGGAATCTTTAAAGTAGGTGTAGAACTGGCATTGACGATCTGCAGTGCATGTCTCCCGACATTTGTCTGCATCCTGCATCGCCACGTTGCCAATGTCAGAGCCTTGGAAATGCACTCCGTCATAATCCACCTTCAGCCAGTCTGTCAGCAAAGAGGGACAAGGTTAGTCTGCTGTCCGTGGTCGTTTCCAACCAAACTCACCAAACTAAAGTTATTGTAGTTTGTGAACGGTGTTTTTATCGTGACACAGATCCATACCATCATCCAGCTGACAGAAACGCGATGGAATCCCAGATGTGACGCCCTCTTTGGACTTCCTCACCATTTCATTTGGATTATTCTTCAAGTAGCAGTTGAAGTCACTGCTACAAAAATAATGACAAATGAAAATAGGAATTTGTCTGACCACTTTAGCACAGTCAACAAAAAGATTTAGCCACAGCATACCTGTCATAAGAGAAGTAGGTGCAAGTTGGATGAGCAGAGCACAGGGCGTGACAATGCTCAGCACCGGCAGCAGGCAGGGTCTCCAAGCTGTTTCCTGGGATATCAGTGTTTGCAAAAAGCTTCCTCTGGCACGCTGTGGAAAACCACAGGTAAAAAGTGTGAGAGAGAATACACAACTACCTGACAGACGGACGCGTGTTCCTTGAACTGACAGAGAAAATTGCATACCTGGCTCCAAATATGGACTCATTTGTAGCTGTTCAGAGAATCCAGATACTAGGCCAACCTCTTTCTTTACAATAAGAGTCCGTGGTATCGACCAGCTCTGTTTAAGGTGACATTTAAACCTGAAACAGAGGAAGAAGCAATGTCAGTGTTTAATGATGGAGCTTCCGTCATCATTTCACTTTCCAGAGCACAATCTGACAAAGTGATTTCAGCCTCAGCTCAGAGAAAAGATGCACCGACTTGGAAATATGCCGCCAAAGATACTGTTGAGTTACAGGTACAGGTCAATGAAAGTCAAACTGCACTAAATTGATACATTGTCACCCATTATGTACCTGTATTTCTCTGGTGTGTAGGCATTGTTTATAAAAGTGAAGAAGTGACAGTTCGGGTCATTGGAGCAAAATGTCTGACACTCATCAGAGCTGGACGTGAACAGGAATCTGTAATCTGATCCGTAGAAGTCGATGTCCTGGTAAACCTGAGACAGACATGGTTCTGACAGACAGTCAGAATCAGAGGAAGGAAGACAGAGGAAGTTAAAAAAAATATGACAAATGACATCTTTTTCTTTGATTTTCGTGATCATTTGAAAGACTGTAAGATTACTTGAGTTAAAGTTGCAGGTTTTGAGAGAAAAGCCAGAGGTGACACCAAGTAGTGGAGTCTGGACATCAGGCTGTCCACTGGGAGTGGATTTAAGGTAGCAGTAAAAGTTCCTACAAAGAAGAATAAATGAATGCATTGTTTGTTTTATGAAGGAAAACTTAAGAGAGTAAGTAGTAAGTAGTTTACCTGTTATCTGTTGTCCAGTCTTGTCGAATGAAGGTAAAGAAGAGGCAGGAGGGGTGCTCGGTGCACAGATACTGACAGTGTTTCACATCAGGAGAGTAGAGGAATGTTATGTCAGTTCCTGGGAAATCTATGTTCTCCACGAGATATGGGCGACATTCTGTGGAAACAAGACACGTTTATGTGAACAAACTGGCGCATGTCCACGGCTTTGTCCACCTCATCGGGTTACACGCTGGACAGACAGGCTGCCGACGTACAGAGCCCAAACCACATGCACACAGGGAGAACATGCAAATTCCATACAGACAGGTCACGAGGTCACACCTGGATCCAAACTGGTGACCTGCTTGTTGTGAGTCAACAATGCCAGTATAGTGTATTAACTTGGATGAACACATTAACTCAGCAAAGTTTTGTCTTGAATGTCTTAAAGATGTACATTTCATTGTATTGATAAGCAAACAGAAGATCTCTCAGGAGAGAGTTATTTTGGGGTTTGGATGTATCACCTATGACAGTTTACAACAGGTTCACAGCAGAGGTCTCCAGGTCAGGCCTGGACACTGCCTTGTTTGGGCTCTGGTCAGCACAGAGAATGTATAGTTTAGTAACTATGTTTGTTTTTCAGGGACGAGGCACCTGGGCAATGGGAGACTTTGGTCTTCTCTGTCTAACACCAGGTGGCTTCTATATTAAGATAAGAATACCTAAAATGGTCAAATGTGAGGTATAGGATGATGTCACAAAACCTTTAAAAGCATGGCCCTTATGCGGGCAGAATTGTTCGGAGATTCGGCAGGAACGTTCTCCCGTGCAGAAGCTTGGTCTGATACCTGACTTGTAACCAAATAAAATCCCCTTTTGTTCGGTACGAGTCCTGTGTCAACGAGGTTTCTTTCTACACCATCAACCCATCACCTATCGTTCGTAAGAAGGAAGGAGGCCTGACTAAAACACGACACCAGCCAATGCACCACCATGTAGGCCCAAACAGTTAAGAAATGTACTTGTCATTTTCAACATGTCAAGTATGAATCAATTACCTTTGCTATAGGACAGGCCGCACACGGAGAGCAGTACCACGAAAAGCTGAAGGGTTTCCATCTTCTTGGTTGTGCTGACACTCTGCAGAGGGCTTGTATTTATACAGATATAGAACCGCTTCAGTGTTGTCCTGAGGCGGAGAATCAATCAATCACCTGACAGCAAGTAGAAAAGGGCATGAGCAGCTTGATGACAGAACTATTTTGAATAAGAATGACATTTTGACTGTTAATATTTACATTTGCATTCAGCAGAGGCTTTTATGAAAGTGGCTTACAAGAGAGGAATAAGCTACTGTACAAAGAAGAAGTCTTGGAAAGAACTCCTCTCGATAGGAACAGTGAACTGATGGAGGGTGAGAGCACCAAGGTGGATGCAAGTGCATGCAGATATGTCAGTATTACCATTCACCCACACATTCATACAGTCAGTTACGAGTCTTACCCACTGTTGGTGGAAAGCCAGATTTACTGGTGAAAAACTATTGAGACTGAGGCAGAGAGAACATTCAATCTCCACCTGACTGAACCGGAATTTGAACTAGGAACTGCTGTTCCAGCCAAACGGTTGCACCTTGAGGTTCCACAATGAAGGATTTCAACCTTCAAAAAATCTCCAACATTATTTTGATGGTACATGAACTCATAACAGGGTGAATGGCACCTCTGCCAAAGCCGGAGCATGTCTGCATTGGCATTATGTTACGTCTGGTTTTGGGTCTGTGTCACAAAATGAACTATGAACATTCTACTTTACGACATGCCAAATCAAATATATGGATTACCAAACAAAGTAGGTGATCCAGTGTGGTGACCTGTAAAGAGAGAGAGAAGCCAAAACACTTCTGTAAAGTGTTACCTGAAGCAGAAACGTGTAAAATAATGCTGAATGTCGTATAGAGGACACAAAATGAAAATTCTCATAAATATGTGTGTTATGATATGTGTTGTTGAGTCAAAGTGATGATGTTTTTTATATTGCATTTTTAGTAGTGATATAGAGTAGCAATAATTGTGCAGAATATACAAAATTAGACTGTTTTTCTTTTATTTTTGTTCATAAAAACAAGCCAAAGTGAACTTTGAACTGTGACATATTTCCAAAGTTCACAGTTCAAGTAAAAACAATTTTAAACATTTTGAGTACTTTTTGCTCAACATATAGTTGGGGAAAATCAAAACGATGGAGGCAGGTGACTTGCTGTGTTGAAACTAAATCGTAAAGCCGAAAGAAAAACATATGGTGGTTTTATGTACAGTTCACGTTCCAAGTGGAATTTGCTTTTCTCCGCTGGTGTTCAAAGTTAACCCTTAGTACACAGAACGTTTAGGCTGCTTTCTTTTTTTTTTTTTTTACATGTATTTTTTTTCATTATGTTAAAACGTATATACAGAGGCGATCAAAATGAGCAATAAGGAGTGTCTTATATCCTTTTCAGCACAACCTAGGATACATTTATTATTATTATTTTTCATTTCCACCAACTATATAAACACACCTGAGCAAAAGGTCGGATTGAATGTGTGTGAAATTATGGAAATACGCCACAGTTCAGTTTGTTTGACTCGTTTTTGTGAACAAATATTGAATAAAAATTGTCACTTGTGTGACTTCTGCACAATTATCACTACTCCCATTTAAAAAAAGAAAAGGAAAACATGCGATGGACGAGTGCAGAAAAATGGACCAGAGATCAATTAATGATTTATGATATTTATAGATTTTAGATTTATGGAAAGGAAATAATGCTGGGAGCACGAGGGTTGTCACTCTTGCTCTGTACACATTTATTCCACACGTTAGCATTTGCTCTTCAGGGGGAATCCGGACACAACATTGTTGAGTTTGGAAACTTTAGGAGGAGCTGACATGGTGATGACACTCTTCATAAAGCAGAGTCCCCTGGGAAAATAAATGACAATAACAACTTTAACTCAGCAAATCTTGGCAATATTTCATAGTTTTTTTCAATTATGCATGCATTCATACATATACACATAGATATGTTATACATACATACATACATACATGGAAAACTGTACCTGTAATCACTGTTGGAATGGGAATCTTTAAAGTAGGTGTAGAACTGGCATTGACGATCTGCAGTGCATGTCTTCCGACATTTGTCTGCATTCTGCATCTTCTCGTGGCGAATGTCAGAGCCATGGAAATGCACTCCGTCATAATCCACCTTCAGCCAGTCTGTCAGCAAAGAGGGACAAGGTTAGTCTGCTGTCCGTGGTCGTTTCCAACCAAACTCACCAAACTAAAGTTATTGTAGTTTGTGAACGGTGTTTTTATCGTGACACAGATCCATACCATTATCCAGCTGACAGAAACGCGATGGAATCCCAGATGTGACGCCCACTTTGGCCTTCTTCACCATTTCATTTGGATTCTTCTTCAAGTAGCAGTTGAAGTCATTGCTACAAAAATAATGACACATGAAAATTTGGAATTTGTCTGACCACTTTAGCACAGTCAACAAAAAGATTTAGCCACAGCATACCTGTCATAAGAGAAGTAGGTGCAAGTTGAATGAGCAGAGCACAGGGCGTGACAGTGCTCAGCACCGGCAGCAGGCAGGGTCTCCAAGCTGTTTCCTGGGATATCAGTGTTTGCAAAAAGCTTCCTCTGGCACGCTGTGGAAAACCACAGGTAAAAAGTGTGAGAGAGAATACACAACTACCTGACAGACGGACACGTGTTCCTTGAACTGACAGAGAAAATTGCATACCTGGCTCCAAATATGGACTCATTTGTAGCTGTTCAGAGAATCCAGATACTAGGCCAACCTCTTTCTTTACAATAAGAGTCCGTGGTATTGACCAGCTCTGTTTAAGGTGACATTTAAACCTGAAACAGAGGAAGAAGCAATGTCAGTGTTTAATGATGGAGCTTCCGTCATCATTTCACTTTCCAGAGCACAATCTGACAAAGTGATTTCAGCCTCAGCTCAGAGAAAAGATGCACCGACTTGGAAATATACCGCCAAAGATACTGTTGAGTTACATGTACAGGTCAATGAAAGTCAAACTGCACTAAATTGATACATTGTCACCCGTTATGTACCTGTATTTCTCTGGTGTGAAGGCATCGTTTATAAAAGTGAAGAAGTGACAGTTCGGGTCATTGGAGCAAAATGTCTGACACTCATCAGAGCTGGACGTGAACAGGAATCTGTAATCTGATCCGTAGAAGTCGATGTCCTGGTAAACCTGAGACAGACATGGTTCTGACAGACAGTCAGAATCAGAGGAAGGAAGACAGAGGAAGTTAAAAAAAATATGACAAATGACATCTTTTTCTTTGATTTTCGTGATCATTTGAAAGACTGTAAGATTACTTGAGTTTAAGTTGCAGGTTTTGAGAGAAAAGCCAGAGGTGACACCAAGTAGTGGAGTCTGGACATTAGGCTCTCCAGTGGGAGTGGATTTAAGGTAGCAGTAAAAGTTCCTACAAAGAAGAATAAATGAATGCATTGTTTGTTTTATGAAGGAAAACTTAAGAGAGTAAGTAGTAAGTAGTTTACCTGTTATCTGTTGTCCAGTCTTGTCGAATGAAGGTAAAGAAGAGGCAGGAGGGGTGCTCGGTGCACAGATACTGACAGTGTTTCACATCAGGAGAGTAGAGGAATGTTATGTCAGTTCCTGGGAAATCTATGTTCTCCACGAGATATGGGCGACATTCTGTGGAAACAAGACACGTTTACGTGAACAAACTGGCGCATGTCCACCGCTTTGTCCACCTCATCCAGTCCCAGCTGGATGAGGCGAACGATGGGGTTACACTCTAGACAGCCTGCTGTGAGTCAACAATGCGACAATGTGTGTGAAACCAAACAATTAAGAAATGTACTTGTCATTTTCAACACGTTTCAAGTATGAATCAATTACCTTGGCTATTGGAGAGGCTCCACACGGAGAGCAGTACCATGAAAATCTGAAGGGCTTCCATCTTTGTGGTTGTCCTGACACTCTGCAGAGGGTTTACATACACACATACATATATATATACACACACACGGATATAAAACCGCTTCAATGTTGTCCTAAGGCATATTGACCTGTCCAAGGTCCACAGAGTCACTGACCTTTAAGGTCCAACCAATCAGTAACCTGACAGCAAGTAGCAAAGGGGAGTGAGCAGCTTGTTTATTAATGTTTTTATTAGAGCTGAAACGATCGACAACTATTTTGATAATCGATTAATCCGTTTGAAGCTTTTTTCATGATTAAAACAAGATTTCTGATTGTTTAAGCTTCTTAAATGTGAATATTTTCTCCGTTTCTTTGCTCTGGATAACAAAGAAATGATTAAAAGTCAATCATTTTGGTTTGTGGACAAAACAAGACATTTGAGAACATCATCATTTCCTGGTTTGACGAACACTAATCATCATTTTTTAAGGTTTTCTGATATTTTATGGACCAAATGATTAATCGATTAATCAAGAAAATAATCGAAGGATTAATCGATTATGAAAATAATCGTTAGTTGCAGCTCTAGTTTTTATATAAACAAGATCAATAAAGATTTATAATAGTAATATTTAAAAAAATAAAAAAATAAAAATAAATAATGTGAGACATTGTTTGCTAAGATCAGATCATAGTGAGCTGCACTTTGCTGACCCCTGCTGTCAAAACTCTACAAGTGCAGCAATTAAAGATTGAGACTGATCCCCTCTAACATCCAGCAGTACAGGGAACATGGCTTTATGTCATAAGAACATGTTTACCAGTTGATGCCTGCCACGAAAGGAAAATGTTGGACAGAGGACACTTTACAATTTCCTTTAAGTGTACTTTAATTGTTTGGAAATCAAAAGGTACTAATTGCTGTGGGTTTGCGAGTGCAATATTCTCATTCTTGCTGTTGATGAGACTTGAGCAGAATGGAACAGTGCGTGGTCGCTGTTATGATTCTTGTCTTCATGATCGGTATACAGTACATTTTCAACAGCAGACGGATGTGGACGAGCCACTCTGTTGGAACTCATGCAGATTGAGGCCTTCCATTGACCTGCTGAAATAAACCTTTGTACTAATGATGATCATTGATCCAACATTCTATTTTTCTGGGGGGGAAAAAACAAGCTGAAACCACAGATCACAGAAATTTCCACTGGATCTCAGATGAGTTTAGGCCCAGAGGAGAATCCAGGGTCTTTTTTTACTGTATGTAAGTATCTAAAATATATACTGATATTGTACCGTCCGAGGGCTCAATATTCACCAATATTCAGCAGCAGGCTCTGTTGTTGTTGGCCTCTTTTGAATCTTTAATTGTGCCCTACATTCTTTGCAATCTGGCTCTGAGAAACATAGTTTCTCTACCTCCTGTGATGAATTCCAATTTTCTATTGGCATTTATACCCAATTTGCATAACTGCTAATTGTGTAACCCTCGAATAACCTTTTCAAACTCTCCCAACTTTTGAGCTCACTCACTGTGACACATAGGCTACGTATCAAAGGCACTTCACTAATGTAATGTAATTTAATGTAATTTCTACCTTTGACCATTAGTGACATGTTGCAGGTCAGAAACTCGCCTAAACGCTCATAAAAACATTCTTATCTTCACCAAACACAGATTAAACACCAACTGGTCAAAGCAGCACGAGCCGTAAAACACCGTAACAGTGTAAACACTGAAAAACGGCACAGGAGAATCAGCGTAATTATGGGAAAAAAACAAACAAACAAACAAACAAACAAAAAAGTCTGCTCGACACCAAAGACTCCACAAATTCCAACGGTACCATTTATATCACTTATATACACATTATAACCAGAATTCAGAAATTCAATTGAATCGGATCCAGTCGCGAAATAAGAGCAAATCAACAACTCACTTTCAAGAAGTACAACCAGAAATGTTGTCTTACCTTTAAACCTTTGCTGTTTACCAAAACAAGCTATTTTCACCGGAACAAAACCCGCTTTTAATGAAGACCTACACTTCCCAGCATGCTTTGGGGACTGTTCCTGGTCTGATTGGTCATTCCAGAGCGACATTAGCTCGTTCTGATTGGAGAAGGGCGAATGTCCGTCAAATTGCGTCATACGCATTTGCGTCCTTCTGACACGCAAAGGGAGGGAGTTACGTGCATTCGGAGACCGGAACCTGATTCTATTGGTTTAGAGGATTAAAACGAGCTGTCAATCACCCAGATTGGCCAATGTCAGCCAGAGCGAGCTATGGCTCTGAACAGTTGTCTCTGACGCTCCAGAGAAAAGAGCCACAAATAAATAGATTTTTGAGTATTTTTGAGTATTTTTTTTTAATTCTAAACAAGTTTTTATTAGACCAATAGTGACATGTAAATACAATTAAATGGGTTTAATAATGTGGTACCCATAGTAATCTAAACTGGCACAGATAGTGCCAAACTTGAGTTGCCTATAGGCATCTCTTTACTAAAACCTCTGTAATTTGACTCCGCTTCACTTCAGCAGCATCAGACTTTGCAGAGCTAATGTCCACATGTTACATGACTTCCATAAGTTTTTAAGCTCCTAATGCACATTTTTAAAGGTGATATTTATTTTAAAATGCAATATTTATTTTAGGGCGAGGGAAAAAAATCCTTCATTTATGGTGGGTCCCATCGGCATTTACTCTGGCACAGTGGTATCTACAGGGAAACTTACTACTTACTCACTTCCGGTGGAATCTCACAAGTGTTATCTTTATTTTGATACCAAGATATTCACATAGAGCTTGTAGTTGCAGAGATATACTCTAGTTTGGGCATGTCGGAGTAGTATTTTTGAAAAATTGTGCTTCACAACCTCAGTTTCCCTAAAGTACAGTAAAGTGACTTCAACATCTACCAAAGTCATTTTCTGGTGAGATACAAGTATCCCTACTTTATACAAGACTGCATAAATATTCATGTCATAAGAGTTTGGTTTTTAATAGCGAAAGTGTCCCAACTTTCTGAGAAATAAGGTTTTAAATTTGGTGAGGCGGAGTGAAAAAGTGATATTCAGAAAATACTAGGCAAAATTGAAAGTCATCTTTGGCTTTTTGTTTACTGGACAACACGAAAAGTGTTTAAGAAGAGAAAAAAAAAAACGAGGTTTAGGAAACCAAAGTGCATTAAGAGCAAGTGCTTATATTTTATTTCTTTGCAAATGCAGTCAGCTAAATAAGTGCAATGACAGGAAATTGCTTATTACAAAATGGAGGAGGGTGCATTGGTATCTTAGAGGTCTTTCAGAGTGTCTTGTCCCTGGCTCTCCTGCCAGGTGGGTGGCCAGCTTTTTTTGATACTGGGCCTGTCCTTCAGACAGTTGTAGTAAGCTGCCAGTTTGGGGTAACGTTCCTCAGATAACCTGTAGAAAGAAGAACAGTTAGTGTCCATGCTGATTTACATTTTACTGTACTTTTAATCCAGGGGTTAACAACCCCCCCGCTGGCCGAGCAATGTTACTGCGCCAAAACGTGCAGTGAGAAGAAGCTTTGTTTGCCATTTTTTTTTTCTTCCCCACAGCAGACTAAAGAATCTCTGTCTGCACTGAACACTGGTCTTGCATTGACACCGATTTAAGTATTGAAGTATGTGTATTTTGTACAGAGGCTGAATTATACTTTGACAATCCATTCTATATTACAAGTAAAATGTTATCAGCTCAGCTCCCTTTGCTGCTGCTGGACTTTCAGGTTTTTGTGTAAAACAAACAAACAAACCCTGATTTATTCCACTTACCCAAAACGAAAGATGTAAGCGATGGTTGGAAAAACGATCACATCAGCCATGGTAAAGCACTTTCCTGCCAGGAAACAGCCTGAACACTGAAGAACGTTAGAAGAGCAATTATTGTGTGCTTATAACTTATATAAGCAACAGGTGGAAATTGCTAACCTCCTTTTGTCAAAACTAAAGAAAAGGGGACATTAAATAGCACATAAATGTATATCTATGAGTCAAAGTCTACCCCTACCTACTTCAAATTTGGTCATTGGTGCATCAAATTGATATGCAGTAGTAAAATTCAAAAATAAATCCACAATGTGGAAAGAGAATACAGTTAAAGACAAAAACGAGTGCAAAAAAGTGTTTCAGGTTCATCTCAGGTTCAGGTTGAATGTGTAATCGAACAAGACTGTTTTTTTACGAGCATTACGTGCTCACAGTGAGAGTGATAGACAGTTTATCACACTGTTAATAGTCTACCACAGATGGACGCTCACTCTCCTACTCTGCAAAAACAATCCTGTAGAAATAAACCAAATATTCTTAGATTTAGCTTAATCAAGTAAAGTTAAGACTCATTTTAAGTGAATCTTTCTTAAAATCAGTCTTATTTTTTTTTCCATAATTTTAAGATACTTTTCTGTGTTAAAGTGGCTAAATTAACAAGCTCACTGCAAAAAATTAAAATCTGATATCTGAATTCAGTGTATTTATCAAATCAAATTTTGGACTTCTTTACTTATTGAGGCTGAAGATACTTAAGTTAATTTGGCCTGTTTTAAAAAGGTATTTTTTTCTGGTTTCAAGAAAACTTAAGTGCCATTTTCTTGCTGCACTGGCAAATAGTTTTGCTTGAAACAAATACTTTTCCCCTAATAGTGATTTGTTTTTGTTTTTTTAGAGGCATTTTTTGCAGTGTAATTGCTTACGACGTGTTTACCTTCTGCAGGTAACCCTCCCACAGCTTCAGCTCAGCACTCAGAGCCTCTCGGTTTCTCTTCACAGCAGAGTCGTGTCTCTCTCCCTCTGGAACCTTCCAGTTGTAGTAGATAACATCCGCTGTAGAAGAGAAGAATAAAAGTCACTTACAACCAGTGACGAGCTCCGAGGCGTATCAGTAAAAATCGATCCAAAAACATACAACATGCATTCCAGTGGGTTGAAACTATTTCTTTTATCATTTCCCCTCCAAGAGAGGAGGGTGTGGTCAAGCACAACAGCGTCATGCAATATACAGTTGCTCAGTTTGATGTAATTCAGCCTTTTTTTCCCCCCTCTTTTTGTGATATTGCGTCCCATGACTACAGCTGCAGGCCAATCTGAGCATATGACTCTATGTGGGATTAACACCTGACCTCTGTGCAACACACAGATGTAACGCCTTGTGCAGCCGCTTAATGATGTGGACGTGCTACTCATTAGTGCACTGCATGTGTTTTGAACAACACAGGTCTCATTGGAGGGCGGGGGGAGAGAAGCTGTTGATGTTGGAGCTTCTGAAGATGTGAAGCCTCTAGGGGAGGTTTAAAGGTGGCAGATTAGTGGATGATGTTGCCAAGTGTTGCACAGAGTCCCAACGGGCGGCGTTATGACTGGCAACAACAGCCTGGTTACAGCAAAAATAAAATACTTTCTTTGCAGGAAGAAACATTGTCTGATGCATTACTGTGAAGTACAAACCCATTTTCTGAGCAAGTGTTAGCCCCTCGAACGAGCGTTGGTACATCATCGCCAGTTCTGCAGGACACTCAGGAGTCAGCTTGCTCCCCTGGGACTTGAACTGGTTCTATTGTTGGAGACATGATGACATATGAACTTTGCTACGCTCAGTCTCGTAAGCTTGTCGCTTACAGTTTCATGACAAATTCACTTTAAAACACTGGTGAAGACTCTTACCTCCAGGTAAAGGCAGGCAGCATAGGATTCATTCAACACATACTCCCCATGTTTGAAAGCAGGAAGCTGTGAAAGATGGAATGCAGCTGAAGCTTCGTTTGCTTTTCAAGTATTCTTATTAATCTTAACATAGAAAAAAAGAATGATGCATGCATGAGGAGTTGAACAACATACCTGACCCCTGGGGTTCATTTTCATGACCTCCTCAGACTTGTGCTCCATTTTCTCAAAGGACAACATTTTCTGCTTGTAGCCCTGTAGGTTCTTCTCCTCGAGGGCGATCATCACCCTCCAACAGGGAGGAGAGCCGGAGCCCCACAGCAGAGTCATTTCCTTGGCCATGGTGGTTTCAGAGAGGAGCTGTTGCACCTGAGCGTCAGAAGCTGGAAGTGTGGAAGTCAGGTGGAGGTGAGGAGTGAAGTTAGTGTGTGACAAATCCCTGCTTTTATAACAACTTCCACTCCTTCCTGGGTTGGTGGAATTAAGTTCCAACCCCCTTTTTTTTTTTTTTGCGTGGTCATCGAAGATGTGCAAGTCACAAGTAATAACGCTTCCTCTACAACTGCCTCCGTGAATTAAATCAGGGCAGAGTATGCTAATGTCATACAAAAACACTTTTTCATGTGTTTATTTTTTTATTTATTTACAACCGTCTCCAAATCACATGGCTGCTTTTATAAACTCTTTAAAAAAAAGTAGAGTTTGCCTCTCGGTGCTTGTATCAACAGGCTTTAGCAAAACCGAACGTGTGGAGGAGGGACTTCTCTTGCTTTGTGTTCACACTCTTTGTTAACGGACGTCGCAGTTTAAGAAACGATAAAAAAAAGTTATATTAGAATACTTTTGTACATTTGTAAGAGCTTATTACACCTAATAATGACACTGCATGTACTTAAAAGCAACAAACACAACATTAACCGAGGCAACTTTGCTTCTAACGGTGATTTTACAGCGGGTTTAGTTATAATTTTTTATAAAAAAAAATTTCAAGCCAAAATTGTTAACTTCTCTTTGTTAATGCATGGTGCCCAGGTTTTTAGTTTTGATCTATTTCTGCAGGGATTTGCTGCATCACGACATGTGAATGTTAGTGAGTCACAGTGACTCAGCACTTTCCATTAACCCCTGTGCACAAACACACACACACACACACACACACAGACAGACAGACAGAGTTCCAGCTCTGGCATCAGGTGCACAACCTTCCAAACCAGTCATTTAAATAATAAAATATGTTCTGGCTGTAACAGACACCCCCTCCCTAATCAACCCTGACTGTACAGAGCGATACTGAGTGAACATGTGTGTGTAACTGAGCAGCTTTTGCTCATTGTTCACATACAATGCACAGCTCCTGGACGCCTCTTCCTCTGCATTGGAGCGGTTTCAAATTTCCAAAAACTACAGAACCCAGTTTCCTTTACTCATTAAACTGTGTGGAAGTAAAGCAGTTATGTAATGAACCGGCTCCCCTTCATCTGCAGTCGCAGAATGACTACACATTGTTGAGAATATTTGTCAGTTCATTCATTCAGTTCACATTCTCCGTCACTACAAACATAATCAGCATCGGCATCTGCAGAAGTATCATGTTACTATGAGCGAGTGCATGACTTTGCTCACTCTGCCTGACGACCGTGACGTAGACAAATACTTGTTGACAAAGCACTCGAAGAGCAGTAATTACTCACACAGCTTTTAATTTGATATGTCACGAAGAGGAATCGCCTGCTTTTGCTCTGAATGCCTTTTCAGTGTGTGACGCCGTCTTTGTTTTGCATTTTGTTCAGTGTTTGTCTGGTGTGGTTTGTTGTCATGTGTACACAGGACGCGGTTGTGAAAGACTCCCTGGCCCAACCCTGAATTCATTATTTAATAGTCGAGTTAATGTATTCATACAGTTTTTCCTTTTTACATTGGACGTTTTTAAATGTCATACATTTAGTCTTATGGGCCTATTATAGTGTCAAAGGAATACTTCACCGATTTGCATTAAGCTCTGTAATACTAGAATAGGGGTACTTTTTTCCTCTCAGTCGAGAAATATCTTCATTCTTTTTTTGTTGCGGGCCCACCAGCGACACGCTGTCAGAAAGCATGAAGAGAAATTACCTATTAATTGTATCCTGTGATCTCCATGTGAAAACATCTCAAGCTTTCCAATGTTAATGTAAATGTAAAAAAGGTGAGAATGATTGTACACCGCTGAAATGAAATGTCCTGCCTATACCATCAATGTGCTGAAAGACCAGGGTTTTCATGTGCCCTTCTTTGTGTTTTTTATTCCCGGTCCAACACGTGTGCAGCTGTCAGCAACTAGCGGGACGTTGCTGTTGACTCTTTTCACAAAATTTGAACACTGCTACACAGAGAAAGAACCGAGAGCATCACGTAAAGCATTGTGCTTTAAACTTATCTGACGTTTGTTTCTATATTAAAGTTAGACACTACACCTTTAAGTATCCTTGTCTGTAAAGACGAGGTTGTTGGTTGGATTAGGTCGTGATAGGTGTTATATCTCAGCCAAATAAAACAACCACCCACGAGATTATCAGCTGAGGGTTCAAAAGAACACAGTGTGTGAGCTCTGGGAATAGGCAGGCGGTTCAGAAGTACTTAATAATTCTCGCTGTTCACTAGGGCAGTGAAAGCTGATATACCCATAATAACAACTATACATTGTACTTAAAAAAACTTTTGGCTGAGTCTTTGTTGCTGAAATAGATTTGAAAGTGTTTCGAAGATAAACACTGTGATGTTCCACTGATCCAGCTGCAGTAAACGTCTGTGCGTTTTGCATAAAATGCTGAATCACTTTCATGCAAAGTCATGATCCCACAGTTCATTTGAGTTACCTTTGTGCAGAGGGAAACCAGTTCAGGCACTGCCTTTAAACAATTAGGCAGACACCGCCGACAGTACATCGCCACCTATGGAAGAGCACTACACCATATTATTAAGGGTTTTATAGACGTTATATAATGATGTGTTCAGCACATTTCAGCAACTTTCCTTGTTTTTGTTTATTTCTTTCACACTTTATTGATGTCTTACTTAAGTCTTTGCGATATACTGGTTTACAACACAGTCTGCATCGTGTTCTCTGATAAATGGGACCTATATTAACCAGAAAGGGTGTTAGAAACTGCTGCTCGAGTAACTCTTAGTTTATTAAGTCAACAGAGACTAGATACACACGACTTGTATCTGGGCAACATAAACTGCTATGTCAACAAACAAACAGCTCAACACAATCCTATCCGGGACTTGACTGTAAGTCTAAAAAACAAAAAAATGTCAGTTTGGGATTCTCGGATTATTAAAGTAAGGATTATTAGAGAACATTTCACACAGCTCTGCAGTGCAGTGCAGATATCAGATGTCTTTGAGTGTGTCTTGGTCCTCAGGGATCTCCAGCCAATGAGGAGGCCAGCTGACTTTGATGCTTGGCCTCTCTTTCAGCAGAGTGTAATACTTTCCCAGGTGCGGGTAACGCTCTTCAGACAACCTGAAAAACAGAAGGCGGGAGAACTTGTTTTTTAACAGTTCGTTTTCACCGTGTGACTCGAGCACAGTGCGGCGGCGGCGGCGCTCACCCGTATCTGAAAACAGTAGCAACAGTCGGAAAAACGGTCACATCTGCCAGTGAGAAGGACGGTCCGGCCAGGTACGAGTCGTCACCCAGCTGAAAACACACACACACACGTGGACAATACAACATGTTTTAGTGCATGTCAATGCATGTGTGTGTGTGTGTGTGTACTGTGCATACACTACCTTCTGCAGGTAACCATCCCAGAGTTTGAGCTCAGTTGCCAGAGCCTCCCTGTTTCTCTTGAGTGCTGAGTCATGCCTCTCTCCCTCAGGGACAAACCAGCTGTAGTAGATAACTGCATCTAGTTAGAGACGTGATATAATGAGCAAATAGCAACGTGCGTTTTTTGAATGACAACATAACATCCGCGGCCAAACGGTGGCAAGAAGATTTCTGTGTGGAGACTGGGTTTCAGTTCGGGCTTCTTTAGGTTCCCCCCCCCCCCACAGTCCAAAAACATACAGAGGTTGATTGGACACTATTTTACAGTAATACTGTTTGTCTGAAGACAAGTAGCTCATAGTGTTCTGGATCATTGTCGCTTTAAAGGGATAGTTCAGGTCTCATGAACTGTGACTGTATGAGGTTTTGACACATTAGCTACGTTAACATGTGCAAAATGTCTTCAGAGATCCGTCCCGACTATGTTTTCATCGTTTACACGGTACACATGCATCAAGCGTTCAGTCGGAATGGGCTATTCTGACATAGAAGCAGAAGAGGAAGCTTCACTTCCGCACGTGTCTGCTAAGCAATGGCAAAAATAAAGCAGAAATATGTCACGTTTACGTGGATCGGACACGCGGTGGCACCACGACCATGAACGGATCGACTGTTTGTACGGTCGCAGGTGCTAATAACGGTCGGCATATAGTACGCCGTTTCCGATGAGACGTCACTTTATGCTCGGTACTTTGATGATGCCAGTAAACGTCGTTATTTTACGTTATTTTACGTTGCTAACTCTCTGTTTATTTAAGGAGTGAAACGAGGTTTGTATATCATGTTATGCAAAAACCTACATCAATGTTTAAAAATAGCATATTCTTTCCTTCATGTTATTGAATATTTTCCTTGGCCATAAAGTGCTTAAAATGGCTGCTAGGGGGCCCTCACACGCTTTATAATTTCCTCTAAGGTAAGACCTAAGCCCTCACTGACACAACTCAATGTTTGTGAGTCTGTGAGAGTGAACATTGGGAAAAGGGCTAGAGTGTCAATACCCCATGCAACCACACACAAAAAACAACCCGAACTACAGCTTTAAAGACATTTAATAGTTCTCGTTTCACTTTCTTGACAGGCTGCAGGCATTTTCTCAACTGAAATGTTCCTACATTAAAAGTGGAATCTAATCCACGTTGTATCCGTGCAAAGGTGCGTGCGTCACTGCAGCCAGAGTGGGTTTGACTTGACGTCACGATTTATTTTGTTTATTCAACTTACCCAGTTTTACGTAGAACGTCAGTCCCTCAAACATGCGCTGGTACATCAGTGCCTGTTCTGCTGGGTTGTCAGGGATCAGCTTGCTCCCCTGGGATTTGAACTGACTCTGTCATCAGAAGAGGAAAACACACATATATACATATAACACAGCTTGTTAGGGTCATATTTGCACGGCTCACTCACCTCCAGGTAAAAACAGGCTGCATAGGATTCGTTGACAATGACGTCGCCATGCTTGAAAGAGGGAAGCTGAAATAAAAACAAACAGGCTATAAGAATGAGGCTGTTTAAGTGTTTCTCATGAGACGGCTGTTAGTTAAATCCAGTATTAATGCAAGTGCCACTGGGATCCAATTAAAGCTGCTGCGCTGCATCATACAAGTCCTCATGGGGAACAGAAACCGTCTGTTTTACACGCTTAACTCGCTGGATCTATGTGTATTCTCCAGGCATGGGTGTTCTTATTATGTTTTTAAAGAATATGTACTGGACTAGCATTTAAACATATAAATAAATAAATAAATAAATAGGTTTGGCATGCTCATTAACTTTGAGATGTAATGAAAACTACATTTTCCATTGACTAAGTTGTGTTCAAGACATCTATGGCTACTGCAGTTTTTGAGAAATCTCAAGTTAAAAGTCCCATATTTGTAATCAGACACGGAAGAAAGAAATTACACTTCAAAGTTGATCATTTTTTCAGTTAAAAAGTTAAATTTCTCTAAAACTGTACAGTAAAAATGTCTGATTTACAGTATGGTAGTAGTCATAGATGTCCTGAACACAAGCTAGGCAGTCCCGATCAGTACATATGGGAAATGTAGTTGTTTTTTTACGTCTCAAATTGATATTTTTTCGATCAAAAAGTGCAAATATGGGACTTTTAATTTGAAATTTGTCAAAAGCTGTACATGGGTTAATGACATATAAGGTTTTTTAACAGGTACATTTAAAAATATGATAACTATGAATTTCTATTGCAATTGGTCAAAGCTTTACACTGTCATGTGTACATGCATACATGTTAAAATCTTGAATTACGATATTTTGGTGGTTTTTCACGTAAATTAATTGGTCGTTACCCTCCAAAATGTCATGTGGTGCGACCATCAATCATCTTAAAAATGTATTTATTTAATCAACATATTTACCCTTTTTTCACAAGTTCTTAGTAAAATGATGTGTCTAGAAACGAATTATTTGGATTTCTGTTGAATTGTCATACATACTGATATAATCCTCATTCCTCTAAAGTCACAGTCACCGTTTTGCATGTAATTTGCGTGCTAATTTTTCCTGTAAAATGCATAAAATAATGAAAATGTAAACAAAATCCCACTAACTTCATCTTACCCCATCAGTGAATACGTTTCTGCCACAGAAAGAAGGTATCACTTTTTTTATTTTGCTACAGTTATTGCTATTAATGGTCGCACCAAATGATGAAACCAGCTTAAATCTCTTACAAATCAATAGAATAAGAGACAATCATTTGTTTAAAACAGATTTTATTCATTTAAAAATTGAAGACAAACATCTCTTTTCAACACTTTTCTTTTAATTTCATTTTGGCTAACACATTAACTTTCATTGCCATTCTTTTACAAACATTGTGTTGAAGTGAATGGTGCATTCATGTATATTTTTGTAAACATTTCACAAATCAGTAAGGAACAAGATGAACTCAGACACATCTAACTATTCATACCATCATCCTCATTCTTATATGAATGTTGGAGATATGGTTTAGGTATTTCCTTAACCCCAGGAACTTTTAAACTTGTTCCAGTCTTGGCTTCTCAATTTAGAACAGCGAGAAGTTGTTGGCTCAGGTTCAGAGATGACTGCTATGACATCTTTCTTATAGTAGAATATGGCATCTGGAGCTTGTGGCCATGTGAATAAGTTCTTACTCCCGGACTGTAAAACCTTCCAGCAGGCAAAACTGTAACTCTATTTATCTATTTATTGTTATAGTTGGTATCAAAGCACTGTTGTCATCAAAGTGCATCATCAAAGCTCTTTTGTTATATGTTAACCTTCGTATGTGTCTTTGTAAAACTACTGATCAACAGGATCTGTACGCATAGCATTGACCCTGATATCTTCTACAACCTCAAGAACCTGGCCTACATATGGAAGTTCATCGTATGTTACAATCAGGGGTCGCGTTAACCGAATATTTTCCGCCATTGACCGTTTTTTTAAAACGGTGACGGAAAAATCTGAGAGCCATCCGTCATTTTGACAGATTGCAATTCAAACCCCTAAAAACTATGTTGATAAAAGAGGTGAAAAAAGAGGGATAGATGCAGATGAAGGACAAACTCAGCCTTTGGCCTCAGCGGAGCGAGGAAGCGGCAGTAAGGAGGTTAGGCGAGTTCAGTGGGAGCGGGAGTTCTCCTGGCTGAGGAGGGCGGATAGAAAAATGTTGTGCGACAAAATAAAGATTCCCATCGGAGAATCTGAGCATCATTTCTGACCTGGACACCGTACTCAATGCATCTCGGTATCCTTGCAGTGCTGACAGCGTGTTAAAGAGCTATGGACAGGAGGCTTTGGAGCGCGTCTGTGACCGGTGCAGCTGATCCACTGGTGCAGAAGGAGCGCATGTTGCGGGATTTCCTACCACGCGCAACTTCGCGAAAGCAGGCACACGATTTAAGTCCATGTGGACCAGGAGGAAGGTGTGAGACTGTGCGTTTAGGCCACAGGTGAACTGTTCATATTTCACTGCAATATGAACAATGCCATTGAATATGTCATTATTATCATTTAAAGTGACCGGTAAAAATTGATTATGACAGGATTTGTATGACCCTGTCAGTCAAAATGACAGACAACGAAAAAGTCTAGCGCAACCTCTGCTCCCTACATAAGGAATCTTTCTTCTCTGGTAGCTGAAACACATTTAGTATTGTGTGTCAAGCTACATTGTATACAGTTTGTTTTTTTTTCAGATACAGCAGACTGACCTTTCAATTAAAATGTGTATTATATTTTAAATTCCCTTCCACACAATATAACTTCATGTAATTCAAGTTGCTTTTCAATACAAAGTTTTTTTTTAGCTTTTACATAAACCTTACTGTCTCCTTGCAAGGTACTCAGGGTCAGAGTTCACACGCTGCCTGTGGCGCACGGTCTTCACTGCTTGAGAGCGGCATCTGATGAAATGGATTTTTTTTAAAAACTTTAGAAAGACATAATGGCAGCAAATGTTCGTTCTTTATTTTTTTTTTCCAATATTATCAATAAGGATTTAACATAAAGCATTGCTTCTGAATTGTATGAAAAATTAAGAAAAAGCACAATTTTATCATTTAAATTAAATAACAATTTACTACCTTTTAAATATATAAACCATCAAAATGATATTAAAACACAAAAACTTCCTTTAAAATAAGTCTACAACTCATTGAAAGCTAGCTGCAATGGTCATGGACATGATATTTGGTGGCACCACAAGATATTTGGTCGCACCACATGATATTTTCATATTCAATCAAAAATGTACAGGCATAGCATTGGACACCTAAACAAAAGTTGCTATCAAATTATGAATTTGTGAAAATAAATCAATATTTATTGTGTTTTTGAGATCATACCATATGACATCCATATTTGGAAACTATCTACCAGCCATTTTAAAAGATGAGAGAGAGTTACAAACCTGCCAACTGATTATGTGGGTTCTCTGCAAAGTTGTTTGTGATGTTACTTCCTGTCTTGGGGTGGCTTTGAAAATGAAAGTTCCAAAATGGTGGTTTCTTCATGGTCGCATCACATGATATTTCATAAAATGGACATACTCGGACAAAGTTTACTTGCGTAAATAAGAGGGAAATATCATTACAAGATCACTGTACATTGTATATTTCACATGAGGTTACAAACACTTAAGAATTTATGCCAGATAGGGCAGAAAATACATTTGAATAGATTAAGATTCATTTTAAATAAATGTCCAAAACTGGATTCATGACTGGACGGTCACACCACATGATATTTTTACACTTTCAGTAGCAATACAAATGAAATGCCTAATGAAAAAAAAAATGAAATGAAAATGAAAGTGGTTACACATAGAGGATAGTGACTAAATATATATGGTGTATTTAAGTTTTCTAGAGTATATTTTTAACAAGAAAAAATGCAGTTGGTCAGTATTTATTACATCTCAAATTGATCATTTTTCGATTAAAAAGTGCAAATATGGGACTTTTAACTCGACATTTCTCTAAAATATCACACTTGCATATATCAATGTGCTCAATACAACGCTTTCATTCTTATTCAGAACTTTTAGAGAAATCTCTTTATACAGTTGATCTAAGTCACTGAAACATATTTGTGATTTTCATTATTTTTCAAAGATGTGCTTTCAAACGTTCACTCGGGTTTTAACATCCGGTTTTAGTTTGAGCGCAGTCTTATTCGTACCTGACCCCGGGGGTTTATATCCAGCACTTCTTGCGACTTGTGCTCATTTTTGTCGAAGGAGAGCAGTTTATGGTTGTAGCCCTGCAGGTTCTTCTCCTCCAGGGCGATCATCACCCTCCAGCAGGGAGGAGAGCCGATGCCCCACAGCAGAGTCATTTCCTGGGCCATGGTTTGACGTTAGACAGCCTGTAACACGGAGATTGTTAGAAACTGCTGCTGCTGCTGCTGAAGACTTGTCGCACCACCAGCAAACCGAAAGCAGGGATTTGTTTTTATTCTTCCAACAGGAAGTGTACACTGCCCCCTGCTGACTGGGACGAGGAAATGCAGCATAAAAGGGCACAACAGAGACTATTTATTGTTTATAGATAAACACAGTAAAGCTCATCTTTAACTCAGATTGGAACATGTAGAACGCAACCCGAACTGGACACAGTTTTTCTCCTCAGTTGTTGAGATCACACTTAATTAAATGTAGTTGCTATGGATTGTTTTATGAATACTAGAGGTGATTGCTACCTCTATTTAATGTCAAATACAGATGTCAAAACCTTGACTCTCTCATGTCTCTCTTCTTCAGGTACAGGCCATTCGTAGTAGACGACCGAGTCTAGAACAGCAAAGAAACCAATTCATTACTTAATTAAAACATCGATGGCACATGTTGTACATATTATCTCCAGCTGTAAACATGCTTTGCAGGACTCATTGAGGATCGAGGCAATATATAAAATAACACAATAAGAGGGCAAGGGCAACAATTATCATCGGCTTGTATGTACAGTCAAACAAGTACAAGGATGTATACACACACACTCCAACTGGAGTCATGGCTAATGTACTGTGATGAAGTGTGTGACAATGAGCCATATTTAGTTATAAAATACAAAGCACATCATTTATAAAGGCAGCATGCATATGTATATATATATATATATACATATATATGTATATATGTGTGTGTGTATACATATATATATATATATATATATGTATAATATCACCACAGTGCAGAAAACATACCTGCTATGTCTACCCGTCCTCTCAGGTTGACAGCAGCTTGTGTTTGTAACACTTGCAGCTTCTCCTCCTCCTCCAGAGTGATGAGCCGCCAGCACGGAGTGGATCCAGCGACCCACAGCAGAGTGGTGGACGTGGACGTGGACGTGGACACATGTACTGCAGTCAGTGAAACACGACTATATGCTACATGAGTAAAGCGAGCAGTCACTGTGTAGTTCATGGCACCACAGGACTCCCGAAAAATGACATGATCATTCACTTTTTCACCTTATGGTTTTGTCTTTTTTTTGTTTTATTATTGCAGAATGTGTATACACAGCATTTCAAGTGAAAGTGTCTCATTTTCGGCTCACTGCATAATATTTATGCAGAGAAGTTTCCCAGGTTTTGCTGTGCTGTGAGAGGAACACTTTCATTTTCTTTTTTTTTCTCTCTCCACAACTCACAGAACAGCTTCTTTCTATCCGTTCTCTCAGACTATAATACAAGTTTCTACAGGAAACCACAAAAATAATAATACAGAACATGGAAAGCACTAAACATGCACACTGTACCTGGCAGCTGACGAGGGCATTTACACGTCTTTTATGCAGAGTTCTCCGCATATCCTTCAAATAGATTATTAAAAAAAAAAAAAAAAAAAAGCCTTATCCTTTTGTCTTTTTACACTTTACAAACAGTTAAAAAACGTCCTTTTTCTGTGTCATTCACTTCAGCATTGACAGCTCATTAATGCTGAATAAGGTGCTCCATGTCCGAGCTTTGCAAATAAATATTGAGGACAATTTGTCAAAAAAGAAAGTTGCTTCAGTTAACACCACAGGAAGCAATCTGGCAAAAAAAAAAAAAAAAAGGTACAGCAATGTCCCTTTATAAAATGAAAGGCACACGTCAGATTGCAAACCGTTCACATTCTCCACTCAACACAGCTCCGCTCACCATGCGTCGAAATGTGCAGGTGCAAAAAACAAACAAACACTGTCACAAAGGAAGATCCTGAATAAGCATCTTTGTCTGCGGTGACCTCTCAGGAAGGAGAGACTGGATATGAAAAAGCAACGAAGCTTCGTCTCTGCTCATCTTGACGACCACATTTCACAGTTTAAATAAACAAAAGTCACAGCTGCAGAAACCTCCAAGCATGTCTGTGAGTGAAGCCTTTGGACTAATGCAGTGTTTTAAAATATGTTGATATAAATAAAAAAAAACAACAACAACAACAACCCCAAAACAACACGTTTCAGCTCAGTGTATATGCAGCATCACTAAAGTTGAATACATCAGTCTTCATTCGTTGCATTCTCGTTGTTCTTTCTGTGTTCTGCATTAAAAACACTATCGTGGCTGCAGTTTTTGTTCACGCGCGCGTTAACAGAAGATTAGCAGCTGGCCGACACCTACGGGACTTTGTAACATTTCAACTTTGTAAACCGAGGCGAAGGCAGAATGATGAAGACAGAGGCGTGGCATCCAGGTGTTTCCAAAGAGATGAGGAGGGCGGTGGTTGGGGGGAGGGGGGGGCTAGCAGATGATCACATTGGTGGATCCGGAGAATCGCTTAGTCCTAAAGCAAGAGCTTCTTCTGCTGTCAGGCCGTTCTTCAGTGTCCGCCTCACTGTCAGAGGGAAAGCAGGTATCATTTATACCACTTTCTTTACAGACAGCTATTTGATATTTAAAACTTTTGCAGCTACTTCCCTTCCTTTGTGAACACACACATGCCATATAACATAATCTGCTTGTGAGTTAGGTCGTACATGACTTGCGGTTTGCTCTGGACCTCCTCCTCTCTCGGGGCTGAGCTCTGGTTCCTGGACCCTGAGTGGCCGACCTCACGATGCGCTCCATGATCTCGTCCGCGTCGTCGTCTCCACAGACCTGAGTGTCCCCCACGGGTGGAGTCCACGCCTGCACAGTGCGACCTGGACAAATCACACGGGGCGCAGCGATAAATGATAAGACAGAAGCACACCTAAGGTTTTTTTTTTACCGTGCGCGACTTCTGCAAGTAACTTCCTGTCACCTCCTCGTCCAGGACGCGATCTTGTCCGTGTCCGGAGTCCTGGCACGCCGCTGCTCTCCCTGTCACCGCTGCTCAGGCTGTTTCGCAGCACTGCTTTCATGTTCTCGTGCTCTACAGCATCCTCAGCATGGCCAAGGCCTTGATGCTGCTCGGCCTCCTGGCTGGCACTAGGGGCGCTGTTGTTGCTGCTGGAGCCACATCGACCAGGCTGACGGGATGAAACAGAACGACAGAGAGTGAAACATTGACATGTTGTTCTATTGTAATCATCCACCCTGTAAAGATTATCGTGTCTTGTTCCACGCAGACTTCACGTTAAAAGGAAAATTTGAAATTCCATTCAGTGGTTGCATGCACACGCACACGCACACACACATGCAGACAGGCAGCACACACGTTGATACCTCACGCTCCTCTTCATCATCAGACTACAAGAGAGAGAATGGGTGAAAATTAAAGAAGGAAATGAAGGAAAAGGTGGAAAAAAAAAGCAGCACTAGATTTGGGCAAAGAAGAAAACGGAGAGAAACACAGGGTTGAGAGTCAGAACGTCCCTCTGAGCGATGCTTACAGGTGCGTTCACGTCGATGATCATCTTTCCTCGGGTCTTGTTGCGCTCGCGGTGGTCAGCCCTTTTCTGTTTCTGCTGCAGGACGCGGTCCCTGGTGGTTCGGTACTCCAGCGCAAACTCGCTGAGGATCTTACTGAACCTGTGGACGCTGATCTCCCTCACACTGTACGGCGGATGACCCAGGAAGAGCAGGAACGAGTGGAACCTGGGAGAAAGGGGAGGACGACAAAGACGCATCACAATTGTCCTGAAAACATGTATTTAAATAGTACACATGTTGTTGTTTTTTTTGCAGGATATATTAACCGAGACAACTACCTGTTGATGATCCTGCGGTGAACAATCTTGAGGATGATGATCCTCTCGGCGCACTCCTTGAGGAAGTCGGACATCTTCTGCTTCAGCTGGGGCTTCATCTCGTGCTTGGCGATGACCTTCAGGTGGTCCCATGAGGCTTTGCAGCGGCGCTCCATCTGACACAGGTTTTCCTGCAGCTGATCGAAATCCACCTGATGGAAGAGATGTTAGGCGTTTGTTGGTAGAATGTCACTTTATAGTGAGTATTCACGTCACGCATGAAACAGCGCTGACCGCGGCAAAGATTAACATCCAGTCAGCGCCAACCGCTTTCACATAATTCATTCATTCATTAGCAGGAGTAACCGAGTCTCAAAGTGTCATAGTAGCCTTTTTCAGAAAATCTGAACATAATCGTGTCACTGAATTCCATGACAGAAATTCTTTTTTACAGGATGCTCATTATTTATAAGCAGTTACACGTGAGCGTGAAGCTGTACTGTACTTTTGCCGAGCGCGTGATGGCTCCGATCTCTGAGTAGAGGTCGGTGCTCTGAGGGAAGTTCTCCACCACCACAGAGCAGACGTGATGCAGCAGAGACTGTTTGTGCACCGTGTCCTTCACCTCCGGAACCTTCTCCAAGTACGTCATCTCGAAGCCTTTAGCCTGGACACATTATTACATGGATAAAGAGGGTTTTAAGTACAGCGGATCAGTTCAAATACATCTAACCTCACCATGTTATAGTAGTTTCAAGCTACAAAATGTAAACTTACCCATGTAATAACAATCACTACAGTGAAGAGACAACACAGGTTTGTGACTAGGTCTGGATATCAAACTTAAATAACTTCCTCTGTGTCACCTAATTAAAAAGTGTCATTAAATGTCAAATTGTGACACCTGAGGAGTTAATCTCATCAGCATCGTTGAGCCAAAAAAGCATGCAGCTTATGACCAGAGACAGAGCTGATTCCTTAAAGAGAGAAGAAGAAGAAGGAGAAGAAGAAGAAGAAGAAGAAGAAGAAGAAGGAGAAGAAGGAAGAGGCTTTGTGTGCTAAGTGTTTGAATGCTTTTTTTTTTAATGGAATCGTTATCAAAGTCCAGATGTGGATATAACACCACAACAAAAATCCTGCACCTGCAGAAAGAGGCGACATTCATGACTTACATTTGTGCCATTGAGGAAGTTTCCAATGGAGAGCAGCGTGGACAGGATGTAGCGTAAAGTTTTGTTCTTCTCCAGCTGCTCCATACCTTCCTTCAGATCCTGCAGCGGCTCCGCCACTTCCTGTGAGGAGGAGGAGGAGGAGGAGGAGGAGGAGGACACACATACACACACAAACACACAAACACAGATTGTTAATGAAGGCAAATAAGACCTGAAAACCAGACACATGTGTCTCATTAGTCTATGTAAGGGGTGAACAGGTGCACTTTCTCTCGCACAACAACTCATCTGCTGTCGTTTAAGGTCAGTGGATGTTGTTTAAAGGCTGCCGCCTCGGTCAACCCTCGCTATCAAACGCACATGAGCCCTTTGTTTTCTTGTGTGCCTGCACGGTAACTTGCCCTCCATTTAGCCTCCCCCAACCGCACCGTCCTACGGAGGTTGAGTCGGGAATGCGGCCCTACTGAACATGCGGCGGGGAATCTTGCCTTCCATGGAGAGATTAAAGACAACCGCATCCTGTGGAAAGCCGTAAAATTCGCAGGACAGCAAACGGAGGGACGGGCATGTTTCTCATTGTCTGGCCTGGGCTTTGAACTCCCATCTCCTCCGGGATGCATTCTATGCTTGAGTAAAACATGGTGTGCTGGGAGGAGAGGATGCGACGCCGCTAATAAGCTTGCATATTTGGTTATGATGTTATGATGTAACTATGTTGACGTTTTGCAGATGTTGTTTGCACAAGAAAGGCTTGTTGATACTGACACGGACGTAACACACATGCAGTACACATTGAGCCGCACCGTGGCTTTGATAAAAACACATTACATACACACACTTATGATGTATGGTAGCGATAGCATGGCTTTAAATATGTATTTGACATCGACTTTGGTTTGGGGCTCCACTTTTCAACGTCTAGTTATATTTTTGCTGTATTACTGTCAACTGTTTAAAGCTGCAGTGTTTTTTTTTTTATGTTTTTGTTACATTCTTTATCGGAAAACAGGTTCTGTGAAGCAACACTATCAGACCTGACTGAGGGAGCGTTTGGGTGTATACACCTGCAGCACACGGGCAGGCGGGGGCAAGGTTTATTCTGTCAAACTGCTGAACGCCTGGATGTTTTTGTGCAATAGGATTCACTTATGAAACTTTTTGTGTGTGTTTCTCTGTGTTTACAGTCACTTTACTGTGGCTGGAATCTAACGGCAATGTGTTTATTATTTATAACAGTTTCAAGCAGTGTTTCACGCTCAAACGTACCTTCTCCGTTGCCTCGTAGTCCATCTTGAAGGCCCAGAGCTGGAGTCTGGCCGAGAGCTCGCTGATGGACGACAGCGTGAGCAGGAACTGCTCTGCTGAGCCGAGCGGGATGTCTGGATTGGCCAGCTGAGCCTCCTGGATCTTCTGCTTCTCCTCCTCCGTGGGGATCATCGTCAGGATTTTCTGTGGGCAACAACAGCCGGGGGATAAGAGGCGTCGTGATATGATACTTCGGATATCAGAGAGATAAAATGTACAATCCGATGCAATCCAAAAATCCTTTACTATGCACAGACTGTAAAAAAAAAGAGACAGCATTTATATCTGTTACACAGTTGGAGACTAAAAGGACTCCATCAGTATTGGCAGATTCTTGAGTTTGTTATTTGGGTACCACGAATTAAAAAAGAAGATGAGCATCAATCATGTACTCGTGTCTCTCACTCACCTCTATTCCCTCCTTGTTGAGTGCATACTCATCAAAGTTAAGGATGGCTGTCTTGATAGTGCGTGGAGGCGGCAGCACCGTCAGGCCAATGTTGATCGCGTTACTCCTCTTGGAGTCCAACACGATGATCTCCTGGCGTTTGCCATCCGCTGCCGTTTTCTAGGTCACAAAAACACACGGCGTCAACGCTGGGTCTGTCTCTCTCTCCCTCTGTCGTATTTTTTCCAGTGTGGTCTGTTTTATGGGCTCGTTACTTTTAGACGGATCGTAACTGAAACAGGAACTACTTGGTTATTAGGCAGGAAACATCGCTACGGGATAACTCTGTGCTGTATGTGTGCGTGCGTTCATGTGTGTTTTGTTTGTTGATGTGAGTGTTTGCAGACGTGTTGTCACTGTGTGTGTGTGTGGACATGAGCTCATGAGAACTTGAGGCTATCATAAGCTATTATCGGGGGACGGTTGTAATGCACTACCACATAAAAGTGGAGCAGAGTAGGTGCTAAAACCCCGGTTAATGCCTCTCGGAAATTTCACTGTGACAACACGGAGGTGTCTTGTGTTGCAGACACTTACATCTCAAGTCATGTGATAAAAGAAAGCGGCATTCTCATTTTATTCACAATATATATATGTATATATATATATATATACATATATATATATATGTATATTTATATATATATATATATTTATATATATATATCTTTGTGAATGAAACTAAATTGGTTTCTTTTGACCAGTGTGTAATGTAGCTGATAGATAAAGCTGATAGACTTTATCAACCTCATATGACAATGCTTTAATGTAACAGACACACAGGACAGTGCTTGTAGCAGTGGATGTTTACCTTTGTAACGGGCATCTCCTTTGACTTTGACTCAAACAGGTGTTCCAGTTTAGCCGTGTCCACCTTGACTGGCTCCAGTTTGGCCCAGAGAGAGTCTTCACTCCGCTTATAATCCCTGTACTGCGAATCTGTCGCGCGCACCTGTTCACAAGCACAGCGAGAATGGACGACATTAAGTACAGACATGTGTTCGACTCCCATTTCCTACAATAATCACGCCAAATGAGACACAAGGAGCCACAAATAGCTGCAGCCACAGGAACATGGAGCGTGAGTCACTGTTTTTTAATAACTTCTTAATCTTAACTGCTTAATGGAAACAGGCAGTTTTTGACTAATCTCTTCATCGTGACCCTGCAGGATCTTCTACGCAACCTACAAAATAGAGCTAAAGCGCAATCTAAAATGACGTAAACAGGAACTGAATGCATGCTTTGGCTATAACTGTTTCACGGTTGTTGAAAGCGTGATGAATTACTATCATTTTGAATTACAAAACTTAGTCGTTAAAAACAGTTTTGTTTCAGGGTGGTGTATTGGCAAGAGTCTGGAGATACATATCCAGATACAGGAGGGACGATACGATGTACTGCGATATACTGGGATCCTAGAGAGTCAAACAGCCAAAAGTCCGCTTAAATATAACAACAAAAGTACTTCCAAGTATATTTACATATTGATTCAACACTTCATAGAATCAATAGAGTAAAATATCATGAAATATCACGTTCATATTTTCTTATATTCCTTGTTCTGTGACACTTCACCCCTGCATGAATGTGTTTGTAGCAGGTCTAATTTGTCCCTGATCAAATAATTAAAAGGGTTAATTCTGTCTCGACTCACCTCGCTCCAAAAGAGCCTGATTGTCTTCTTCTTCTTGTTGAACAGAGGCGGCTCCGGAGGAGGAGGCACGGGGATCGATGAGCTGAAGCAAGGAGGCGGTGGAGGCCTCATAATCCCAATCAACGGGGGAGGCGGGGGGCAGTTGCCGAGCCTGGGTGGCAGTGGGGGGAAGCACGGTGGAGGAGGGGGCGGCGGAGGGAGGTACCCACATCCTACCATCGACACTGCATCCAGAATGTCCTTGTCATCGTCCTCCGTCAAGTCGGTGAAGTTGATGTCCCCGATGCGCAGCTCTCGAGGGCTGGCCAGGAGCTGGTCCCAGATGGTGTCTGATTCCTTTTTGGGTGGGGGAGGAGGGGGCTCAGTGGCTGGAGCTTCCAAGTGAGGGTGGGACGTACCGAGGTCCTTGATCAGGTCTCCAAATCGCTCAGCCAATGGACGGATGTTACCACGGTGCTCTGAATTGTCTGTCCTGCTGTTGCTCTCCTGATCATTGTCCAGCTGCTCCTCAGCGTCCTCATGCGTTTCTTTGTCTTTGTCTTTATCCTCTCCTCTTTCTTTCTCCTTCTCTGCATCCCCCTCCTCCTCCTCCTCCTCCTCACTGTGCTTCTTATTCTGGGCGTACAGCATATCCAGCATAAAGAGTTTGCTGTTGAGGAGTTTGCCGCACGGTTCATTCACCTCCGCTTCCTTTAAGCCTGAAAAAAGAGAGTAAAAGAGATGAGCTTAAGGATGTAAGGATGCTTTCTTCTTCGTTTATTGCTTTTATCAAAGTCAAAATAGGTACAACAAAATAAATAAGGCAAGGTGCAACAAGTTTTCACACCCAATATCACAGTAAACTCTGTCACTGAGACAATGGTGTTGGAATTTATATGTATATACTGTACATACACATACATACGGATAGAGCACACACTTATATACACAAAAAAAGAGCGCAAAGGAACAGAGAGAGAGCCAGATGTGAAAAATAATGCACATTGTTATAAGTTTCTTATTTAATGTCTTAGAAAATGTGTGTTTATTCGCCCTAGTGGGCGGAAGAACTGTTTTTTTAGCATTACATCAATCCCTGGCACTATGGTTCATTTAAAATGACCCCTTTATGTCCCCCACAGTGACGTCAAACAGACTTTCAAAGCACACAGATATCTGATTCAGTATGATCTGTATCTCTCTGTGAAAAGCATTCGAGGTACAGTACTACAGTGTGCCAAATATGGCACATAATTCCTCTTACTTCAAAGGAAAATTGCATTTGAAAACTTGGAAAGTGACGTGAATCAAACGAGTGTTGTAGTAAAAATCTACCCACCATCCTCCGTGCTCCCCCTCTCCTCTCTCTCCAAAGTGCTGCTGGCGGAGGAGATGCTGGAGGCAGAGCAGTTGTCCTTTTCATTGACTTCCTCGTTCTGTCGCTCCTTGTCGCTCAGGATGCCGCTGTCCTCCTCCTCCGCCTCCTCCCTCTCCTTCTCCGGTTCCTGCTCACACTCTTCCTCTTCCTTTTCTGCTGCAGTTTCCTCCTGCACTTCCTCTTCTTCTTCTTCCTCCTCCTCCTCTTCTTTCTGTTCCTCCTCCTCCTCCTCCTCCTCAGCGGCGGCCTCTGCTTCCTTCTCCCCCGCTTCTACACTTGCACTGGAGTCGTCAGCCTCTCCTGCCACAGAAAAAAGGGGTGAATGTTAGTTTGTTCCCCCCCCACCATACTGACTGCTATTGATGAGACTCGCACACATCATTCACACAGAAACATACTGTAAGACGCACGACTGCAGTAGCACACTGTTTGAAACATGTAACCTGGCTGCCTTTGATTGTAAAGGTGCGCTTGTTTGGCCTGCATGTGGGACACCACTGTGTCAACACACACTTACAAGGAAAACAAAAACATACGCTAATGTAAACAATAAAGCCAGGCTGTCACAGGACCAGGATATGAAGAGGAAATGAAGAATTAAGTTCTTGTTGACGTCAAAACACACTTGTGTACATGCCGCACACACACACACACACACACACACACACACAATTCAACAGCACAGTCAGGGCAGGGTTAAAAAAACATGGCACTCTATGAGGCCTCATACATTTGCCGACAGGACCTCGGCTCATGGCTTCAGCACAAGCCTAGTTCTCTGACACACGATGTTTTGACACTTGCACTTTCAAAAAGCTCTTTCAAAGAACACATTTCACCCTTTCACCCATATCCTCTTTCAAATCACCCTCGATATTTTCCACAATCCTTTGCTTCTGCTCACACCTGCATGCTAATTTAAACAGCAGGAACAATTTAGGGTTAAGAATGATTGCTTTGGGGGGGGGGGGGTTGAACTCTGTTGGGAATTGAACTCTCAACCTTCTGGTTTTGATTATAACTCCCCAAAGAATCGAACAGAGGGATTCAAAGCTCCAAACTGTGAGAACATGACCGCACTAATTCAACATTAAAGTTAAAATCCAAATTCTTCTTCTTTTTTTTGTCAACATATTTTCATATTTTCAGAGTCAGCCACTCACACGCTGGATTTCCTTCAAACACATGGGATTCACAGGGAAACGGCGCGTGTATGTAATCTGACAGGGATCATAAATCAATAATCCGACGGTAACATAAGGCTATCAGGTTATTTGTGGTATTTTCCTGACTCCAGATCAGTTTTAAATACGAGCTCCTAGATGAAGAGTTGCAGGCGTCTTGCTGCATACCTACAACCCTTGACTTTGAAGTTCATCTCCACGGCCTGTTTCCCTGCTGTTGTCTGTTCCTCACGACTAAAAACCACACAGTGTGTGCAGCATGAAATCTGAATTGCCTTTCCAATTACGGACTGAAACATGATTTTTCTTTGGTCAGACTGTAAACAACAACAACACCAGTTGCTGCTCCGTTGTTTTTCCCCTAATAGAGGAGGTTACCATGGTGACCATGACGGAGGGAGATTTGTATTTGTCAAACTGCTAAAATAACTGGGATTTTGAGCAGTAAAATTCACTTGAAAACTTTTCTTTGTTTGCTGTTTTGTAAGTCCTAATCGAACCTTTTTTCAGCCTACTCGCTTTACTAGCGCAATGTCGCTGCGGCTGCCTCCAGTGGGGGAATGTCACCGGGCGACACGAGATCAAAACATTGCTATACTGAGAAACACAGTCAGTGCCACAGTTTCACGTTCATCTTCAGTCAAACAACTTTTAACTAGTTCATAACAGGCGAGCCCATACCTGTCTCAGACGGTGTGTGAATGGCAGTCGGGGTCTCAGCTTCAAGATCGGCCTCTGTGTCATCTTGCGAGGCGAAGGAGGACGGGGTGCTGCTGCGTGATGATGAGGGCCAGGCCTCAGAGGATGCAAAGTTTAGGTTGAGGTCAGGGCGAGTCCTTGAGACCCGGATGCGGTCCTTCTCGTATTCCTCTGCCGCCAGACGCTCCACGGTCTTGTACCTAAGGGCGAGGGAGACGGAGGCGTCAGACAACAAGACAGGTGACAAATAAACAGGGCTGAATTGCCAGAGACTAGACAACGAGTTACCCATCATTTCGTACAGTCAAAAGTACAATATATAAAAGGTTCTTCTCCTCCTCGCCTCTCGAGCCAAAAACTCAGCAGTCCAAATATGAAATTAGAGGGAGTTTAGAGAAGAAACATCTTTGTCGGAGTAATGGAAGAGGGTGGGAGGACAGGAGAAGGACAGGAGAGAAGCATGAGAGAGACAGAGAGATGCTAGTTTGGCTTCTGAAAGGCCAAACATCAGAAGAGAATCAGAGTAAACCTGTTCAAGATGTTGCCTCAATCAGCTCTCCTCTGTTGTCTTTTTTCCGTTCTCTTCCTTCCTCCCGTTTTATCTCTTCCTCCTTCTCTCCATCTAACAAACTCTACCACTCAACCCGCTGACCTGAACTGAGATTTATGGCATCGAGTCAACCTTCTCTCTCTGTCTTTTTCACTCACTCTCTCTCTCTCTTTTTATTTCTCTAACCCCTCCTCTTTCCCACTGATCCATGAATGTGTGGAGCTTCTGTTCAGAGCTCATTAGCATACGGCCACTTCAGAGAACTAAAGAAACTGGATACTAACACAAGTGTGTTTGTGTGTAAGTGCACATATAATGTAATAGCGTATCGATAGTGAAATGGAGTGAGTGAGCCAGCTATGTATGCTGCATAAGGTTTAACAGATAAAGAGTTTTAAAAAAACACTTTAAAAGATCAGTCTACTGTTGTACGATTACATCTGTAATTCACTTTATATACCACATGTGTCGGATTTACTAAGCATCTCTGTATTACCGTTATTATATAATAACCATATTGCCAAAGTTAAATATAGGCTACGAAATGTGTGGATTTTCGAAACAGAACAACACAATAATGTGTGAAAATCATTTACTGTATAAAGTAATTGTGTAGCGTAGCTCCATCTCAACTTAATAAAACAGTGAAGTGCTATTTACACATAAATGTATCAGTAAAGATTACATTAAATCATGTAATGCAATGCAATTGTGGGGCATTTTGCTCATAATTTGCTGCTTTTTTTTTAAGATAAGAGGACTGCAGTATTCAACTATCATGAATTAAGACGAGAAATGAGAGATTATCATTATTTACCAAGTTAAAGGAATTTCTATTTTACCATACTAGATTATATACAAGTGCAGGAGTGAAGTATATAGGTGGTCACACTTTCAAGCATGTCTGTTTTAACCTAACTGTCCTTAGTTTGCCTTTCTTTCTGTCTCTTTTTGAAGTCTCTTGTGTTGACAGAAAACTCCACTAGACGCATAAAATAATGCAAAGAGGAGCAAGAATGACCTTTACCTTCTGATATTTTTACATTTTGTGATGATAAGCATATCGGATTTTGTTTATTAGACCGTTGTTATCCGTCCTTACTAATATAGTAAATCACGAGTGTATCTCTTGCCTCCTGTGGTACCCATCTGCAAAATTCCACTTGTTTGTGTTTAAACGTACATGAGCTTGAATACAAAGTGTGCGTGTGCGTGTCTTTGAGTGTGTGTGTGCGCAGGGGCACTCAGCGAGGAAGGCTTTGTGAATCCTGAATCTTATTTTCTCACAGCACGCAGCCAAAGCAATCAGGCCGCTGGCAGACTGACAGCTGAGATACAGCTACTTAAGAGAGGAGACAAAAACCGGCAGATGGAGCAAAGAAAATTGTCTCAGCGTCCCCGTAGCCTCTGGCAGCGAAGAGCACCTTTTTTTAACCTGAAAACAATTACACTATTACCGAGCTTCCCAAACCACAGGCTCAAACCCCCCCCCGGGTTCAGTGTTCTGAATGCGTGTTGTTTTGGTTTGGTGCACACACACACACACACACACACACACACACTCACCTCTCCTCCCGTGCAAGTCTGGCTTCTTCCATTTTATCCACATATTCGCGGCTGAGAGAGACACACAAACACAAATTTAAAGCATCATAACAATACATAACCCTATTGCACAACAGGAGAGTTAATTATAACCTTTTATTACCTACTTTACACATTAGTTTTCACTTAATTCTGAATTTAATTGCTATTGTGCGATCTGTGAGATGTGTTGCAACTTTTTCTATAACACTTAAACAGAATTTAGCATGTGTTGTAAGTTTAATGTGTCCTTAAACTGAAGAGTACACATGACAACCTTAAGTTTTATGACGGGTTCTTGGCAGAGACCTTTCTCTCTAAACTATTTGAAGAAGATACGGGTCGATTGGCATCTGCTTGTCTCTCATTATTACATTTCTGGAGTGCACATTACATTTCTTTTCTATTTTAATGCAATCTACTCTCTCAATCTCAAACATCTTAAGGCAGAAAAGTCAAAGCCAGCAATGACTCTCACCTGTGCTTGTTTCTCTCCTCCCTCTCTATCCTCTGCAGTCTCTCCTCCCTCTCCACACGGCGGCGCTCTCGCTCAGCTGCCAATGATTCCTGGTGCTGTCGATAAGAGGACGACAAGAGACCTCCCAGAGCGGGCCTGAGAAGAACGAAAGAAGTTTGACGCCCAACACTTCACTTGCAGGTGTTTGTTTTAATCTGCTGTACGACTGGGACGCAGTAAGGAAAGAGCGGAAAATGGGCATGTGCACATTCAGAGCTTAAAGTATATACAGTATGTTATATATTTCTGTAAAGCACCATACAGTCAGAGTCCGGGGGAATGCCAAAACTCCACATTGTTATATGTAAAATATAAATGAATCAGCATTTCTTCATTCATTCGTGGGAAGGAAACACCTAATGGTTACATTAAAATTCCATATTATAGGAATATTTTTTCAGTTTTGCCAGAGTGAGAACATTTTGTAGACCACAACAGCCACAGAAGTGAGAGAGTTAAGATCAAAGCCAGGAACCACTGAGCTACATTGTTCATTGGTTCATTGCAAACACACATGTACGTCTATACACAAAGTACCCGTGTGCAAACATGAGTGTGCATTTTAGGGATGTCCTCTCACCTGGAGGTGGTGGGTGTACTCGGGCTGCTGTGAGATGAGTAGGACGTGAAACTTCCATTCCTAAGTAACAGAAGAGGTGAGAAAAACAAGTGTGAGAGTGAGTGACCTCTCCTGTCGCCCGGTTACCCGACACCGCGCTGACGAATTGGCCAGTTTAAAACCGATGGTGAAAGACGAACGTGACACCTTGTTACGTAACAGGGACGATGTTGTTGAAACACTAGCGGGACCCTGATTAGCAGCTGCTGTCGTAATTATTTACACATTTTCCTGAGACAATCCAAGCAACGTGTCTCTCCTCACATACAGTCCACTACTCAAATATTATTACCTTTACAGCTCATTTCACCAGTTTTTATTTTTTTTTGAAGCTACTGGTAAATCAATAATGAACATGATGAGCTCAATTTCTGTTGGGAAAATGAACAATTCTAGGGCCGAGGCTGTAAAATGCAGTCTGACTATAGGAATTTCATAACAAGCTTTGTGCAGGAGAGGTGCAGGTCATAAATATGCTCGTAAAAACACAAAACAGTGCGATCCAGCAAATCAAAGAGGAATTCAAGTGGTGTAAGAAAGGATGAGAAATTAAAACCATGCTACTAAGCAACGAGAGATTGCAGGTGAAGAATTTAAAAAGGTGCTAGACTCGAAGAAAGGGGGGGGGGGGGGGGTGCGGTGGGAAACAAAAAGTGCAGAAGTAAGAACAGATATGTAGATAATCCTGTAAAGTGCAGTGACAGACTCGAGGTGAGCGTTCAAGTAGAAAAGAACTCGAAAAAAGGAGGTGATGAATAAGAAAAGTGGTGCCACAGCTAAAGCCAGAGACAGAAGTGGAAAAATGGGAAATAAAAAGGTGCCACGTCGAAGAGACAAAAGGAAGACTTTCAGTGCTTCTCATGGGTCACTGATCTCTGCTCGTCCTCTGACCTGGGAGACGTCATTTTTGGAGACTCTTCGCTGGCTTTGGCTGGAGCCGGTGGCGGCGGCTCCTCGTGAAGGTCATAGGAGAAGAGGTGGAAGGGCGCATGGGGCAGGTAGGGCAGACGGTCGGGCGAAGGACGGGAGCTGCCGCGCAGTGGTGGACTGACCTCTTTGGTGGCCGGAACGGTGACAGAAGACCTCTTCCTGGCCAGCAAGGTGGCCAGAAGCGAGGGCGGGGATGGGGGTCTGAGCGGGGAGGAGACGGGAGGGGAGGAAGTGGGAGAAGAGGGAGAGTGGAGGCTCGACTCTGGAGGCTGTTCGGTGTGACTCCTCTGCTCTTCCTCCTTTGTGCTCTCCTTTCTGGTAATGATGGTGATGGACCGCAGGGTTGTTCTATGAACAATGGATGGAAGCGGTCTAGCAGGGCTAGGAACAAGGGAGTAAATTGAGAGGAACACATGGATGAAAGAATGACAATGGTGACAGAATACGTCTAAGGAGTCTAAGGAACAGAAAACAGCCATAAATGTAGTCCTTTAGATACACAAGAGCATCAAAGAACATGAGCATTTTCCACCGTGTCCCAAAATACCTGGGAGTGGTCTGTTTAGATACTGTATCAGCCCCCTGCTGCTCATCCGAATCAGACTCAGTCACCGGAGTCTCCTCCCCCTCCTCCTCTACTCCTTCCTCATACTCCTCCTCTCTGAGGAGGTGGCATGAATGTGGACGAATGGACGGTTGAGTGGAGAATGTAAAGAAAGAATTGAGGGAGAGATGATGCGATACATGAGAATGGCATGCAAACAGAAATCGCCACACTTCTAAAGATACAACATCCCTAAAATCCTAGATATAAATATCTGAGATTTAGGGATGGAACACAGCAGAGAGACACACAGAGAGAGAGCGAGAGAGTTAGATGGAAATGGTACGTAAAAAAACATTTACAGCTGCGTAACTACAACACACAGACATTTATTCCGAGACCAAAAAAAAGACATGACAATCAATCAGATGGCGATAACGTGATATAAAGACAAAAAATAACGTTTCTGATTACACACTCCATGCATTTAAGTTAAAGAGTTTGACATGCACAAGAAGATGAAATATGACGGCAGGAATGAGGAAAATGAACGTATGAAGGAGAATATAAAATGGCCTTGAGCTCAGTGACACATAAGTGGTTTGTCTCGGTGATACCAGATGATCCCTGGTGTCCTGCAGGTCGCTGCTGTTGTTCCACAAGACCAGAGCCGTGTAACATAAGGTGCCATTTTCTTTTGCTACGGATGCACCTATTGTCCAACAGGTGTCTGCTTGTGGGTGATGTCTCTGAACTTATGCACACAATTCAAATCTGGGCTGAATCTGCATTCAGGCTGCAAAAGGGTAACGGAGGAGACACACGGTAGAAGAGAAAGAGCTATGAGAGGATACCTGAGGTGAACAGCTGCAGACGGCTCCCCATGCCGCACACTTTGTGCATATACACACAACACAACACAACACTGAAGCCTGTGCTGGTTTAATATGCCTACCCTAAAGGCTTGTGCTGCTGCTTTAGAACTGTTTTATTTCTTTTAGTGGAGCAGAGGTTTTGCCAGTGTTTCATTGGGGGAACAAAGAAACCCACTCGGAGTGCTTAATGTCACATGAAGGCTGTTATAGCATGTAAGTGGGTAGCAGCACGGGTAGAAAAACATAAACAGGAGGTCACAGAGGTCAACTTATCATCCGTTTTTGTTGCACTGAACTTTGAACTTACATGGACGGAAGGAAACCTGACAGTGACCTGGAGCAGAAAGTGGTCGTATATGACAGTCAGAACTTTTCTAGTTAACCTGTAACATACCCTGCCCCAATGAAGTTATGTGAAATCATTCATCATCTTGTCTTTAACACCGCTTATCATGACAATTTTTGGTCATTACACACAAGTTGTTTAACTTTCTTTAAGGTTTAACTGACAGTTCTACCTTGTTTTGACCTGTGGATTAATTCATTCACGTTTCAAGGTGAAGCTGTGAGATTAAATAAGTCTGAAACTTCTTCTCAGTCCCTTTCAAACATAAGAAGAAACTAAAGAATGATTTGATTTGTATGCCTGCTTGTAAATTGAACATCTGTTCTTCTTCTTTGTGTGTGAAATAAAGTAAACGGAACTGAACTAAGTGTGAATTCCGTCCAAGTGGTTAACATTCATTTTATTAATGTAGTAAAAAGAAAGGGAAAGAGAGACAAAAACTGGAGGTGGATTCCCTAAGATGACACTATTTTTAGATGAGCTGATGCAGATGTTGATGTATTTATTTTGTTGTTTTTTTATGTCTGCAATGTGTTGTTTTATTTATCAGGTCTCCCTCGAATAGGACTTTTTTCCGGGTTAATAAATACATAAATGTAAATGTGATGTTGAGGCAAAGACAAGAAAACAGGTCAAATCAAATTAAAATTGCAATTGTTGTGAATTATAATTAGCTTGAACTCAAACTTTTATTGTTTTATCTTTTATCATTGTTGTTAAATTTCAGAAGTGGAATCAAACAACTTCAACTTTCAACAGCAAAGATACTGTGTTGATACAGTACTGCATGTATTGTCAAGTTGACTTTACTTTTTGAAATTTCCAGCTTCAAAATGACTCATTATACCTGCTGAACTTCCCCCTTTTTTACCCTTTGTTAGGACATCACATCCCCAACTCTTGAAACTCCTCCTTCATCCCTCTGTCTCACCTCTCACTCACGTCCTCAGCTCTGTGTCCACTGAAAGGCTGGAAGCCGGCTCTCTGTGGGGACAAGGGGCTGCACGGGGAGGCGTGGCCAGATCGCCCAAGGGAGGCCCTGCGGCTCCGCCTCCTCTCCAGGCCACACTTTTTGTCGCCGCCCCCGAGGCTGGCTCGTCGACGGTCCCGGCGTCCCGTTGGTGGAGGCTGGCTGTCATCGTCGCCGTCTTCATGACGTAAAGTCGTCTGGGGGGAAAAGTGGATTGTGTGACAGGTGCTTCCCACAGAGAGGAACTATAAATACACTTCAGAGTCACATTTCTCCGTCGTTGTTAGACTGGAGCACTTCTTACCAACTGAACTCTGATCTGTAATAAAGGGTTCATATCATCTTACAATAACTTTCTCAGTAATCTCACGACTGCAATGATGTTTATGTGCGTGTCTCTCAAACCTCATAGATGTTGAGTTGCTCAACCAAGTCCAGATCAGTGCCTTTCCGCCCCAGGTGTCTTTGGGAAACTGTCTCCATGCCCTGTTCTTCCAGACCATCCACCATATCATAGAAAGAATCCTGGTCTGGCAGCGATGCAAGTGTCTGCATGAAGAGAGCAGATTAAAAAAACACTTATGTTTGCGTTTAAATTCAAAAACATTACTGTGTGGTATGGATACATGTTTTAAATTGTGCATTCATTACAAAGTTTTTCTGTGTCACAACAACTAAAATGTTGCTTCACCCGACTTGTCTTCAGACTTACAACTGATAATGATTTATTTCTTACTAATTTAGGATCTTCTAAGTCAGGGGTCTGTTGACAGTTCATGGCCATTGACAAGAAAATGTGGGTTAATTGTCTGATTAATCCTTCACACTGTGAATGCACAGAAAGTACACACCATACCAGAGGTGATGAAAGTATATACAGTATATACCTTGTTGATGAGAGTCATGGCATAGACCAGCAGCTCTGTGTCCACGCCATCCTTCTCATGTAAGATCTCCATAGCATTGGACCACGGCTTGCACCCTGCAGAACAGTCCATTCACATCCACGAAACAGAATCAGAATTGACTTTGTTGTCATTATTATCTTCAAAAAATTACATGTGGCATTAAATAAAACTTAGGACTCCAGTCTTTACAAAAGCAAACATAATAATGAATGAGACCAAATATCTTCCTTGTACCTCTCTTGGTGTCCGTAGCGGTGATGGCTTTTATCAGCAGGGGTGTATTGGACTCGGAGTATTCCACAAACACCAGCAGCAGCTTCAAAGACGTTTTCACCACCAGGCGGAACTAGAGCAGAGTTAGTGACATGTTTAAGTGTCAAGTGTTAAGTGTCAGAGCTATAGAACCATTTCATCCATCCATCCATCCATCTTCTACTGCTTTATCCTCCACATGAGTGTTGCGGGGGTTGCTGTGTCAATCTCAGCTGACATAGGGCGACAGGCGGGGTCACAATCTGGACAGGTACCATCCAGTCTCAGACTCACACCTGCGGTCAATTTAGAGTGTCCAATTTACCGAATCCCCAAACCTGCATGTTTTTGGACTGTGGGAGGAAACCGGAGAACCCGGAGAAAACCCACGCACACACGGGGAGAACATGCAAACTCGTCGTGAACCCCCCCAGGTCTTCTTGCTGCAAAGGCAAGAGTGCTAACCACTAGAGACCCGTTTCATTCGTACAAAGATGTCTTCATTAACTGTATTTGTTCTGCACCAGTACAGTGTGTACGAGGATGTCGACATTCAAACAAAAAATAAACCGAAAGCAAAGCAAAGACAGGCTTGAGGCACAAGAAAAAAAGATGGAGACGCTCAGTACAAATGCCACAAGATTAAGGAAAGACAAAAGGCCTCAGGTGGGGACACAGAATACAACCAGCAGAAGATGTGTTCGAGTGTCACTGAGCAAAAAAAAGGGCTAAAAAGAATGTCCATTAAACAATGGATGGGCGGCTGGGACTCTGTATTATTACAGTTATCAGATACAGTTTGCATGACTATACCTTTGAGCCAACTAGCGTGTACAGCCACTGGATTGTCTCAGCGTGACCGATGACTCCGTTCATGCCGTCCACATACAACATGATCTGCCCCAGAGCTGAGAGCAGGGGAGAGAGAGAGAGAGCGACATCAAAGTTAGAGCGGCAGATCACACGGTTCCTGCTTTCTTGTGGTTATTATCTCCTCATTCATCCAGGAGACACTGTAGCTGAGCTGAACGAACCCGTGTACTTACAGTTTCACAAAACCGGGCTCAGAACTATCTACATATTTAGAAGCTTATGTGTTACGTGTTCCCCTCACCTGACAGAAATGCTCCATGTTTAAATAAACTGCTCTTTCACTGTTGTATGTCATATTATCATTGTTATTTTGAGTTTTACTGATGGGGGGGGGGGGGCACGCTACTGGGGGCAATTAGCAAGTTTCAGATGCTCTGACAACTTCACTAACTGCCCACAGTAAGATTTATCACATGGCTGCCAATAGCTAGTCATTACACAATTAACAGCAAACAAAAACACTCCGCAATAACCCGTACGCATGAAATGATTATCCATGGCACATGTGTGGAGCGAGGAAATTATGGTAAGAGTGTTGAAAGGAATGTGTGTGTGTGTGTGTGTGTGTGTGTTTGCATTCACTGTGCGTTTAAGTGGGAAGCCAAAAAGGAAAGCAAAGACGGTCTCTGGGGAACTCTAAGAGTATTTTCTGCTGGTGGAAATTATGGAAAGCATGTGTGTGTGTGTGTGTGTAGAAACGAGTGAGCTTCAGTATAAACATGTCGACATGACATCGGCCTAACAATGCCACCACTGTTGTGGAGTCTTTTGTTTTACTGTTATGATCGCATCGAAAGTTTGCTATCTCAACGCGCTCTTATCATCGTCACTGATATTTAATCTGATGTGTGGTTGGAACGCAGCAGTATTTCACTTAAAAAAAACTACAGGACCATTTATCTCAGAAGAAAAACCTTTAGCTCAATGTTAGATTGACACCTGAATGACTGGTCTGCTGAATCTACATCAGGCCTTCCGATTTATTTATTCAGATTTATTCCTTTTGCGATCGTTTTGTGTCTGTACCTGTAAGCTCAATAGAGTTATTATCGTGTTTATTTCACAAAAAATCTTACCATGAAAACGTGTATGCTTATTGATCTGCAAGGGGTTGTACCTCTTAAAATGTAGTTCTGGTAGTTCTGGTCCGCTTCTGCTCCGACCTTGATGAGACACGTCAGACCTTCAGCCATCACAAACTCGTGGACCAGATCCTTGTCATCCTGCAGCATGAAATAAGTAAATGAGTTTCAACAACAAAGCACACTCAGCTCTTCTCCTAAACCCTCCTTTGTCACCACATGGTGGCAGTAATGTGCACAATTAGGGAGTTAAGGTTGACCGCATGCACACAGACACATACTGTACATAACAACATTTTTGCAGTTTTCTCTTTGCTTTTACATCACGCCCACCCCCCCTACATAATCACGCAGCTCTACACACAGACTCAGAAATGCCACGTTGATAGGAGATCCCTGTCATCACGGGAGCAGACTGTGGCCACAATGACCGACTGTATTCTGCAAACTGACAGTAATTGCATGTGAGAAGTGCACGAGCGTCGGCGCGTTACCTGAAAGATTTGCTTCAGAGAGAACAGCGCTCTTCTCAGGTCCCGTCCATTGGAGTTGTACAGTCGTTCTGCAGGGACGGACAAACAGACAGACAGACACGTTGATGTGGTTATTTGACTTTGAACAAACAAACGAGACAAACAACTATGAAGAGCAGTTTAAAAACAAACCAAACAAACAAACAAAAGAAACAACTGTGTTTCACACCTGATGTTAGGTCATGTTTTCGGGGCAAAATGATTTCCATTGAACGTCTTTCATCTCGCACCAGCGTTCACATGTTTCATTCTGTTCCGTTGACTCGATCAATAAAACCTTTTTAAGTCGAATGAGTCTCAGCTGTGCGGAGGTTGCACAACAGTTTGACATGCGAGAGGAAAGCTGCGGGTCTATGGAACCAATCACACCATTTGGCTCTGATCACCTGAGGCAGGCACTCCATCACACACTTTTGCCGCATCGTCACTCGCAGAGCAACACGTGCATAGTCTCTCTCTCTCTCTGTGTCTCACACGTACACACACACACACACACACACTTGTAACAGCAGTGATTAGAGCGGTATTGGAATGTTAATGAGCCACGAGCTGAGATTCAACAGCGAGGTATTCAGGTCACAGCACAGAAATCACTCAGGACCTGCAGCTTTATTATCACTGTCACTAAACACAATGACAACATAACCCAATTAACACTTGTGGAACAACAATTTCCCTGCTGCGTTCCTAGTGCTCGATCCACGTTGGGCCTGTGTCGCAATTGTATTACTGTCATGAGCGTCGCTTCATTCACACTGCGCTCTCACAACTTCCTCTTTCTGTGTTTGAACAGTGTGTTTACGTGTCTATATATACATGATAAATAACCTCGTTATGAAGCCTGTCATATCGGGTTTTTCCTGCACAACAGGGACGGTAATTAAACTGTGATCATTTCAAGGGTGCAATTTGCGCTGCACTGCTGTATATTTTACTCTCAACTCCCGTGTCCTTTTCATTTTGTCGATCCCTTGTATATTCTGCAGGCACACGTCAGACCCCTAAGTGTCCATATTGTCTTTTATGTGTAACTTGGTTTTATGGTTTTAAAATGTATGCTGTATAAATAAAATTGGATTGACAATTTGCGTGCACGAGAACAGCAAGAGGATTAAGGAAACTGAGTTTACGAATGAATGCTTAATTTGTGTGCTGAAAATAAATCCTTCAGTCAATCAGGAGGAAGGTGACTGTGAAAAAGTGTAAGGGCAAGGCAGGACAGCAAGTACCCCCCGCCCCCATGGGGGTCCAGACATGGTTTTACTAGTCTATCCTGCTCTCTTGAGCGCAGCAGTAACTGTCGCTGAGCTCTGCAAGGCTAACCCAAGGCCAGGGTCAAAGTCATTATCATTCCACACAGAGATGAAGAATTTGCAGGCCTGTCTGTCTGTCTGTCTGTCTCTCCATCTCTCGGAGTCTCTCTGAGAGTCATTCGTGAAATACGTCTTCAGGAGAGATCATCTACAGTAGAGATAACCGAATTATCCGGTGTCGTCACATCGGTCCAATTATTGGTGCGAAGAGGGAACACAAATCGTGAGGGGGAAGTTCCAAAAGCAGTTCACGTGTGGTCGTTACAGACTGCGCTGTGCTCACGCTTGGGGGGGGAGGGTGGTCGGGGGGGAGATCACGACAGCCGTGAGCGTGCGAGCCCAAACAATAACAGAGGAGACTGCAATATTTTACACATGGAAAACACTGATGAGGTAACTAAAGCAACACTCTCTCACATGTCCGCTCACCACCGGTCGCTTTACTGTTGGAGTGAACGACAAGCTGCACTTCATAAAAACGCTCTTTTTTTCTAAGCTTTGAGGGGATTTCTTTTGCAGTCTGACTTGTGCCTGGAGCTGGTGATTCGTTGATATAAAGCATGCTGACCTGAGGCGTGCAGGCGCCTGCATGATATCACGTTTTTAGATTTTCACCAAGAAACACGGCCTGACCGATGTCAGCCACAGTGATGTAAAACACAGCACGTGATGTATAAATGTCATTTCTGTTGAAACCTAGATGTTCTAGGAACACATGTCTGATAGGCAGGTGCCATTACCTGAGTATCATTTGACAGCTGACTGCTAACTTTGGCTCAGCGATGACTTTTCTCCGTAATGAGAGCGAGTTCCCTGGAAATTTAAGTAGCAGCGTATTCCTGATGGCAGGGAAACGCTGCATCTGTGTGTCAATGGCTCATTCAAAACAAACACGTGCAATGTTGTTCTTCATCACGCGCCGGGGGAGGCTGTCAAGGTAACCTTTGCCAAAATGTCTGCTGTGCATCAGGAGCATGTCAGCGGCAGTGATAAGGTTTAAACTTGGCTTCAGTCGTCGCCACTGGCTTCATGTAAGTTGGCTCTCGCTGTTGGCAAATTAAATCATTTAAAGCTGTACAGCCCAACTTTGAAATATTAATGATAGCAGTTATATTTCAGCCGTTGCCAAATGAGTTAAGGAACACTTCACCGATTTGCATCTAGCTTTGTTGTACTAGAATAGTGGTAGTATTTTGTCCATGCTGCGCAAGGGAAGCTATTTGTTTTCCATCGAGTCAAGCAAAGACAATGTTTGTAAAGTACAAAAGCGGGATTCCACTGCAAACAAAAACCTGAAACATTCAACAGTTTGATGACATAAATACTTCTAATAACTGGGTAGAGGAGTGGTTGGGGTGGTGCATGATCACTTATACATACGTCATGCTGTGGCATTAGCAATGTTTTGGTAATTACTTGGAATACCTCAGAGGAGTGACAGAGGCTATGCACTGGAGCTTTAAAACTTAATCAGGTTACTGAGGGCCGTCCTGCATGGAGTTTGCATGTTCTCCCCGTGTGTGTGTGCGTGTGTGCGGGTTTTTCCCTCCCACAGTCCAAAAACATGCAGATTTGGGGATTAGGAAAACTCAAATCTCTAAATTGACCCTCGGGGTGAATGTGAGAGTGGATTGGTTGTTTATCTCTATGTGGCCCTGTCATGGTGGCAAACCTGTCCAGGGTGTGACCCCGCCTTTCACCCAATGTTAGCTGGGATTGGCACAGGAGACAGGATAGAGAGTGTGAGGTGGCTGAGGTACCTCCCAAAACACATACCCAAGGACAACACAAAGGCAAGAGACGACGCATCAATATGAGCCCACGACAGACTGAAACGGCATGGTTGGTCTGGATGTGTGATGGAACACTTCAGGCTAATGAACATTACACGTTGCAAAGACAAGCTCCAACAATAACAACAGCATGAGAGAGCACTGAGTAATAAACACCCTCTAGTACCATCCATGACATAAGGGGGATTCCTCTTTTTAACAGATTTAATTTCCGTAAATACTGACTTAAAACTAGTAACTTTGAAATATTAACAAACATTACATCGTGAAATTAGTTCACATTATGCAGATTCTGACACCGTATTTGCCAATTTGCTTCTGCGTGAACAGAATCTGCCTTTAAAATAAACATAAAGCTAAGCAGTCTTAACACTGATGGTGAATACAACCAGGAATAATTTAAACAAATCACTCTCCCCTCCCTTCACAACCTCTTGGCGTAACAAAACTGCCCCCCCCCCCGCCCCTAAAAGGGAAACTAACAAAATAACATTAAAACACAAACTTCAAATATCTTAAATAGGAGACGGAGCAGCAGAGGTGGGAATAAGTATAGAGGAAGAAGAGGAACAGGCTGGTTTTTGTATGTCCACGTGTCTTTTGCTGGTCACTCTACTTTTTTTTTCCTGGCACTAGATGTTATTATTGTCACTCACACACACTCACACACACACACACACAAAGCTGAAACACTCATTGGGATGTGTCATTGTGGCTTGTGCGTGTGCTTCTACACCGTGTGCATGTGCCCGTGTGTAAGCCGCTGCCTGCATTTGCCGAAAACAAAAAAAAGCCATGAAGGAAAGTCAAAAGAAGCACATTTCATTTATAGGTTTGCTTGGAGTTTTACTGTTTTGTTTTGGAGGACACTCAGTTCTTGTCCACACTGCCTCACCATGACCTCACATGCACTGCGGTGCATCAGCCTTTACGAGTCATTTAACCTCCACTTTTAACATCTTCATTTTCTCGCAGCACGGTGGAAACAATCTGCCGGCAGACTGGTTTGTTTGTTTTTCCACTTGTTTCTGATGTCATCACTTCTGTTTGAAAAATGCAGCTTTAATTTAATAGGAAACAAAACCCTTGAGTCCATATGCCTTTAATCCTTTCAGACAACTCACAAAACCTCAAAACTGCGGAATCTATGGTGTCGTCAACTGACACAATCTACTGTGTCTCATTCACAGTCTCGTTTGTTATTCATGTGATACGCGTTTGAAATCCCTTTCTGAATCTGAATGGGTTAAAGTGCATCATCTCGACAGTATATAGTCTGTGTGTGTGTGTGTGGGGGGGGGGGGGGGGGGAGTGTCCTCTGCAGTGAAACAGGGATTTCCCCGTGGCTAAGACGCTCAGGAGTGGTCAGATCCCTCCTCCTCCTCCTCCTCATGCCATAATGAGATTAGTGCTGTGACCCTTCAGCTTTGACTAATCCCTCAACATTTCCAGCATCATCTCCACACAGAAAAGCACACAGGCCAGCTCAGGCTACGCTGGACCAAACCCAGAGCAATTCCACTCAGACCTGCACAGTATTTGGTTGTACCAAGAGCAGAATCCAGAGCCCCAGACTAAATGTGATTTAAATCTGCATATTCAGCCTACAACATTCTACTATTATTCTTTTTTTTCCCCCCGTCTTAACAATAGGCAGAAAGCTGAGCATATGTTTCATGAAGGTGACCTAGTTTAAAGAACACTGATGTGAAGATGAGAACAGACAGCAATGTAAATAGAGAGAATGAGAATCACAAAAATAACAAACAAAAGTAATAAAAAAAAAAATAATGTTCATTTTCATTCACAAATGTGTCGACCATCACAGTAAAACCACAGATGTTTCACCCTGCCGTTGCTCTCAGCTCTGTAGGGCATGAAACTTCATTTCAAGATGCTTTCTGTGCAGATGGGTGGACGGATGCTCAGATTGACAGCACATGTTACATATAATATGTATGGCTTGATTTGTAATATTCCTTTTTTTTAGTCAAACTTCAAGTTAATATTTATTGCGCTATAGATTTCAAACAAGATGGAGTCTTATTTTAAAATGTACTGTTATTATAATGGGGTTTTATTATGGTAATCAGTGTTTTCCACCTCGGTGGACAATAAAGGTGTATTCTTTTCTATTCTACACAAGACACCATCAAAATATGAACTATTACACAACACAGCCTTTGTGATTTGCAACCTGCGTTCAAATTCAAATTTGAAAACGAGTATTTGTTCACTTGTTTGTTAAAAAGCAAGCTGGTTACACTTTTGCCACCACGAATTTACGACAGACCTTTAATCTTCTGAACAAACATTTACAGTCTACGCTGACCCTGCCGTTTACAATGATTGTGTACTGTTTGTGTGATCACAAAGACTTCATGTCGAAGAGATGTTATTATCCATGTCTGGGAGAATGTGAAGCCATAGAGAGTGACTGAAAAGCGCGTCTGTCTGCTCCACTAAATCTGTCACTGTCGGGCAGCTAATACATGTCACAATACAGCGTATTACTGTGTATTAAAACCTGTTGTGTTTGATCGGAAAGGAATATTTTTAGCACCGCACATCTTTATTAGGCCACACGGATATTTTCAGATAAGCAAACTGAGGTCAACTCAGGGTGATATTATTCAGGGAAGCACAACTGTTTGTGGGCCAGGCGTGTGAGGGGCGGGTCACAGCTGGTGGTCCTGAATTTGAGCCCCGTTTATAACCACTGAGTCGTGTATCTGGAGGATTTCACTGCACCCCTCTAAAAAAAAGAAACGCCCCCCCACCCCCCGCGGCTGTCTGGGCCAATGTAGACAGTGAAGGAGAACACTGGCACGCTGCGGAGCTTGGTTTAATCCCAGGAAGTCATTCCCTCTGTGAGGTGCTTTCATGCTAAATATAGGAGGGCTGGGTATCAAGGATACAGTAACAGCCATAGATACTGGGTTCAACCTCCGTTTAGATCCTCTGTGGTCAAGAAAATAGGAGTCAACTGCATTAAATGCATCTAGATTGCTTTTTTTGTTTCCACTTTATCAGCGGAGAGTAAATTTGACTCCACCGTTATTCACATGTTTTAAGACATGACGCCTTGGTTTTGACCTCCTGCGCGTAACACTTCTCGGCAAGGGCCTGCATTCCGCGTCTTTACCCATGTGCAAAGGTAATGTTGGGTGGTATTTCCTTCTTGCGTGCACACATGTGTGGAGTGTCGTGTCCATCAATCTGCAGTTAGACGTATAAATATTCCGTCAATCTGTCATGAGCTGAAACACTTTGGACAATAATGCACAATTTCCCTCTCATATCAAGTGAAGTGAGAGGGGAAGAGTTGGCAGGAGGCAAAGGCCAGACTGCTGAGGACAACTTGGTTATTTTGCGACTGTCTATTTCTTGTCTGTTGGTCTTGGCCTACTGCTGATGGTACGGATGACGATAGAGGCCCCATGAGCTCAGCGCGCTCGTGTGTGTGTGTGTGTGTGTGTTTGTGTGAGAGAGTGAGGGAAAAGTGAGAAAGAAAGGGAGAGTGAGACCTCCAAGGTTTTACTGTGGGATTCGTGAGATTTAGAGAATGGTGGCGGACCTAGACAGAGATTACACGAAGCTCAGCAGCGACACACACACACACACATAAGTTATGTACACACACACACACACACAGATACAGTGCAACACCGGGCCTGAAGGAAAACGGACTCTGCGCGGAAACACTTGGGAGTAAATGAAAACAAACTTTTATGTGATTCCTATAAATCCTCCTCTGTACAAAAAAAGAAAAGAAATTGCTGCTGTATTTTACAGCTGGGACACTTACATATATAATACACACAACACACACTCTGAAACCTCTCCAGACTATAACCTCGTACCCTGAAGGACATCGGCTTTTATGGAAGCCCAGACGCTGATGTCTTCAGGAAGGGAACTCATTGCCACACACACACACACATGACATGCACATAAATAGTTACCCACAACACAAACAAAAATATACCCAGCTTTTCTAGGACTAGGAACTGCAATCAGAGGCCTGAGCACAGTAGCTGCAGTGCTGCTCCAGAGAGTCACACGTTTAAATTTAGCTACTACACCGTATCCCCCTGCACATATGCTCCTGTCAGTATTTCAATATAGTGGACAATATCACGCATTGTAATTAGCAGCTACTTTATCCTAGCATTATGGGTTAGCAGCTCCCGGGTCTGTTTGTCATTCCCTCTAAAGGTCACGTCGTTTTTCGTTGCCAGCTGCCACCATCACATACAGTACAACAAAACATTATACTGCTGAACCGAAAGACACACAGGTACATGGACTTACCCTAAAACAATGACAAGTCATGTTTACAATTAGGGATTCAATTCAGCATTCATGTAATAGAAGGAGCTCATTATAAGGTAATTAAAACACAACAATTCTCTATTTTCAGGCGATAATATATTTTAAAAACACAATTCTGACTACAGCATAACATATCTGTTGGCAGACCCCCTGCATTTTACACATGACCTTTAACTACTCTATATTCTTAAGCAAGAAAAGAATACATATAACATAGAAAACCCCCCCAAAAATAAAATTGCTCTTTTTATGATTAGCAAATTGCAGCCCTGTTCACAATTTGGATTTTTCTGGCTGTAGATTTACATTCAACATAATTATATGACAGTTTTAATGAAGCTTTTAAAACATTTAATTGAACTTTTGTCCTACTTTTGGACAGTGCTGACATTGTTGCATAATTACATTTGATCTGTGATAGTGCATTCTTTAAATGTGACCTGAGTGTATGCAGCAGATGTAGCCAGAAAACAAAAGTGGATTGTGGGGACTATTGTGGCGTTCAATCCAACATTCAACCGTGCACGTGTGAAACAAGTGCTCTGTGTTTTCCCTCCTCCACGCCCCGTCTCTCACACTTCTCACGCTCAAGTGTGAGAAATGAAATAATAGGTGAGAATGGGAACATGTGACAGAGACAGGGATAGTAGAGATGCAATTATGAGATAATAATGTGAAAAGTTTAAAATCAGATTTCAATGTCAAAACAACTCATTTGTACTATTTGGATTATCCTCCACACATTGGCTGCGCTGAATATAAACAAATTAGTGAAGAAGAGAGTGAACGGGCCGGGTGAACAGCTAGACTGAGAAAGACAAACACGCGGCAGAAACAGACGCAGAAACCAAAGCAAAACTAACAACAGCCACAGTGAGCAAACAGAGAGGATACTGGAGGATATGTGTTGCTTGCAGAGTGGATTAACTGTGAATTCTTGCTCTGACTCATACCACACTCACCTGCATTCATAATCCTCCCTTGTTTGTGTGTGTCTGTGTGTGTCCCAGCAGACACAGTGACATACAGGATGTGAGCTACTGTATGAAGCACAGGTGTACGGCTCGAGAAATGATCATTATTCACTCTTTGAAAGAGATTTTCTCGCTTTGTCTCACCATAGGGGATTAGTTTGAGATTTAAAGGTGATAAATGTAAGAAACGTATTATATAAAGTACATAAAATTACCATTATGCGTCAGCAGAGATTTGAGCAAATGTGTTAAACTGAAATCCTAGCTTTATTTAATGGTGCAGCCAGTATATTTATGTTCAATTGCAGCCAACAATTCATGTTCATGTTTTGGCCTGTTGTGCCACCCATCACCAACCACCCAATTACACAGCTTGTCTCACTTAAACACATGGGATGGCAGCAGAGCGAAAGTAAATACTGAACATCACCGCACCGAAAAAGCCTCGGTCCCCCTCTCAAAAATGTCTCAACTAGAGGAGAAGAAAAACAAGCTGTTTCAGGGAATATATTTCAAAATAAAGTTTGCTAAAAATGGAGAGGAAGTTGACAGCAGCTTTTCTGTAGTTCTCTGATGCTGCTCTCAAGCAGACACACTTTCACTTTCTGCCTATTGCTGAGTCTATAAAAATAACCAAACAGGTTCAACGTTTATAGCAATAAAACACAGTGCTTTTACAAGCGTGTTAAAGTGCAATTTTAGTCGGATTAGGACAATAATAAGGTTTTTGCAATGTCAGGTAAACACATTAGTCTGACTAAAATCGAGCTAGTCTTAGTCAGACTAACAGACATGGATAATGGGATTCGTAGTCCGATTACTCCTGCATGTACATGCTTAGTTGGACTGGAGTCGGACTTGGTGTTCTGCACACGCACCAAAATTTCCTCCATAGTCTCTAAATTGGGAAGTAGAAGACTGCAGTACTGTTGCCAGAAAAGAACAAACAACACGATGGCGACGGCGAGAGTGAAAGCTACAGAGAAGACCGACTTTTAGACTGATGTAAAGCAGGTCTGAAAAATACAGTATGGGTGTGAGAAGCAAAGTTAGCTTTTGTTACATACACTCCTGCAGGAATACATTTAAGGAACTCGAAAATAGCTGTAAGTCTAATAATGTGGCATAATTTCCTCTCCTTCACTTCCGCCTTCACCTGTAAGTGAGCAGACCACAGAGCAATGACATAACTTGTGTAGCTGCTTGCCAGCTGCTGCTGCTGGTGCTGCTGCTCTGTCTGGCAGGTGCATTTCCTCCACGCTTTGTTTTCCTCTTGTGTTTCCTTCCCTAAGTGATTTACCATTTCCCTGGAAATCCTCCCTCTCCCATCCCTCTCCACACATTCCCTAAACCCATCATCTCTAAAAGCCCATGGCTGACTAAGATGCCAAGTCCGCAAATTCTCCAGTGTGCGTTCTGGATGTTTAGCTTGTGGTACTTGTAATGTTTTATTGCATTATGTAATAGTTTTCAAAATGATTAAACCAGACGAGCCAGCCACTTTCGGGGGTGCCTATATGAATAAGCCAAGACTTGTGCACAGTCAGACACACACACACAAGCGATACTGTATATTTGTGTTTCTTGCTTTCTTCTAGAGAGTACACCGAGGCTTCGGAGAGAGAAAAAAAACAAAAAAAAAAAAAACAGACCACAACCGTTGGGCTGCTCATGTTTGTCAGCATATGTAGAGCCCAGGGAAAACCCTGCCACATCCACAGAAAGCACAACACTGTAAAATATAGATACCACCACACCATCGAATAAGCAGTCGATAACAGAGACACGCAGCGACAATAAACAACAGCAATTGTGCGAATAAACGAATAAAAGTAGAGCAACGGAGGCTCATGACGAATGTGACGAATGTTGTTATTCTCTCTGCTGATACCTCACTGCAACGTTTTTGTAACCCTTTCTCCAAAATGATATATGGCTCTACTGTAAAAAAATAAAAAATAAAAAATGATGACAGCAAAGTATTTACAGCTAGACACCATTTTGAAAGAACACTGCTGCAGAGGGAATGGAGAACAGCTTCAGGCGAGATGCATGTTACAGGCATGTTATTTCACCACTTATTCTGCTCTACACTTCCATCCCCTGTGCCTCATCAGATGATATCTCCATCTCCCACAGCAGTAAGTAAGGCTTGACTCATGTGGGCACAGTGCTCTCAGTTTCCTCCTCAGGGTTCCAGCTGCTGGTGAGGGTAGAGGGAAAAAACTATTTGGATAATTCTGTGTTTCTCTCTGTGAAACACAGAGGAGGAGCCCATTCTATTCTGGAGCTGTTATTGCTGGTGCAGGAATAAATGTAAACAAAGTATGGACACATAGAGATGATTATGGCATGGTTTAAAAAGTCTGAGGGGCAGGTCGAAACTTGTCCGTTCAAACGATTCATAAAGTTTTCGTAAAAACATCTCTGCTGAGTCACACTCGTGCAAACGGAGCGGGATCATAAAGCAGCAACTCCTTGAGCCAGAGCCACAGGTGTCTATGAGAACAACGTGGTAGTGAACCCAAGTGAAGCCGAGTCGAGTAAATATAGACTTGGAGGGAGAGACAGAGAGAGACAGAGAGAGAAGCATGCAGGCCAGGACAAGAAAGAAATGCAAGGGCAAAAGCGACAGGAGCAGTGTTGGGCTGGGCCAAAAACATTATCGCGATAAAAAGTTTCAAATCAGTCGTTATTAAGAATTATTGTGGTAAAATGTCAGATGGAAGCAGTTAAATGCGGTTTTAAATAAACAGTTTCACTTCACATTTCATAAATCTGAGATAATGATGTGTTATGTGACTCAACATGTCCTTACACAGTGCATAAACATGATATATGTATATATATATATACTGTATATGTATACATACATATATACATATATATATATATATATATATATATATATATATATATATATATATATATATATATATATATACATATATCATGTTTATTAAGAAGTGGGGACAAAAAGGAATGAAAGAGGATGAAGTGGAAATGATGCCAGATCGACAAGTAGTTACTGGCTAAGCGTAGCACAGAAGCTAAAGGGCAGCATGTCAGCAAAACCATAATGTGTCTGGCCACAGATGTCTAACTGTACACCACTGCCCCTTCTTAGCTTACCCACTGAGTTTTTATCTCCCAGTCACACCATGTCATTACCAGGCCTTATCTCCCACAGTGGGGGGGACATCCGTGCAGTCAATCACTGCTAGAACCAGCTGTGGTCATCTCTGTCCACGGCATCTTAAGAGCAGGCTGCTGTCACAGCGCCACGGCACCCCCACTGGTACAGGAACACCGGGAAGTGACTTTTTTTTTTTTTTTTTTCCAGAGTTGAGACCACCGTGTGTGTGTGAGCTCATATTTACAGAGATTTTGATTTGCTCAACTCTCACTGATTCCACCAAATCCTCACAGTATATCATTACAGAGTATAAATAGAGTTAGCGTAGTGTAAACACCTTTTTAAACTAGTGTGAATGCAATGAAAATGGACTTTCAAAGGGAAGCAGACAGATGCATTATCTTTCATGTGAAAACTCCCCCACCCCTCCAACTCTCACCTCTCCCTCACTACACTGCAGGGGGTGGTTATAAAGCATACAGTTCAGAGGTCATTACCAAATGATTGGAACAGGCTCCAAAACCCATGCAAGAACCTTTTGTTCTGCAATCCCATTCTCTTGCTTCACCTGCTGTACAACTCATTACGGGGAGCTTTACCTGTCAAATAGCATAGCCGCTCCACATTTGATCACTTAAATTGTATTTAATTACTGCAAACGCTTTCAGTGGGGAGGATAGGCCGGGGAAATGAGGCCTCGTGGGATTCTGAAAACACTCGTGCCATTTGCAGTTTGAACACTGTGGAATTACAAATATGACAATTTGTCTTCGTGATAATTTCTACTTTTGGATTAAGTCTTAAAAACGTTCTATAGATCACCCATCATTGTAGTTTTTCTTATCTCTAAGTGAACTCCATTAAAGGAACACTTCACAGATTTGCATTTAGCTTTGTATTACTAGAATTGTGGTAGTATTTTTGAAAAATTGTGCTTCCCAACCTCAGTTTCCACTGAGTCGAGAAATATCTTCATTCTTTTTCTTTGTTACGTGCCCACCAGTGACACTTCGTCCTGTTAGCATAACTGTTAGTAAAGATGGCGGACACTGTTTACATTCTGGGAATGAGGTCCCGTCCCCCTACGAGTGGGTCTAAAAAGAGCCTCGGACCAAGTGTCACTGGTGGGCACGTAACAAAAAAAAGGAATGAAGATATTTCTTGACTGAGGGGAAACTCAGAGGTTGTGAAGCAAAAGTTTTCAAAAATGCTTCCCCTATTCTAGTAATTCCTTTAAGCATAAATTATGATTCATGAATGAAAAACAGTTGAAAAGTCAATTTTCTGACAGTAAATTGTCTCACTAAGTAAATCGTATTTTTCACAGGACAAATACTGGCACACGTCTTAAAAAACCCTGTATCTAAACCAAGTATCATCTATTATTATGGTCCCTAAAAATCCTACTGCTGTAAGATCCTTTGACCATTGCCCTGGAGTCATTAATTGGAGAAACATTGGAGTGGTAGAAACGCGTTAATGCCAGTCATCAGGCAAATGTATTAATTGTGCACACAAGCCATGTCATAAAATACAGACACATATACACTGCAGCCATATAATAACACTGATTAAATTCACACAGTAATTGTTTTGACACATTTAGTATTATGGGGTGTAAGAGAGACTGTAACCGATGCCTCCAAGTGCCACTAATGCTCTTAACAGGGCTCTGAACTCCTAGTCTTCTAGCTACATTAAACTCTCGCTTCGTGTCGATTTTTGGAAAACTATTTGTTAGCGGTATGACGAAAGGCATCATTTCGAATTACTCCTTCCAGTTTTCCAGTCTTCCTCAATTAGCCGTTCCCTCGCTCCTCGCTTTCTGCGACTCTCGCACTTAGACGCTTGGCACCGTGCTGCCTTTCTCACATGTTTCTGTGCTGTCGGCACTTTCTAAAGATAACACGGTCTTTTCACCCCTGCCACCTCTCTGCACCCGTCAGAAACGGTCCACAACAACGCCACAAGAGGTGGCTAAAATTAACCCTGAAACAAGTGATTCTGCCTGGTTATCCAGCGAGACTGGGGGGCCACCGGATCAAGTGAGATCGTACGATTAGGATTTTTAAGCATTTTTAAAGTGCACGGGAAGCAAATACAAATGATTCTCCTCTTCACATGTCATATGTGGAAAAATAGAGCTGATGAAAGAGTCAGGATGTTTGGGGTATCAGAAACTGTTCGATGACGCACCAGAGTCATAGTTAACATAACTTCTCGTGAAATGCTGTAACGATAAAAAAAAACAACAAAAAAAACTAAACTGAGATGTCTTTGCCCGGCAAACGTATTTTCCCTCGAGGAAAAAAAACCGAACATGCTCTGCCACTTTATCTAAATTTCCTAAAGATGAGGAAATGAAGTACAGAAGAAAAAGAACAGAACGAGCAGACTCCTCCTGCTTTGAGGCTGCACATGCCTCTGATAGAGAAAGAGAGAGGAGAGCAGGACTGCAGCAAAACCATCTCTGTGTTTGTGTAAAACATGTTGACTGGTGAAAACGTCGAGTGTTTTCAGCTCCTCCAGCGGACACTCAATTTCGGCAAAGTCGTTAGTCACACAAGTCGGACGAGATTGCTTTACACGCACTTTAAAACCCCAGTCTTATGGTGTGAGCTATTCAGTGAGCGCTATGAAGAGCTGGATTATTAAAGTGTCACAAAGTCCTCGCCAGTGCAGATGCACGGCCTGCAGAGAAGCACACACACCAGCACACACACCACTGACTGCTTGGATGAGCATGTCTTCTTTTTTTATATATGCGACAGAAAAACCCATTAGCTCACGCACATTATCACACTTTCTCTTCCAAACACACACTAACACACTATTGACCTGTCTAATGTCAGGTTGACTAGCCTGATCTTTCTGTAACAGTTTGTGGACACTAGAGGATTTTCATGGCAGATTTTAAATAACTCATATCAGGCGATTTGGTCACAAGAACACACACTTATCACTTTTTGGTGTCCGATACCGATACCAAAGATTCGAGTATCTACTGATACCCATATTATTCCGATCATTTTAGACCATTCATTTTATGACCTATGAAGCTGTTAACGACACATTTGTGCTGAGTCATTTCAAAGACAAAAATTCTCTAACTGTGTTCAGTTGGAGAATGTGCTCTCCCAAAAAGAAGGAATAATAAACAGCCCAAACATGACTCAGCTGAAATGGTTATGCTGACTTTCATTTACATTTTTACAGTCAAAATGAAGCATGCGATATATAGGATTTTGGGATTACAACGCATTCTACATTTAATCTGTCTGATATCCGATCCAGTGATTTTGACCAGTATCAGACCGATACTGACCGATACTGATTCCCATCCCTAGTTATGGTCCCTCAGAATCTCACAGAAACCTGTGCGATGACACAAGACATCAGGGCAAAACAAAACACTGAGAGAAAGATGGCTGGTTGCACTTGTGTGTCCGATGTTTCGCACCACAGAAAAAAAAAAAACAGCTTATTTTATTGCACACAGGTGGAGGACTAACTCAGGTGGAGGTCAACTAGCTGTCACCCTAACCCAGAGATAGCCAACAACCTCACAGTAGTTGTGAGGAGCAAATTTAAACCTTAAATCTACCGAATGATCCTCCAATGTGGGTACGAGCAGAGTTCATATCGCAGAGATCGTATTGATAGTGCACACAGTGCCTTTGAGATAACAAATTAATGGGAGACAAAGGAGGACAAATTGGAGACCTCTCTAATATTTGACCTCAACACAAGGAAATCATGATGAAACGAGTAGATTTGGGTTTATCTACGAGGAAATGATCCTTTCCTGCATTTTAATCACAAAGCACTTAACATGAAGCATCACATGGCACGATCAGCTGAGCAACTCCTTGTGAGTCACAGATGCCGGGTTTCCGCAAAGTAATCCGCGTCCTTGATTGTGGCAGACTTTTTCGTTTAGTGAAAAGTACGCTGGCGACTAGTCAGGCGATTTGAAGCTCAAGGCTGTGAAGGATTACGGAGCGTTAGACGACTAGATGAGTGGACAGCTGAGGGAGCACTAAGAGCGGGGGGGGGGGGGGGGGGGGGGGGGGGGGGGTGGTATCTTTGAAGGGAGTGGATTTCTCTCTGACTAGCTATCTGATGATACATCTGTTCAATGCAGCTGAAGCGACACTGCAGACTATCAGCTCCTCTCAGGATCTTGTTGCTGCCCAGAATCTGTGCTAAAACACGGATTGTGGTCAATATTGTAAGCAAGGCATCTCATTACATGTCATTTAGTTACATCTCATGTTGTTATGAGACAAGTTCAGAGAATAATGTATGCGCACATTTACGCATATATGCACAGTTCCTTTCCTTAACAACCTCAGACGCACTCAGAGTGAGCTTTCACCTCGTCACATTCTCGGCCAATCAGAGACACTGATTCTAGGATCTAGAATTAGCTCTGCTATCACTGACATGGAGAATGTTGACCATGCAGACACGTTACAGAGCGAAGGAGTGAGCAGCTCTAACCCAGAGGAAAGAGAGTAGGGCTGGGGTATGAGACTTCAATACTCAACTTCCTCTGTATGACCTAATATCTGTTGTCGTTTGGAATTTCTGCACCTAAGGAGTTAATCTCATCGGCGTCAGTCAGCCAATAAGCGTGCAGCATGCTGTCTGATCGAGATGTAACCTGATTGGCTGTCTTGAGGCGTGCAGGAAGTCACGAGAAAGTTGCTTTGTGTTTGACTACACGAAGATGATAGTGTCAGCTAAAACTACACAGACTTTCACCATAATGTGTAAAAAGTGTCATTCAGGAATCAGTATGGACATCCAGATGTCACTATCAAGACTTTTTAATCAATATTCAGCACCAAAACAGAGACGGAGTGAAATGATTTGGCTGGATATTGAAAAGAGACTCAGGTGAAGTCAGAGAAAGGCCAATAAAGACCTCTACGAGACACAAAAAGAGATATATTGTTAATAAATTGTGTTTTTAGCAATTAATAAGAATACATTTTTGATCTGTAAGTAATGCATACGTAACAAAGTAAAGAAGAATTAATGTTTGTACCAAATTTCATGACAATCCAAGAGAGATTTGAAGCGACTGAACACGATCTCTCAAGCTCTAATTGAACACACGTCAGAGAGAAAACATATCTAAGGGTTACTTTTGGCTTGGGGGTCAAATAGTAATGGTGGATTTTGTTGTCTGTGCTCTTATTCCAATTTAAATGCTTTATTTATACATCAGGAGCTCGTACAACAACATACAAAAGGCACAGCGAGACGCGCTCCACCTGTTGGCACATATAAAAAAACATTCTGTACCATGTCTGTGACTGACAGCAGGTCACCCTCCCAAATACCTTTGTGTAATAACCCTGTTCCACTCACTCGTTAATATCTCCTTATGACACCTGTTTTTTTTTTTACTGTTATCTTTATTTCATGTATTTCTTTTAATCCTTTTCACCCAAAAAATTTCCCGCAGCACTCGCCCCTCCATCACTCTGCTCCCCCTGTCCTCCTCTTCGCCGTTACAATCTGAGACGAGTCAAGGTCATCGCTGTGCGAGGACTTCGGCGGGCGAGATAAGACGCGATGTGCTCCCACTGCGATGAATTCTCTCCGCCTCCTCTTATCTCCCTCTTCACATGTAAACGCGCCCCACCTCACATGCTCAGTGCAATCACTTGTGTGATTATTATTTTGAGCTTATGATTTCATAAAACAGACAGACTTGATCTTTGATATGCAGGACCCCAGTGTTTACGCTACGTAAAACCCTGGACTGCCATTCAAACATTTAGCATAGAGTGTCCTCATGTTCCTGATATGTGTGTGTGTGTGTGTCCAGGGCTAAACATGTTTAAAGCACATATAAACAAGTCACACAGCACTCACCGATGCAGGCGTGTACACGCACAGTCAGCTGAGTCCGTAAAACAACACTGTGCTTCTTGCCTCTGGCCCTAAAGAAAGACAGAGAGAGAGAGGAAGAGATAAGAAAATGAATGATTCAAAAATATTTTCGTGAAACGCCAAACATTTCGAGAATCAAGAGCCGTTTTCTGTCCTTTCAAGCAAAAATGATTGTGTTACTTGTGTCAGGAAAAATCTGATTTTAAGACACAATACAGCGGGATATGTTATGATGGACCTTACTGTTGGCATGATGGGAATGGCGTGGCCTGCATTAGATTAGGACCCCTATGCTGATACGTATCTGAGCCTCGAGGACAGACAGCAGACACAACACACATAGACACATGCGTCTCTCCACAAGCCAATGCACACACACAGCACTATTCCAGTGGTAAAAACATAATGAGTGTACACAAACACAAAAGTGAAGTATGATGGTATTTTGAGAACTTTCTCTCTCTCTCTCCTCTCCTCCTTTCTCAGCCTTTCTAAAAGGAACTTATCACCGACTTCAATCGCCAACACGGCGATAACATCCAGCCCAAACTGCTCTCATAACGCTACCACTGGCAGATATTGGTTATGCATAACACGGCGTAAGGATAACCCACAGCCAAACAAGAAAACAGCTGCTCCCCTAGCGCTTTCTGTTCAACTCCGTCATCAGCTTTGCTCACAAAGAGAAATGGATCTGCTGAGACACTGATGGAACAAATAGATCTCTCAGTCAAAACAATGACTAAAGACATATTTTGATGATGTCAGGGAGCAGCGTGGGAGCATTGTTGTCTTTACAGGGAGAGCTTCAGGCGGCACAATCCACAGCAAACGGCAATGAGTCGTTGTGACTCATTAGTGACAAATATACACAATGATGAAAAAAACAAAAGGCAGCACACCGGCTATCTCGCAGTATCAAATCATTTTATATTTGCCCTAGAAGTCAAAGCAGATGACATCAAATACGGATTTATATTAAATTAAAGATACTTTAGAACATTTTGGCTGATGTAAATGCATTGTCCTCCACATTTTTACACAATGTCAACGTGGAAATGTTCCATATTACACATTTAGATATCCGCATCACAATCTACGGCAGATTTCGTTCTATTTTTCACTCCTGCCTTGTCTCTGGAGGACACATACTCTGAGCTGTCCTGTCACCCGAGGACTTTGTTTACTGTCAGCTGCGGTGAGCCGTCTCCAGCCACAGCTGGAATCTCCACACATTACTGATGTGTGGGAACATAAATTCTAAGTCAGACTCATTTCACACCAATGTGCCGTTTAAAGAGCACAGCTCAATTACCAGCGATAAGTCAAGTTAAAGTTTGAGTTTAGAGTAAAAAAAGCGCGCCTTATTTCTATTTCTAAAACATCCATACATTTTACATCTTTATGCATGTGAGCTGCATTGCCATGATACTATGACATTATTGGTATTATTGTGGGATTAGAGAGCAACTAATGGAAATATGCGACAGCTACACAACACATTACTAACGCCTTTAAAATGTTACAAGTGCAGTTTGAAACTGTGTGCTTTTAAGGCACAAATAGGGTGTGAGGCGGAGATTACTTCATTTATTCTTGACAAGAAATAGCCGGACAGGCTTAGTGAGAAAAATCCATCCTCTGTCTCTGAGAAGAGGTCAAACCCAACCCAACACATGATTCATTTCCTGTCAGTACAGTGCAGTATGACCCAGGAAAAAAAGCTTCAGATTGATGGAATGACAGACAGGCATGTCACATCCAACCCGTTCCACGGGATCTTCAGTCACTTCACAAACAAACATGCCTTTATTTGCCTGTCCATCATCTATGAAATGGCTCACCAGGCGCACAACAGACACAGACGCAACTAAATGCACACATGGAAACGGGCGCAAATAAACAGACGCAGGCCATCCATCACTTAACATTGTGCCACATGTATGTCAGCCACTTAACAGCTGTCTTCTCTGTGTATTGCCGATATGATCTACATGGTAACAGCTGTGACAAAAGTTGTAACTAAAGACAAAAGTGTATAAAGTATTTGTTAACCTGGAAAACCTGTTCTGATAAGAGGAAAAGAAAGTGCTTTTCGGATTACTTTAACCTGAGCAAGTTCTTACACAACATAAAAATCAACTTGGAATATTCTTGTCATGGTTACATTGTGTCCTGGAGTTTTCACAGCAGTGCATGTAACGCAGTGAGTCATATTAAAGCCAGGCTTTGCAGCATGTAAACAAGAGCATGACTGGAATATTTTTGTATAGGTGCTCATGTGGAATCTGAATGAGTTCCTATTCAGAATAAGTGAAGAACTGGTTTGATTTCAATGTTTGAATGAGTTCTGTTCACTCATGTTCACTTGACAAGCAGATACTGTTCACACACTTCAAGTTGAGTTAAAATTACAAATACAAAGTTATACAGCATTAAAGCAAATGCTAAATGATCACATACATGTGACAATTATAACACACCTGCCAACACTAAGGTGCTATTTCATACAGCAGATGTCAAATATGTAGTAGTGGCTGTAACAAACTGTAACAAAGGACTCGTGCTGTCTCCTCCAGCATCCACAGCTGACAGGTTTGTGAACTGTGAAACTTGTCACAAAGAGTACCAGAATAACAAGAATCATAAAAGTACAGTGAGAGGAGAGAGAGAGAGCTGTTGCTGCTGTGGGAGGGAGGGCACATCTGTCTCGCTTTCCACACGGCTTCATACTTTCCGTGAACTTGTGCTTCCAAGAAAACCATATCCAGCAGCTTGTGAGTCTTCTCTCGTGATGTTATAAGAACGGAGAACTCAGGAAAATGTGAATGCATAAGGAAGAGGTGAAGCAAAAGGGACTCGTCACTTTGTCTCGAAAGATTAGCATTAGTGTTTTGACAGGGCCGAGCGAAAGTGTACGTGTGTTAAAGAGCGCGGCCGTGAGTCACTCTCACCCTGTGTCGTCCTGCTGAAAACCCTCCAGCTCGTCCCTTTGCTCGGCCAGGGACGACTCCAGGTCCAGATAGGTGCCATTGTGGGAAAGCTGGAGTGCACAGTCGTCAAGCTGCGGAAAGGAGAGAGATCAAATTCAGTACAGCAAACATACACAAATGTACACAGTTACTGTTTTCATGAATGTGCTGGACCTTAAATTTTCACTTCACAAGACAAGGAGAGAAAAACTACAGCTTAAGTGGACCCCCACTTGAAAATGGCACCCATTAATGACGGAAAATACGATTGAGAACTTGGATATTAGGCATGTGAAACAGCTCAATTTGTGATGTCGGCTACATATGGACCAGACATTGGTCTCTGGGCTTTTTAAAATGCCGCCTCACTAAATCTCTCTGAGTTTCACACCCTTTTTAAAACAATTTGATCCCATAAAACAAAGTCAGTTTACAGGGCTGGGGTTTGAACATTACTGCATACAGTGGTCCATAAATAAGGGGGGCGGGGGGGGCATATGCAGTGTGGCTCTGCTTTCACCATCACAGAGCTGTTAAGAGAATTAACTACTGGAGACAGCCATAAAGGCTGCAGAACATGAAACTAAATCCAGAGGGGAAAGTGCAGAGAGACGTAGTGCATTTAAATACCAGCTGCGAGGAAAAAGGCACTTAACAATTGTTCAAATCATGTGTATAATCCGAAGCATATTGAACTCTCGGTATGTTTTAGAAGGATCCCATCACAGTCATTCCCGTGTTATTACCTGACAGATACCGTTATATGCTCCTGTTTTTCATCTGTGCACAGACCCGTTTTGTGCCCGTGCTCAAGCTAAGGTAAAACTTCATGTCAGAACTGACCCACTGCACTGTGTAATAAGAAACCCTGCTGAGCTTGAAAACCAGGTGCACAGTAATATATCTGCGCACCACTGGCAGCAACCGTTATGGGTACAGTCACAAGTTGATAGCAGGTGCAAGCCGCTGTCACAGTGACAGCTCACAGAAAATGTGACGTGCTTTTTTTTTTTTTCATGCTGCCCAAACCAGCTGCTGCTGTACGAATAGGTAAATGTGATCAGAGTCATGAGGGGAGTCAGTATTTAGCGCCTCAGTGGCATCAGTGGCTTTAGCCCAGCCCAGTTTATGTGCTTGTTCCACGACCCTCCACTCGAGTCGCATGACAACACTCGGGCGCACAGCAGAGACCTGCCGGTGCTCACTGTCTGTGCCTTTCGCTCACTCAGAAACACGGAGACAGACTGTCGGATGAACTCACAGCATAAATATAACCTTGCTATATTTGCTCTGCTCTGCTCTGCAGCATGCCCACAGGAGTTCAAGGGTGGGTGTCCAGGGGCTGGGAGTATACGGCAGGGGGCATTCAGCAGGCCGCGTTACTAATGACTTTAGCACGACTCTACCATGTATTCTTTAAAGGAGCTATGTGTATTATATTAAGACATACAATGACTATACTGTGCCATTGGAGATTACAATTACATTTTGCATTTGCATATATGTTTTGCATATGTTTTCGCAAGCGACCCAATAACACAGCGAGTAGCAGTTGGTAGCAGCTGGCACCCAGTGTTGGGAAGGGAAATAATACCGAACCTAGAAAGCCTCGTTATCCCTCTCAAAAATGCCTCGACCAAAAGAGAAGCAAAACAGGTGTCTACAGAGGAGATACGTTTAAATATCGAGGGCTGAAAAAGCAGAGGAAGTTGACGACAGACCGTGACATACATGTTTCTCCTGGACCGGGAAGCAAAACAGGGAACTCTCTCTCTTCCTCTCCCTTTGTGGGTGGATACTTAATGATGGTAACGTTTTTACGGCCCATAACTGCCGCCTTGTCGCCTCCTCTCATTGTATGACTGTTTCTCTAAAGCAGACACATTTTCACTTAGACAGTGGGACAGTTATGTATGTCACTAGCATGAACACAGTATAGCACCAGATATAAGTGCAGCTTCTTATTTCTGTACTTTGTAATAATCTGCTAACCTACTGTAGCCGTTTACAAGCTAAAATTTTGAACACATAACTATCAGGTTAATGGAATTCACCCAGAAGACGACATTTTTGTGTATGCCAGCCAGATTTCATGGTTATCCAAGTATTGGTTGTTTTCAAACACAAAAGCAAACCCCATGGTGGCGCTTAAGGACAAGTTAGGGGATCTCTAAAGTCAAAGGGATTTGGACCAAACCATTCAACAAACAAACAAACCAACAGACCAGCGCCACCAGTGTGTCTACTGCCATTTACAAAAATACTGATTAAAAAATGAATGTTTAATGGACCATAATGTAGTCCCAATGCATTGCCATTAATATTCACAATTATTGAGCCTAGGTCAACAACAACAACAACAACTAATCAATCAATTACTAAACCAAACACAGACTAATACTATAAGTTAATCTTTCATCAAATTAAACCAGCTATGTGCTTTTGCACTGTCACAAAGGCGTAATTTGCTCTGATTTCTTAGCTCCTCTATAACATAGAAAAGCTGATACTTTTTTTTCCATACATTTTACCTGTGAAACAACAATTGAATGAATCACTCATCTGCATCTGCAGCCCTACTCATGGCAATACAACGTGTAAGATAAGGTCAATCTCAGGGTGAGGTGTGACCACAGGAGGGTGGTAACAGTGGGTTAATCACGTCTTGTCCCACTGCCCCAATTTTCATGTAGGAATGAGACAAAAGCACGTCTGTCAGCATGATTCAAATCGCCTCCCATGTGTGTTTTGCCCTTTTAGCGCTTCAGCGGAGTTATCTCTCGATCTCTCAAATCAATTCATCATCAAGCACACATTAAAACCATGAAAGAGGCTCATCTCCACCGCAGCCTCTTGCTTTCTTTTGCTGCTCCACTTTATCGCCGCACATTACTAAAGCCAATCATACAAACCACTCCGTCTGAAACACTATCTGTTAACAGCTCACAGTCCAAATTGGTGTCTCTTTGATTAAAACACTTGGATCGGGTAACAGGAGTAACAACAAAACACACTGGTCGGGACGGAGGCGGCTCCAGGAGGAACCGCAGACTCTTCACACTCAAGGCAGTGCAAACGAGCCGGGGCAAACACTGAATGGCGAGTATACTTTAAACTCATTTAATCAAATTCTACCAGAAGAGCAACGCAAAGGGGAAAAAAAAACTTGGTGGGGCTGGGGGAGTAATTACCTCCGCATTAAAACAACACCGAGCCTGCTGGCGATCACAGTGGGTCGACAGTTAACGATGCCCTTACGTAAGTTAGACGATGAGATTTTAGGAACTTTTCGTTTTTTGTGTCAGAATCCGAGCTGCACAGGATCAGGGCTCTTTGAAGAGCGTGGGGGAGGGCGTGTTCTACACAGCTATTAAATCACCCAGTGTTGCTTTAATGGGCAGCCTTTGGTAATGAAATAAAAGTTAAGCTGTGAAGTCTGGTCTTTGTTGTTCTTTCAGGGCAATGGGAGTTTTCCTTTAAAAGTGTAGCAGTGTGACGGACGGCGATGCTTCTGCAGTGAGCTCAACGGGTATTTATCATTTTAGGAGGGTAACCTGTCTTGCTGCTTAATTTAAGGCCGCGATGCAAAACTTATGGGGAGTTTTCTTGTTTTTGATGTTATTATTCTGCCTCTGTTTGATCTTTGTGAACATTAAGCATTATATATATATATAACACTGTATGCTGCGTCCTGCATCTGAAAACAGCCGCTGTCAAGCAATACTATCAGACCTGACTGAGGGAGCGTTTGGGTTGTGCAGTGAATGAGTAGAGTAGAATTCATCTCAAAAACCTTTTCCGTGCTTCCATTTCAGTCACACTCCAGCCTGTGTGCAGCTGTCTCGCTTTACTAGCACAATGTTACTGCAGCCTTAGTCTGTCTTGACTTTAAACAAATCACTTCCTGTGTGCAGCATGGTAATGTAGTGCCAGTTGACACGAGCTCTAAACACGGCTATACTGTGAGAGAGAGGCATGTGGAGCTGAATCGGCAGAAAACGTTACTCACTACAGTTTTAAACACACAATTTCTCCCACTTGGGGTCTCGCAATCCAAACAATAACAACAACTAAGTTTGATAACATGACGTCATGTATGGAACATATCATGTCTTTAACGCGTCTATCACATTTTAAGCGAGCTGTTAAACTCACTGAGGATTTTTGTTGAGACTTCTTTTATTATTTTAGAGCTTAAAGGGGAAAGTGGTCATCCTTTCTGTGAGAGTCAAGCGACACTTCTTCGTTTGACAGTTTGGACAATGTGACACATCCCATGCTCACTGATTTAGCCCTGGCAACGCATTCTAAACTTGTGTGTGTGTGTGTGTGTGTTTATCTGTGTTTTTTGTTGAAGTGTACAAACCGGTGCATGGTCAGAGAGGTGGAAAGAGGAGATGGAGGAAGAGGTCAGGAAAACCGCGGCACCCAAAGTGAGGAGAACAAAGTGTTGCAGAGATCCAGGCCCAGGCCACAGGAATTCTGGGACAAGTGACCTATACTTTACATGCAGCCTGGGCAGCCATACACAGAGCTCCACCATCACAACATAATAACACAGTAGGCTTTTCTGAGAGAAGAGCAACAACGGTTGAGACAAAAGGGACAAAGAAATACAAAGCTGCATCTCAGATGAATCAAAAAATAATCAGAAACACAGCAGCAGTTTTTTCAATAAAACAGTAACACCTTTTTAGATCTGGACAGTCTGCTGGACACATTTGTGACAATTGTGTGTTCCATCCCTATAATCTAAGAGCAATATCCAGTTGCCATTGAGCACAGTCTCCTGATGTGAATAAAATTGCAAACACGAACCCTGGCTGTGCCATCTGTCCTTGTGTAGGTTGTAATCATAAGCTTTTCTGTGCTGTGGGCCATTTTTCATTTGTTTTGTGGTTTTTAAAGATGGGGCAGCAAAAGACCTACTCGATCTGGAAAACCACTCTGCTGTTGAACGCTGGTTTGCTGTCAGATTCCTGTGCCAGCGGCTGAACTCTCTCTCAATCTCTCCATCGTTCTTTCTGTCTCACTTTTGCCTTTCAACTCTGTTCAATACAAAACTCCCGACTTAACTTGTATGGCATCTACTTACAAATGGAGAATAAAAAAAAAAAATAAAAAAAAACCCGGTCACATATTTAAAAGGCCTCCGTGGGTGTGTTTGTGTGTCTGAGTCACTTCTGTCAGTGAGGAATGTGTGGCTGCTTCTCTGGATCACGTTTAACATGGAAAATGACTAAAAAAAGAACATTTTCCTCTCTATCACACACTTTCTCACACCCATCATCATCTGACCATATGTTATTAGGGAACGTTTCTGCGTCCAGAGCTTTATGATCGTCACCTGCAACTCAGGACGTAGCTGCTGTGACACCTTTGCATCAGCACCTGTCACAGTAACGTGTAAAGTGCAACAGCAACAATGCAGGCAGGTTTGTTTGCTTCACCTTTGCGAGAATCAATGGCACTTTGGAGATTCCTCACACAGGATGATTTATAAACGGAGGGGTCAAAGGTCAGAGAGAGGCAGCGGTTTTTTTTAATGGCCCCATCGGCAGGGCAATTGTATTGCAGCATGGGATTAAAATGATAAGATATTTGGTGTAAAACAAATCTCGTCTGTGACTGATGTTGCTGTGGGGCTTTGAGGCAAATATTTCCGACCTTATGTTGTGTGTGTGTGTGTCAGTCCTCCAGCTGGAGAGCTGATCACTTGTGCCTGCATGTGCTCTCAAAATAGCCTGTGAATAGTGGGTATGGAAGTTTATTTGGAGTAAGTAGACCTGAAGTGAAAAAAGCAAGGTCGCACAACAGCCTCCCGTGGCTTGATCTAAACTGTTTTTGACTGATTGTATTTATAATCCATCTGTTATACTATTGTCTTTGTTGTTTGGTCAATAAAATGCCAGAAAAACTGCATCAAATAATGTCTAATTTTATCTGAAATCACAAACCTTGTTTTTGTTTAATGAATTCAAACCAGTTTCTACTGATCTTATATGACTTAATGGGGAGATAGATGATTTGTTTGTTGCTTACGGCTCCTGTTTTTAAATAGCGTAATTAAGACATACAAACACATGCATTTTCTCTCTGTTTTTAACTTACTTAATTAACCTTTATGCTGTATACCTGAATGCAAACTTAGGGCATTCTTGTAAAACAGCTCAATTTCCCGTGAATAAACAATGACTTTATAAGCATTTAGGGTATAGATCACCACAAAAGTGCTGTAATTGATCTACACTTGATGATTGATCTACACTTGGCATACAGGGACAGAAGTAGTCGTGGATAAATTGTTTACTAACTGTAGTAATCCTACCTTGTGCGGGGCTTTGAGGAGCCGGTGGACGCCTGCTAACTGGTTGATGAGTGGGATATCCTCTCTGAAGGTGTACAGCGGAGGTCTCGTCGGCTCTGGGAAGTTGGTGCTGTTGAACGGATCGGTGTCGTCTAAAAACTGAACCCTGCACACAAACGTGGCCATGGTGCATCCATGCAAGTGGCTCCTCTGATGATGAGGGTGGGAATAGCCCGGTTTACACGGAGCTGCTGTACCAGCCAGCCCACGGCTCGTCTCTGCTCTGCGCTGTGCTGTGCTGTGCGCTCCTCTCCTGGTAACGTCAACAAACCCAGGTCGCCAAGTGCGCCCTGTGTGCAGCCTGCACTCCCTCCCTCTCCCCCTCGCTCTCTCTCTCTCTCTCTCTTTCGCTCCCTCCCTCTTGCGGGACAGTGGCGGTGGCGCGGTGCCGAAAAGATGGCACAGGAAGTCGGGTCAGTGTCGCCGCTCGAGCTTGAGCTTGTCGGAGCCTCTGTGTTATTCTCGGACAGGAGGCAGGTGGCCGGTAATAATAAAGGGGAGGCAGCAGCAGGCGGATCCCAGCTTGGTGCCGGAGAGTGAAGGATAAGCGTAGCTTGGGACAGCCGGTCTGCGGTCTGTGTGTCTGAGTCCCAGCAAATCCCCCCCTCCCCATCTATTTCCCCCTGTGCTCATCTGTATCACCTCCTCCTTCTTTAAACTGCAGCTACTAATCCCACACATACCTACATTTATGTTGAAGAATGTAGACCTTTACACTAAATGCGTCAGTATAAAAGTTACATTTGCTATAATCCAGTGAGAAAATGAAAAGATGTGGTGAGATTAAAGTACACAGCCATTCACAATATATAATGTGTGACATACTGTGAGAACGTGAGTTTTCTATGTGTTTACTTTCAAATACTACACACACACACAGGTTTCCATGACTTAGTACGTTATGGAGACTTGATTTGTGTCCCCATAAGGGAGACAAGTACCCATAATGTGAGTGTGTGAACAGATTTCGGTCCCCACCACATAAGGAATACCAGGTACACACACATACACACAGAGAGCTAATGGAGCTCTATCTTGACCAGTAGTGACCTCTTGTGGCCAAAAGTTTTAATTGCAACGATTTGTACATTAGGCTACAGCAGACAGTTCCTAAACAGTAAATCCATGTAACAGTCTTGTGAAAAGATAGTTTCAGACATCATTTTAAATCTGTTGTATATATTAATTATAGAAAATTCCCTGCACCTCTGCCATGTCATGACCACTTTCCTTGCGTTCTGATACTTTACTCCTAAACATCTGTACAGATATGATGTATTTCCTTTACAATTTATTGTTACTATTTGTCTCATTTTATTAGTAATAAGCGTGTCACTATGATGCTATAATAAGATACTTTCTTTTTTGTTTGATCGATAAAGCTACAAACAAACCCCACATGTCTAAAGTGTCCCTGGACAAGACAACAGCCTGAGTAATGACCTCATCTGTGTTTTTTTTTTACCTGGAATGAAACTCACCACTAGAGGGCAGAAAGTCCTATTAGCATACAGTGGGCCACACATGTAAGTACTTAAGTTAGAGCAGGGGTTTCAACTCAAATGATCTGGGGGAATATAATGTATATTCTGGTCAGAAGTAAAAAAGAAAATATTTCACATATTTAAAAGTGAGTTAGAGGCTATAAAGTAAGACCTAAAAAAGTCCTTCATATACTATTTTTTAATCATTTTCATCAGGCCGAAAATCATCAGCTTTTCAGCCTGTGTACATATATGTTTAGTTAGGTCAAGTTAAAGTCAATCCATCAGACTTCATTTATTTATATGATACCTTTCATACAAGGCAAGACAATTAAAAGTGTGTCACAGAATTACAACATAACAAGGCAAGGCACTTTGCACTTGTGTTTTCCACACGCGTGAAATTCTCCACCACACACCTTTTATGGTTTCAAGTCAATTTGAGCAATTAGTGATTATGGTTTGGCTAAAAGTGAGACTAAGGCGGTGTTTCAAATATGTGGACTGGATCATCTCCACAGGCACCATGAGACTGGCTCTAGCCGATCCACTTTTCATGAGGACCTGGAGAGAATGAAGGAGGACAACAAACCTCCTCAACTGTGTCTACTGATTGGTCCCTATGTCAAAGTCCCAGAGGAGGTGGAGGAGGGACAACTGGAACGCATCACAGGTAAACACACTTGGTCTCGTGTTCGATCAGGTGCTTGCTTTTATTTTGACGTCATCACTTATCAGAAAAACAAGGATATCTCGAGCACTCACTGCATAACCCCGTGTTTATCAGCTCTAATGCAAGCACATAAAAAGGAAACAGTGTTTTACTACAAGTGGTATAAATGGTAGAATAGATTATGTGCAATATAAAACTCAATCACTGTTTCACAATCGATATCCACCCGAGCCACATACTAACGCACGAGAGAGTAGTTTAGTTCCACACGTGAAATGAGCCGATTGTACAGTTCTTTACTTGTATTTCATTTAAAACAACAACAACACATACTTAAAGCTCCAGTGTGGAACTTCTATCGCCCCCCTGTACCTAAACACTGACACTGAAACCTTTCACCATAGTCTAACTGCATGCAGCCATCTCGCTTTACTTTGCCTTACAATGTTGTGAGAGACAATGATTTGAATGTAACGGACAGTTGCTTATATTTACAAGTCCCTCGCAACACTTTTAAACTACATGATCATGAATTACAACACCAAAATGAATTGTCAGGACATTTGACTGCAAACCTAACCAATGTCAATTGTCCAAATGATTTTGCATAAGGGTCATAATTTGATACATGACTCAGCGGATTGAGATCTCCGTTATCTTTAAAAGGTACTGACATAAGGGTGAACTTTCAGCACCAAGCCCATTCCACCGGCATCACCACGCATGATAATAAAGACAATAAAAGCTTCTATTACCCTCCCCCTGCTGTTAACTGCAGGTTAAACTGTTCGTGCGAAAGGTTTTTTGACGAACAATTAAATTTACGTAAAAGCACATGAGAGACAAGATAGTTGTAACAGGAATACACAGTGATGTGGGGTAGAAAATGCTAATTGGGTCAATGTGTATGTAATGTCCAGAAGATCACAGATGATAACAGTGAATTCAGTTCTCATCAATCTTTGTGTAGGGGTAGTGTAGGGGTTTGGGCTGCATGCGATTCATTCTTTCTTGACAGGCGCTGGTGAATGGATGATTGATTAACCATGTATAAAAGAGATTATACATGATTAATCATGTATAACTTAATTGCTGTGGTGCTTTTTCTCTTTTTATCTCAAGAATGACGTGGTACTTCTTTAACTCATTGCTGGGTGTCCGTACTATTTAGTCTAGCAGAAGTTGAGCGTGGCTTTAGTGAATTGTCACTTTATTGAATCAGCTTTTCCCCTCACTCTTGGAAAAACACGGAGTTTGCAGATGGATAACAACAAAAGGTGTGAAGGTTTGTAGGACCTTTTGCCATTTTAAGAAAGTATAGTGTTCCTTTTCGCTGTTTTGCTGATACCATGCACATCCATCTGCCCTTAACCAAAAAGCAGACTCCATTATAACTTTACAGACATGTCTAAAAGATATCACATCTGAATTTGTTTGTTAAGATTTAACAAAAAAGGAAATTTCATGAACCTGAACTACTTTTTTGCTTTGGCTTTTAATCCCAGTAGTCATCTATTTATACTTACTTCTTTTTACTACTTACTGTTTTCTTATTAGTGCTGTGCTTTTATTAATTTCCATTGTGGTTTTAATTATGTTACTGTATTGTTTTGGACTTTACTTTAGCGTGTACAGCACATTGGGCCACAGGGGTTGTTTTTGAACGTGCTATACAATAAACGTGACTTTGACCCTGCTCTTTCACAATTTTTCTTATTGCGTTCAAGGTTGTGTATGTAATCAACTCACAATCTCCCTCATTAGAAGCGTGACTGTAATAGGCTGACTGGAGGGAAAACAAGTTCATCCACACACCGGACATCAGTGTTGCCATCATCATTACATCACTGGCTCTGAGGGTCTCATCTCATTCTCATTTATGAAAGGCTGATCAGGTGCACACCAGGACTGGGTGGCATTTGCATGTTTTTATGAATGTGTGGATTACAGTGTTTCAGATTATGTTTAAAGCTCATAAAAAAACCTCAACAATCAACATCCAGAGATTTGAAAAAAGAGAAAGAGAGTACTTAAAAGGAACGTAGTTCTTAAAAAAAAAAAAAAAAAAAAGATACAGGACTAAGAATCTACATCAAACATGACATTTAAAAATTCAAATAAAACTAGGAAATACAATGCAATGTGTTACATTTGAATAACTTGCATATTATCAAATGGATGTTTTTAGTTTTTTCCCTTATTTTGTGTATATTATTGTAATTTTGTTTTACATACTGAGTAAATTGATTACTTGGGATAAAGAGGAAATAAGATTCTTCTTCCTCGTTCTGCTCCTTTTCATTCAAGACCTGGACAATTCCATGTTTAGATTATATTGTTTTGTTGTGAATGAGATGACATAAAAACAAAACGTTCCATGAATCACACGTGAGACTTATTTACACCCGAGTGTGCACGAGTCTCTACGCATGTCTGATAAACAAGGGCCAATGGAAACTAACCTTATCAGTGGAGATAAACAGAATTAAAGGGGATGCATGTTCTTTATAATGCGTAGGTAAATAGTTGCATTAGTCACAATAGTATGCATTACTGTTTATTGTTAAGCATGTTTTCTAAATAATAACATTATTTATTTAGGAAAAAAAAGGATATTTTTGTTTTATCAGTATCAGCTGTGTAAACAAGCTGCTATCACTATTATTAATGCCTACACGTGTGTTTGTACTGCCGCCGTTATCTACTCCATTGTTTTCAGTGCTACTGAGCAGTTTGAGGCATGCATTAATAAGCATGTGCGCTATATTCATTAAGTTCACAACTCTCTCAGAGCCTCTTATAGTTTTTTTTAAAGGTGTTTTTTTGTCTTCCAGGGAGTGGGGGGGACCATGTCTGGCTATAAGTGTGTTCTCACTCTGGTCTGATATCTTTGTCACCATACTACCCTGTTATGGGCTGTTCTCTATGTTTTGAGTTTGAAGGACCTAAAGATGTGATCGTTAATTTGCATATGTAGGAGTTTTATGCTGTGTTTCGACCTTCTTGGTGGAGCTAATCTTTAATCTGAAGTAGAGTAATTATTGGTTGGGACTGTTTGAGAGCTGCACAGGCTTCATCTGTATCTACAATTGATGTAGTCTACCAGTATGGGATGAATAGGTATATGGGCAAGTCCAACAGTAGATTGTTAAGCCTATTAAGCATCTTACACAGCCAAATATTTTTGACATAAAGTCCGGATTGAACTCCGGATGTCCGGAGACATACAACATCGTCTAAAGTTAGACTTCAATTCACAAATCTAAATGGAATCAACTCAACAAATATAGTGCAGAAAAACGTGATAATGATAAATCTCGTCCACGTCTATGTGAAACAAACTGATTGAATTGATAGGAAAACTGATTCACTATCTAAATTTGAAGGTGGATAAAGTGTGGACAGAATGAACAGCGTGAAATAAAGAGCGTGTGCCTTAGCAATAAAACAACATGACTTGTCAAGGACTGCAAAAGGAGTGCCCTGATAGTGAAGATAAACAGCGATTTTACAGTAAATGTGCTCTCGATGACAGTTAAGCGCTTCATCCTGACCTTCTGTCCAAAATTTATAGTTCTACACTTCCGATATATATATACACATATAAATGTGTATATATATGTGTATACATATATATATATATATATATATATATATATATATATACATATATATGTATATCTATATATAAAAGCACATTTAAAAACCCCCACAGTCAACCAAAGTGCTGTAAAATCAAGGAGGACACAATGGGAAACAAAGGAAAGAGCACAGTACAATAAAAATGCTCTCATTTATGAACACAAAGGTATTTAAATTAGTCTTAAATGTGTACAGAATTTGTTCACATGGCGCTAATTCGCTTTGCAAAATCACAAAGATCAAACTCAACTTCTAAGTACAAGCGTTGGTGATGTGACCCCACGTGCTGCATTAACCATTATCAAAAAGGATCCACCTATTTTGCACTAAAACTTGCTGACATTACATAACAGAACACAGACATAAATGAGCTACTGATAACTGCAGTTTAGGTGGCATAGGTCACAGTAAATATCTCAGTGCGACTTCCTAGGACACTTAGTAGAGGTGAAGGACTCAGAGGGGAGTGACAGTAAACAGGAGACTGTTTCAGAAAGGACACAGCTGTTGTCTTCTTTTGCAGAATATACTGTGTATATATAAGACGGCAACCAACAACTGCTTGGGAAAAGAGACTTAACTGCAACATTTTCCAGTTCTTTTTTTTTAGTGAAGTTTACAAAAAGCCATCATGAGGCTGAAATTACCAAACCCAGGACTGGATGACCGGATCCCGTCTCACAAGGACCTGGAGAGGATGGAGAAGGAAGAGGCTGGAGACAGGCCAAAATGGGACAACAAAGCCCAGTACCTGCTCACCTGTGTCGGCTTCTGTGTGGGACTCGGCAACGTCTGGAGGTTCCCTTATTTGTGTCAAAGTCACGGAGGAGGTAAAGTGTCTTTAAAGTGTATAAAAAATAGCCGTTATCGGTCTAAATTATTAAAAGGATTTAAATGCCTTAACCTATACAAAATAAAATGTAAAAAAAATGTGGACTAAAACTAGTAAATGCGAAGGGATTGGAAAAGGGAATGAGTGTGATTCCTTGTTTATAGTGTCGATAATAAAAGCTGAAATGCTTTTTAGAGTTTATGGGAGTCATTATGGCATCGGTTTTGGATGTTGCTGCCTGCTGAATACATTTATTCACTCACAACGTTGTTAACACGTTATGATGTGGATGTAAAACTTCTAGGAGCGTTTATGATTCCATTCCTCATCCTGCTGGTTCTGGAGGGAATCCCACTGCTGCACCTGGAGTTTGCCATCGGTCAGCGACTGAGGAAAGGCAGCGTGGGAGTGTGGAGCTCAATCAATCCCTGTCTCACTGGAGTTGGTGGGTAAAAAAAAGAAAAGAAAGAATTATCAATTATCAATTATTTGATTGATCAGCTGCTAGAATGGTCGTAATGTCTTCATTCTGTTCCAGGTATTGCTTCCCTGTTTGTCTCAATTTTGGTGGGTGTGTACTACAACACCATCATGGCCTGGATCATGTGGTATCTCTTCAACTCCTTTCAAGATCCTCTTCCTTGGAGCCAATGTCCTCTGAATGCTAACAGGACAGGTAGGATATGTGATTTTATTCTTACACACCTGCCTCACAGTCCACGGTAATGTTTCTTTTAAAGGTTGATGATGTAGCCTCCCCTTAACTGTGCAATTTCACTGCAGGCTTGGTTGAGGAGTGTGCTCGCAGCAGCACGGTCGACTACTTCTGGTACAGGGAGACCCTGAACACGTCAACAGCTATTGATGAGTCTGGGGGGCTGCAGTGGTGGATAGTGCTGGCCTTGGTGGCTGCCTGGAGTCTGCTCTATGTCTGCTGCATCCGGGGGATTGAGACCTCGGGAAAGGTGTGCATGTCACGGCTTACTAGTGTGAACCCTGCGAGCGTGCAGATTTGTTTAATAAAATGAATGATTTTGATATTCTTTCTCGTTTCTCAGGCCGTGTACGTCACATCTACTCTGCCATATTTGGTCCTCACCATCTTCCTCATCAGAGGACTGACTCTGAAAGGCTCTATAGACGGAATCAAGTTTCTCTTCACACCAGATGTAAGCATTGTTTGGCCTCTTTTCACCTCAAAGACATTAAAAAGAATGGAGGACTAACGTGTCCTGGACGACAGCAAACTTTCACTGAAACATTAGGTTAAATAAATGAACATATTGCGTAAGTCAGTGAACTAAATGTAACCCTTGGACAGAGCCGGGTTAATTGTTTTCTGTGTTTTCAGTCTTTTTGTGCTAAGCTAAGCTAACCCTAGCAGAAAAAAGACACTTATCGAATGGAAATAATGTGGCACTGAAAGTGAACGGAGATAACCCTAAAAATTGAGATAAAAATAACATTTCATAGATACCATTAAGAAACTAATAAAATGGGCACAGGATATAATCCTGGAGTAGAGCACCTTCACATATCAATCATTAACACTACCTGGCGCAGTGTGAGACGGTGTTCATTGATAGTTTTAGAAAGCAGCAACAGAACAAAATGAATCAGCACAATCTCAGCTCATACTAACCCTATTTTATTTGGTTTTCTTTAAGGTGAATGAGTTACTAAATCCGTCAACCTGGTTGGATGCTGGTGCCCAGGTGTTCTACTCCTTCTCTTTGGCTTTTGGAGGTCTCATCTCTTTCTCCAGCTACAACTCTGTTCAGTGAGTAAGAGCTTCAGGTGCACCAGACTCCCCATTGAACACCTGTTTTCTCACATGACATTCATTTTTTTTATTTCGTAGCAACAACTGTGAGCAAGACGCTGTTCTTATCTCCATCATCAATGGCTGCACATCAGTGTACTCTGCGACGGTTATCTACTCCATCATCGGCTTCAGGGCCACACAAAATTATGACGCGTGCTTAGACGGGTAAGAGTCAAACAAGGGCAGAAAGATGCCGCTCCAAGTTTTAGAAAACTTAATTTCTCTCCCTTTTACAGCAACATTTTGAAGCTGATGAATGCCTTCAACCATCCCGAAAACAACATCACAGAAAGCAACTACTATGACGTTCTGGCGCACCACAACCAAACAAGTCCAGAGATCATCCAAGAATTGAACCTACGGGTCTGTGACTTGCAGACCTTTCTCAGTGAGGTCAGTAACGAGTGTAAAAATAATTTTATGGACCAGCTTGTGGGATTTAGTGGCATCTAGTGGCGATGTTGCATATTGCAACCTCCTGAATACCTTTCGCCTTACATTCCCCAGGATAGGTATATGAGAAACTACAGGTAGCATGAAGACACAAAAAGGCCTAATAAGTGTCCATTCTGGGCTTCTGTACAAACATAGCAGTACAGTCTGCTAAAGCACCTGCTTCCATGTATTATAAAGCTCATTCTGGAGATGAATCAATTATTAATGAATTACTAAATTAATCGACAACTATTTTGATAATTGAATAATCGGTTTGAAATTTTTTCATGATTAAAACAAGATTTCCGATTGTTTAAGCTTCTTAAATTTGAACATTTTCTTAATTTCTTTGCTCTGGATAACAACAAAATCATTAAAAGTCAATCATTTTGGTTTGTGAACAAAACAAGACATTTGAGAACATCATCATTTCCAGGTTTGACGAGCACCGATCAACATTTTTTAAGGTTTTCTGATATTCTGAACACCAAACGATTAATCAGTTAATCGAGAAAATAATCGACAGATTAATCGGTTATAAAAATAATCGTTAGTTGCAGCTCTAGCTCATTCTGACAAAAACACAACAATTGGTTGATCATAAATTAATCAAAATATGAAAATATGATGAATCCTACAGTCTGGACCTTTAAAAGAGTTTGTAGTCTCATAGAAAGGATAACACAACGCATGCATGTTTGAAATATTTGGTGTATTTCTTACACCTGCAGGGTGTTGAGGGGACAGGTTTAGCCTTCATCGTGTTCACTGAGGCCATCATCAAGATGCCCTTTTCACCTCTCTGGGCTGTCCTGTTCTTCATCATGCTTTTCTGCCTCGGACTCTCCACTATGTTTGGCAACATTGAGGGAGTAGTGGTTCCTTTGCAGGACCTAAAGTTGCTCCCAAAAACCTGGCCCAAAGAACTCTTTGCTGGTAAATTCTTTGTGTATTATAAAATAAATTTAAAATACTTTTTCATTCATTCACCATATGAGAGTTAACAGTTTTGTTGTTGTTGTTTTTTTCAGGCCTGACATGTTTATTTTCTTTCGTACTTGGGCTCATATTTGCTCAGAGATCTGGAAACTACTGGTTGGCTCTTTTTGACAGCTTTGCAGGATCTATTCCTCTTCTGGTTATCGGGTTCACTGAAATGGTTGCTGTCATCTATGTCTACGGCGTAGATAGGTGAGTATGTCCGGGAAGTGATTATTACAAGGCTGCAGCTTGAACGAAAGAATACAGTACATCTACATATCAGCGAGCAAACTGACAGGTCTTCATACAGTTGAAAAAAAGCATGAAGTTCCAGCATATAGTATTCTGACCTTGGAACAGAGATAAAAAAGCAGAGTGTTACTTGTGATGTAACAAGACAGAGGTCAGAAATACATTCTGCTCAGCGATTCTGTTATTAAAGGTTAGATTAGATCAAATTTAACATCTATTTCTTAGACGCCCACTGTGGTAACAATGTGTTAAACACACATTTTACAGGCTGCTTTATTTACTGTAACTACTTAAAGTACAAAGTCATGCTTTATGGATGTTTTCATGCACGCTCAGCTGACATTAGCTCTCCTTATTGCTTCCAAACAGGTTTAACGAGGACATTGAGTTTATGATTGGCCACAAGCCCAATATATTCTGGCAGGTGACGTGGAGGTTTATTAGTCCACTCATTATGATCGTCATCTTGGTATTTTACTTTGTTACCCAAGTCACCAAGGACATCACCTATTTGGTTTGGGACCAGGAGGCGGTAAGTGTGCTATTATCATTAGTTAAACTTTAAATATAGTAGCATCTGCGGTCACTGATGATATATTCTTGACTCTGACTATAGGAGAACTTCCCAACCCTTGACCCACGTCCATATCCCTCCTGGATCTACGTCATCATCTTCATCCTGGCTGGAATTCCAAGTTTAGCCATCCCCATATTTGGTTTCTTCAAATTCATCTACATGAGATGCAAGCGGAAGGACTACGGTGACAGTACAGTGGACACCATCTCTGCCACAGTACAAATGAATGAAAAAATTAAGTTTTAAATTGCTTCTTCTTTCGTGAAGCTGTTTCATGTTTGCCTGTACGACGCTTGTGCAGAATATTACACTTATTGCACAATGACAGAAGAGCACATTCCCGATTACTAGAAAGTAGGAATCAATTTGAAAGGATTTTCTGTGAAATATTCGTTTTGAAGAATAGGATTGACGATACCTTTTTATTAATGTTCTAATATTAGTTTCCCCGTTGTGTCATGATTTATGTGTTATTGTATGCTGTTTGTTCAGGCAGTATTTTGGGAAAGACAGTCATTGTTGATGACTTTGAAAACATATAATATACATATACATAGATATACATATAATTCATATTTTTCATGATTTCCCATTTGTCTGGTTTGTAATTGAGCCATGTTCACAGTGTCAGCTTCTTTTATACATATATCTAGTGTTTTATCTAGCAGGAAAAAAGTCTGAGCCCTTTGCCTAATTTCATAAGTTTGCTGTATGTGAAACGATTTGTAATATTTTGTAAATAACCCTCTTGAAGCAGATCTTTGTTAAATTATAACATTTGTTATATTGTGAGCTTCTCCATGGTCCTTTTTCGTTCGCTACATCACAGGTTTTTAGATGATGTTTGTGCTGTTTATACTTTTTTAAATAGTGTTTTAATGTATATTGCAACACTGCACTTACCCTGCCATAAACGGTCAGGTTATGTGACCTGTTAATAATCTCCTCACCGGTTCAGACTTAACAACAAAATTATGTGGTTACTATGTGGTCCTGTTGAGCTAGTAAAATAAATTGTGTGGAATATCATGAACTTACTGAAGCTTTTAATGTTTTTTTTGCTTGGCAACACATACAATTTGACTGCAATGTACAGAACTGTGATACTGAATAAACCGTTCTGACACTAAATAACCTATTATACATGTGATAATATATTAAATGTAATAACTAAGTGGCCCTGTTGTGCACTCTTCAAAGACACCAGTAGTTCAGAGTGTACAGCTAATCTATGGCCTACAAAAGATAACACAAAAGACAATAAACCTGTCAGTGATGCCATGAAGACTTTGATACACCAACCCCTAAGGGCTGCTCTGTAACAGACACTACCTCCCCACCTCAGTACGTATGTGGCCACCATGAGACTGGTACTACCCAACCCGGGACTGGATCTGCGTATCCCTAACCATGAAGATCTTGACCGGATGGAAAAGGAGGAGGCTGGTGACAGGCTCAAGTGGGACAACAAAGCCCAGTACATCCTCACCTGTGTGGGATTCTGCATCGGGCTTGGTAACGTGTGGAGATTCCCTTACTTGTGCCAAAGTCATGGAGGAGGTAAGTGAGGCCAGACGGAGAAGGCAAAAGACAGGTGGAGTTGTCAAGTTATTGACTGACAAAGCCAATTCGTTTACTGCTTTATTTTTATGGTGTTTTTCATCAGTGCCAAAGCAAGAGAGCAACCGTGGCAAACACACCATTCACTTAGGTGGAGCAAAGTTATGGTTTTACCACCCAACTTTTGGTCTTTATAAAAATGTGTCACAATCCTCCCCATCAGGTGATTATGTGGGAGCAGACTGTCAAAGATCACTTTACTAATTCCAGTAACTGAGAAATGTTCATTACTGTACATTTTTGGACCAAAATGTGTCTTGATTTAGTCCAGCAGGTTTAGAGCAGACTGACAGACAGTTCAAACATGCCATTGTTGATTATTATTATTTATTTTTTTAAACCAACTAACTGATCTAAATGAGTTGTTTCTTCATCTAGGAGTTGAGATGATTTAAAAAAGCACCTGTTTACATACAGAATGTTTTTCTCTGGCAGAGAAGCATATAAGTGAATGTGGGGGCATTACAGCGAGCATCACTTTTGCTAAATAACAGTTTGACTTTAACCAAAATCATTGGTCTTTCGTGCCTAAAGATAAATGAATACAGTTAAATGCATCACCTATTCTTCTTAGTGCCACTAAATTACTATTGAGTTGTGTTAATGATTCTTCTCTGGAGAATGAGCCTCGTCATACCGGCTTTGCTCGACACTGAAACTAAATAATAACAATAAATTCATCTCGCCCACATTTCTGTGTGTGAATGAGCCTTTGTAAAGAGGACCGTTCTTATTTTTATGGAATGCTGAACAGTGAGCTGCAGGAGATTGGAAGGAAGCTCATGCTCATTCTAAAAGTGTAATCTGTTTCTTAGTGACTTGTTAACTTTATGGGGTCATGCATATAAAGATAAAGCCATTGTCTATAGTCCATGGTATCAGCCGCAGTAAGGTGACATATGACAATACGTACCAAACAACACAAGTTTTCAGATTTTGATTCTACAATCACATTTTGGTAAAAAGAAAAATCTCACAAAATTGTAGTGCAATGTCTTTTTCACATTTTTTCAATTAATCAGTCACCTGTATATAGCAGGCAATAACTAACCCGCTATTCATTATTCTTATCATTTGTTTCAAATATTTTATATACATGTCATATTTCAAAACTGCCTGCAGACAATGCTATCTTATCACTAATTTATTTATGATCTGGTTATATTTTCACAATATTCAATTCCTCCTTACATCTCTGACCGGCTACTGCTTGTTTAAACTATCAGTATTTTACTTGTATCGCCCTGTGAACCACTTTGTGATTCCATATCTGTGAAAGCCGCTATATAAATAAAATGTACTGCTACTCGTTGGAATTCAATGTATTCCTCAAATGAAGGAGTTTAAGGATCTCAGAAGGCATTCCAACATTCAGACTCTCACCACTGAGTAGTAAACATGAGAATAAGATCATTGATGCAAACACCTGAATGAGGTTTCCTTCAGTGGGTGACAAGAGTCAGCCTTAGAGATATGGTACAGACCTTTGATATCATCAAGCGTCATGAAGATGCAGGAGAGCCGCTGTTACTAATGTTGAAAGGAGCCGGTTGAAGTTGCTTGGGAATTTGAATGGAGGTCTTTAAGTCTTGTCCAACTAGCACATAAACTCCACAGGATTCCTCAGAAAGATCTGGAAACAGAACAATGTCTGGGTTACTTCACATAACATAACCTCTAGCCATGACAACCCAACCCCGTATAATTAGCAGCTGATGAATGGATGGATGGATGTTATGCTTACAATAATAATGTGTATATTCAAAAAATTCAAACAGGTGATAAATTATTTCCCAGGTGCCTTTTTGATCCCCTATCTCATTCTGCTGGTGCTGGAGGGAATGCCTCTCCTGCTACTGGAGTTTGCCATCGGCCAGCGTCTGAGGAAAGGCAGCGTGGGAGTGTGGCGATCCATCAACCCGTATCTGACCGGTATCGGTAAGGAAAACAGGAACAAAAGTGACTCTGGCTTTCCGTGAGTGTTTCATTACACGTAATGCTACTTGTCTTCCAGGCATAGCCTCCATGCTGGTGTCCTTTTTGGTAGCGCTGTACTACAACACCTTAATAGCCTGGATTATGTGGTATCTTTTCAACTCCTTTCAAAGCCCACTGCCTTGGACTCAGTGTCCTCTCAATGAAAATGGGACAGGTATTTGGAAACACACACACACACACACACACACACACACACACACACACACACACACAGTAAACGTGTTGAAATCTACTCATGATCGACTCATCTACAGTGGCCTGTTTTTGTGCTTCTGCAAGGATTTGTACCTGAGTGTCAAGAGAGCTCCACTGTGGATTACTTCTTCTACCGAGTGACACTGAACAGTTCGCAGTCTATCGCTGACTCAGGAGAAATCCAGTGGCCCATTGTTGTCTGCCTGTTAGCTGCCTGGACAGTTGTCGCCATCTGCTGTATAAGAGGAATTAGTACAACAGGCAAGGTTAGTTGAACCTTAAACCCCAACTCATTTAGTTACTGTTGCCTAAACTGTTGACGTTTGCATTCAAGCATTGATCTCTTGCAAAGATGAAGATGGCATTTACTATTTAAAATTAGCCATAAATGTATTGAACACAGGGTATAGTGAGAGATAGAAAGTGGTGGATAAAATGTGGCAGATAGTGAGACAACTAAAGCCTGTCGCGCACAAGAGGATATTTCCGATCAAATTGTAGGTGCCTTCTGATTTTAGGCCGATTTGAACGGATTATTTGGCCAAATAATCCTGTAGTCGGAGGGGTTAGCAATTGTAATGTAACGTAAGTATTTAACATGTTTGATATTTAGGACTAACAGAAATTGGGGCATGAACAGAATATATACATATATATACATATACATATACATATATATACAAACATGTATATATATATATACATACATGTATATATATATATATACTGTATATATATATATATATATACATACACACACACGTATACATATTTATGTATGTATGTATAAATATATATATATGTATATTTATGTATAATCAGAAGTATGGTCAGAAGAAGCTGACATTTTGGACTGCCATGTTTTTCCAATGGCAATCTTTAGGTGTTTTGATGCTAATAGAGAGCTACATACATCCAACAACTTAGATGGGAAGTGTGAGGTGAGGGGCATTCAGCAGCAACACACTTCTCATTTCAATTATAAACGATTCCACATTTTCTTTTCCGTGACCACAGGCAGTCTACGTCACTGCGATCCTGCCGTACATAGTGCTGGGCATCTTCCTGGTCAGAGGATTGAGTCTTAAAGGAGCCCTAAGTGGACTCAAATTCCTCTTCACACCAGACGTACGTTTCAAAGCTTGACGACTGAAATAAAAGATATATATATATATATGTGGTGTCTCGAAAATTGAAAGCCTCATTACAAGATAATGCCTTGCAGGTGGACGAGTTGATAAACCCGACAACCTGGTTGGATGCAGGTGCCCAGGTCTTTTACTCGTTTGGTTTAGCATGGGGAGGCCTCATTTCTTTCTCCAGCTACAACCCTGTTCAGTAAGAAAACCTGAGAAGACCAATTCAACTATTATTTAGCTCACTTAAGGTCACACAAGCTGTGGGCTAAATCTTTGGCGCTTTTTTTGTTCTCCCTCCCAAGTAACAACTGCGAGCAAGATGCTGTGATCCTGTCTGTAGTAACTGGTCTAACCTCAGTCTATGCTGCCACAGTCACGTACTCCATCATTGGATTTAGGGCCACTGAAAAGTATGACAACTGTATCAGTGGGTAAGTGAGGTTTTTGCAATTTTTTGCAGTTGCACAATGTGGTTTGTGCTCATTAGAAAATGTCATAATTATCCCTCATTAAAGTGTCTTATGATGACCGTGTTTTATTTTGTGGCTGACGTGTGAGGCCCGTCGACATGCAACGTTACTCACCAGTGATGTACTCTGTTTCTAGGAACATCGTGACATTATTAAACGCGTTTGATCTCTCTGAAGATAACATCACCACAGCCAACTATGAGGACACACTGAATCACCTTAACAGTGTTTACCCTAACGTCGTTCAAGGACTGGATATCAAAGCGTGTGACATGCAGAAACTTCTCAGTGAGGTAATTCTATTGAGGAATATTCCCCACGTATCAATGTTTGTTTTTTTTTATTTTACTCTTACTCTACATTGTGATTGATGTTCATTTGTGCAGGGAGTGGAGGGAACAGGTCTGGCCTTTATTGTGTTTACAGAAGCCATCACTAAGATGCCCGGTTCCCCAATCTGGTCTGTCCTCTTTTTCGTGATGCTTTTCTGTTTGGGGCTCTCAACACTGTTTGGCAACATTGAAGGAGTGGTGGTCCCCTTGAAAGACTTGAATGTGTTCCCTAAAAAATGGCCCCACGAAGTAGTCACTGGTAACCTATTTCTTTGAAGTGCTTTTCACCCGCCTTTGTGTGTTGGCTTCCTGTTTTAAAATGAGCTCCCACGTTTTGTGCCTGTGCATTACAGGAATCACTTGCGCCGTGGCCTTCGTCATCTGCCTCCTGTTTGCACAGCAGTCAGGGCTTTACTGGGTGACCGTCTTTGACACCTTTGCTGGATCTGTTCCACTTCTGACCGTTGGGTTGTTTGAGATGGTCGCTATTGTTTACGTTTACGGCATAGACAGGTACATTCTCCAATTTCTAAATTCAAATTGCTTGGTTCATATTTTGATATCGACTGTACAATGGCTATACTGTACAGCAGGGATTCCCAAAGTGTGTGACTGTGGCCCTCTGGTGGACTGGGTTGGTACTGCATGTGGGCTGTGCGCGGTCATTGGTAGCTTCAAAATAATGTAAAACCTTAGGATCTATTTTGATGGAGAGGTGATCTTCACATTAAAAAAGGAAAGTGTGCATGTTGACTCGATTTGGGATTTTGTGAATTTAAATTGGGCCATGGCATTCTTACTTCTGGGAATGGTTGCTGTGCAGTAATAGCCTCAGTAAGCTGTGACAGTTCTAGAGTGGTATAACACTGTTTTGTGACATACAATACCTCTTGTGTGGCAGGTTCAATGAGGATATTGTCTTTATGATTGGACACAAGCCCAATATCTTCTGGCAGGTCACATGGAGGGTCGTTAGTCCTTTGATTGTCCTGGTGATCTTAATTTTCTACCTGGTGACCACAGCACAAAAAGAGCTTCGTTATTTAGTCTGGGACTACAACTCTGTGAGTAAAACAACATTTCTATATATAAAGCACCTTATGCTCAGTTTTCCCTCTTCAAAAATGACATTGCTTGTCCAAGGATTTTAATGAAATGATTATTCAACACTTATATAAAACTCACCTAAAATACCTTATGTTTTACAGGAGGAGTTTCCATCTCTGGCACCAGTTCCATTTCCTTCATGGATCAACGCAGTCATATTTCTTTTGGCAGGAGTCCCCAGTATTACACTGCCTGTTTATGCCTTGTGTAGACTGGTTTATGTTTACTGCAAGAAAATAAGTGAAAAATGAGCCCGCGAATGACCTAAAATCCAATCCAATCCGATTTATTTATAGAAGCACATTTAAAAACAAAACAAAAACAACAGCAGTTGACCAAAGTGCTGTACAGTAGAATTATAAAATTAAACATAACTAAACAGATGTGAAAACAAACAAACAAACAAATACATAAATACAAACATAAAAGACATAAAACACATGAGTAGACACGACATCTCACCCAGAAAAGGCTGAACAACAGACTCACACGTCTCAAATGCCAATGAGAACAGGTGAGTCTTTAAAAGAGATTTAAAATTTGACAGTGGGGGAGATGTGCTCATGCCTCTGCGTCCTTGTTAAAAAGGGCGAGCGGCAGCTGAAGGGAAAGGAAAATGGGAAGGGAATGTTTGTTATAGATGTCAGAATACATCCATCCAGAATCTATAAAGTTAACTGAGGGTTGCAGGGGTAGGTCACCAGTGCATCACAGAACTGACACACAGAGGAAAAAAAGAACCATTCACATTCACACAAATGGTCCTTGTTGATTCTCCAAGTAATCTTGATTCAATCTACATGTATTTGGACTTCGGTGGGACGCTGGAGAACCCATGAGAAAAACCACCCAGACATATGACTATCATGCAAACTCCACACAGAAATGCCAGGATTCCAACTGTACTGTACCAGTGCCGATCCACCACTGTGTCCTCACTACAATAAGATGCAAGATAATTTCATTTGTCTTATTAAACTAAATAAACACTTCAATGTTTGTTTCTTTGTCGTACATTCATGCACATTTGCCCATTAGCATTAATGCAAATGTTTTCTCACATATTCTTCGATAAATGTTTTGCGGCGATCATTTTTGTCTCAGTTTAGTATAGCTATGCCTACAAATGTGCACTGTGTGAACCAGAGCTGTGGAAAAAACCAGGGGACTATTACATCTATATTTAGAGATGTCATCTTCTTTGTCGTCGGTTAAAGAGTAACTTTGCACAAATGACACAAGCTGAACACGAGGTGACATGAGGCCACATAACAGCCGGTCGTAAACTGCATTACAATCTGACTCATGGTGTACGTGGGATGTAACCACGCAGTATGCTATACATGTACATGTACTGTATGTTAACATGCCGACTCATATAGAGGAGCAAACGAGCCAGGAGAGGGAGACATTACTCTGCAGGGAAACACAGTGGTAGTTATGGGAAGGAATGAATCGCTTCAAACACTGTTATATACAGTCTGACTGAATCAGATTGTACTATTGTGCTATTATCATTAGTTTATGACCATTTGAGCACATTTTCAGCGTTTAAAAATAATAGTTGATAAGTATAATTATTACTATAAAGTGTGTCCCCGCCCACCCGTACATGATACACTACTTGCCGATGTGAATGTGGCAAAAAGGTTATCACAAATTAAACAAAACAAAACAAAAACTAATTTGACATCTAATACTAATATAATAGGTTATTATCTAACACTTAAAAGGTCCAGTGTGTAAAATTTAGGATAAAGTTATTAGGATACACTTTTCATAACCCTATACAATCACCTGATTGTATCAATTGTTGCAAACTAATCTAATCAGAATGTTTGAGTTCTGGTGCTAACTGAGGGCTACACCGGTTCTCCAACACACTTGGAAGGGAAGCGAGCGGGACATTCAGCTGCAACACACAACTTCACCAAAAACTTTACATACTGTACAGACTATGTACTTTAATCTGTTTAAATCTTCTTAAACAGAGAGAAGCCGAACAAAGCTGAGGTAAAACATCCACTGTTGTCATGTGTGTTAAACCTGAAAGTGTGTTTGCGCAGCCAATAAAAGTTTTATCAATATATTGAACTTCTTTTATGTTTACTGTTACTGAATTACGACCTTGCCCTTCTAAATTTTACTGAAACATCATCATCAAGTCACCTTATATGGACGTTCCCCACTCCAGACTGAGCATAAAGAGGACAATTAAAAAATGAAAACGGTATAAAAAGTAATAAGACACCCATAAAATAAGTAGCATCTCACACTATGCTGGAAGCCAAGGAAAACGAAATATATATACAGTATATAAATATATATACATATATATACATCAGGCAGTAAAGTAGCCTCCTTAATATGGATATAAGGTAACTTGTTCCATTGCTTAGGAGCACTACAGCAAAGGCCCTCGGAATCCCTTGGTTTTCAGAAGTTATGCACGTGTTTGCTTATATAATAAAAATGTGCAGGACATATTTTGTGATTTAAGCAAAGTACATCGCAGCGAAACTGCGTTATACAACTTTTACAACCCTAACATTAGAGCCGTATTATCTTAACATATCAATAAAGCACCCTGGGAGGTTATGTAGAAATAAACCTAGTTCCTAAGAATTTATAGGTTACCGATTAAAATAGCACAGGGTGCAGGGGTACAGGCCTACGAAGAACTCCTGGTCATAAATGTGTCTACAAAAGGATTACATGAAAGTGGTGGAACATGTGTTGGAAAAAAAAAAAAACAGAATATAACAACCAATTTCTTTGTTGTTGTGCCTTGATGATTGTACCAGAAAATGAGTCAAATGCAATGTGAAAAACACATTTAATCAGTATGCAAGTTTTTGTAGATGAGAATATTATATATTATATATATATATATATATATGTATATGTATATATGTATATATGTATATATACATCACCCTTTTCTGTCCCTTGTTTACTGAGTGATTGAGTGAATGACAACGTAAGAACTGGGCCCATCACAGTGGAGAATGTGTACAGTTTCACCTATGACCTTGTTGCCTATGTGATGTGTGCTACTTCCACAGAGCATGTGATTTGGGAGGGGGATATATACGCCATGTAAGCACAAAGCTAAAAAAAATTAAAAACCAGCCCCAAAACTACAACAACAAGGTAATAGGTAGAAGTGCTGAATCTGTGCTGCCTGGTTTGACCTACTGTAGATAAAGTTGCAGATCATAAATGTGTCTCAACCTTGCCAAGTTCACACTCCATGCTGTCAGTCTGACGCACAACAAGGACAGCGTTAACATCTCCCTGCTTTAGAATAGTCGCCATGAAACTGGTTCTTCCCAACCAAGGACTGGATCTGAGGATCCTGAGCTATGACGACCTGGAGAGAATGGATAAGGAGGAGGCCAGTGACAGGCCCAAGTGGGACAACAAAGCCCAGTACATCCTGACCTGTGTGGGCTTCTGCATTGGGATCGGCAACGTGTGGCGATTCCCTTACCTGTGTCAGAGTCATGGAGGAGGTGAGCTGTGAGAGACCATCTTTCACATAATCTCGGAGAGACTAATTCCACTGGGCAGTGTTAATATTAATCTTCATTAAACCAGGGCCGATTTTGCCCTTTGTCATCTGGCTCCAGCAGCTGTGTGACTCTTTATGTGGAGGATAAAGCGGTAGATAATAAATGAATGATTACAAGAAAGTTGTCATCTGAACTGTGAATGCTTTCCCTTTCAAGGAAATAATTAGTCCTTTGTCTTTTTCAAATAAGAATAGAATGGGATTTGACTGAATAGTCATGACTTTGATGTTCATGGCATGGATGCAGAGAGTGGAACTTCAATTCAAAACAAATCAAGTAAAACAGAATACATGACGGTGGGAGGGAGTCTATGAAGGCAATGATTATGGGATTTGGCTCACCCAACTCAACAGCCTCACGGGAGTTTAGAAATTCTGCTCCAGACAGTAGCAAAACAAAAATTGCACGTTTTTTCGGAAAACCATTAACAAACCATGGAAATATGTTTTTCAAGCTTATACATAAACATGCAGATATAGATATAAAGGTTTAGAAAACCTCAAGCCAGTTAACTAGTGTTTCCAGGTCCAGTCATGAGCACATGTCTTGATCAACCTGCTGTTTGCATACAATCTATTTTTGTTGTAGTTTCCCTTTCAGAAATTATATTCATAAAAAAAACATCTAAGAAGTAGTTCCAAAGGCATATAGGAATATAATTCAACTCTTATCAAAGCTCAGTGTCACTATTGTAGGGGGCACTAATGTTACTGTTTATAGGAAAACAAAAGTCCTTGTTGAACACTCTTAGATATTATTATTAAGAGCCCAGTGTGGCACATTATAGACTGGTACCATCATCATCTTTATTACTCAGCACTCTAAACAGTTCCAAGGACATTTCAGTATCATTTCTTCTGAAGTATTGGGAAAGCAAACAGATAAAATTAGGTAGGTTGAGGCCACGAGGGTGTCATGAGAGTTCAGCGAGAGAGGAAAAATACCAGAAAGACAGGCGTTTATTGTATGTCATGGACTCATTGACTCTGCACAGAGGTTAACTCCGCCTACAAACTACCTGCATATTGAAAATTAGGCAGAGTGGGTGTGGCTGTCACGCGCGTTTACATATGAACTTTAATATTGCATGTTTTATTTCCCTATGTAAGTATCTTCGCTAAACAGGCCAATGACGATTGTATTTTCAACAATATGAGTTTCATTTTTTATATATTATTTTCAGTCATTAGCAGGGGGGTTTCCATCTCAACTATTCAATGGTGCCACACAAGTCAAGATTGTCATTATTATTATGATTAAAAACAAGAAAAACACAACTGGATATAATATACATGTATGTAAATGTAAATGTATCAACACATATCTATGTAGAAAATGTAGCAGTCACATAGTAAATGTCAAATATCAATACACAAAGAGTGTGACATAATGCGCAATCATTTTTAAATGACTGGATTGGGCTTTCAAATTAACATTCTTTCATTTACTATTAAATATAACATTTTACATTTTTTTTTTGGTGGGGGGGGGGGGGGGGGGGGGGGGGGTTGGTAACCAGTCTATGATAAAAAATAAGATGTTATTAATCTATAATGTGACTCAACAATCCTGACACTGGTTCTCTCAGGTGCCTTTTTGATCCCCTACCTGATTCTGCTGGTGCTGGAGGGAATGCCTCTCCTGCTACTAGAGTTTGCCATCGGCCAGCGTTTGAGGAAAGGCAGCGTGGGAGTGTGGCGATCCATCAGCCCGTATCTGACCGGTATCGGTAAGTAAAAGAGGCTCTGGAACAAACATGACAATGGCTTTAATTGAGTGTTTCGTCACAGTTAATGCTGCTGTCTCTCAGGCATAGCCTCCATGCTGGTGTCCCTTCTGGTTGCACTGTACTACAACACCTTAATAGCCTGGATCATGTGGTATTTCTTCAATTCCTTTCAAAGCCCACTGCCTTGGACACAGTGTCCTCTTAATGAAAATGGGACAGGTATGTTTTTAAAGACACAGACACACAGTAAGAACGTTGAAATCTACTCATGATCGCCTAACTTTTTGGGCTTCTGCAGGATTTGTACCCGAGTGTCAAGAGAGCTCCACCGTGGATTACTTCTTTTACCGGGTGACTCTGAATAGTACGGCGTCTATAGCTGACTCTGGAGGAATCCACTGGCCTATAGTGGTCTGTCTTTTCGCTGCTTGGTCTGTCATCGGTTTGTGCTACATGCGGGGGATTGGCACTTCCGGCAAGGTTTGTTGAACTAGCTGTTTACACAATGCTTTAAAGGTCCAGTGTGTAGAATTTGTGAAATCTAATGGTGAGACTGCAAAATGCAACAAAAGGAGGACTTCTCCAATCAGCACCTTCCTTTCCCAAGGATCGACATATGTAGACGCCCCCTAGACTGCTGGAGAATGAGTCATCTTGGGAGTGGCATTAAGAGCGGGAAGCATGCCTTATTGTTATGCTGTAAACACTGCTCGACTTTTGCTAATATCTCAGAGGGATTCGGTAGTAGTACACAGAAGGTGTCCACAGTTTCTAGTTTTATTGGTTTACTGGGCAGACTTGCCCATACTAAGACAGGAGACAGACACAACCAGCATGGCGTCTACTTTTATATGTCTATGGTTCCAAGTGTGTCGGGTAATTACGGTGGCCTTTGCATACCAGAAAAAAACTTTCTCCACTCTTCATTTCTCCCCTTCTCTCTGCAAAATTTCCTCCCTGTAAATCATTGGTTTATGCATCGGGTTACATATGGACAGAGCCACTCTCTTCTTTGTTTGCGTAGTAAGCTTCCACTTCAGAAGTATGAAAATGCACGTCCATTCGCGCCGTCATAGAAACGTGGCATTACTGGACGGCAGTCTCTGTGAAGCAAGGATGACTCCTCCGCTCACTCTTCGCGTTCCCAAGGGTATCAGGGAACTACGGTGGCCCTCCCATACCAGAAAGGATGTTGTTCTTCTTCACTTGCATAGTAAGTTTCTGCTTCAAAATTCTAATTGCACACTCTGGCTAATTTGTACATTTGGCCTGTGTAGACGCATGGCAATGCAAGATACCGGCCTCTTTAAAGCAAGGCTCATGCCCAAAATTTTTTTTATTTAATAAAAAGATTGCACACTTATACCAATATACTAAGGGGTAGTATATTCACTGTCCGTCGTTGAAGCCTCCCAAAAATTCCACACTGGACCTTAAATCAATCACTGTTAGTTCACTTTCTTATCTTGTCGTGACCTCAGGCAGTGTACGTCACTGCCATCCTGCCCTACGTAGTGCTAGCCATCTTCCTGGTCCGAGGACTGACTCTTAAAGGAGCCCTGAATGGAGTCAAGTTCCTCTTCACACCAGACGTATGTTGCAAATCACGATCATCAAAGCATTACCTCTGCAGTGAAACATGGACAGACAGTAACGTGTGCCTCTTACTTGTAGGTGGATGAGCTGTTACAAGCATCAACCTGGCTGGATGCAGGAGCCCAGGTCTTTTATGCCTTCAGTATAGCGTGGGGAGGCCTTATCTCCTTCTCAAGCTACAATCCTGTTCAGTAAGGAACATTTAGAAGTCACGTTAACCAAACAGCAGTTCAAACATGGAGAAGTCCTTATCAGATATGATGTGTCCTGAGTATTTTGCTTTTTTTTTTCTCTTACCAAGCAACAACTGCATGCAAGATGCTGTGATGTTGACTGCAGTTACTGGCATGACCTCTATCTTTGCCGCCACAGTCACCTACACCATCATCGGCTTCAGGGCCACTGAGAAATATGACAATTGTGTTAGTCAGTGAGTACCTTGTGTCAGTGAGTAGTCCCAGGATCTGGGGTTAAAGTGAAATCAAATATTCGTTTTGAGACATATATCCGTCCATCTCTATATCTGTTACATGTTTGATTTCCGTAGAAGTATCTTTTCTTTCTTTTCCATAAGTATTTTGATTGTAAATTTCATGGCGACATGTTACACTTGAAATTGAGAGCAAGGATTTGGTTGTGGAGAAAAACTGTTAACAATTTTTACAGCAGCTCGAAGTGGTGCTCTTTTTTTTCCCCCCCCATCGCAACAACTATGATTTGGTCAAACTGAGAGTAAGCTTTCAGCCGGGGATAATTGAACAAACAGAAACATACCACACAGCACTGTGTTTACAAGCATATGGATATGAAACAATTAACTTGTCACTGGCACTGAATTACAGGATCTAAATAAACTCTATATAAAAGGAGTGACCATAAAGTCCAGTGGGCAGCTCTCAGGTTGTAGGGTAAGAGGATTATCAATTTGTTTTAAGCATTACCACATTTATATGATTCTTCTTTTTATGTGTGTGTATGTTTTTGTCTTGAAAATCAGCTGTTGTTTATCACTGAGGAAAATATTGTGACGTCAGGTAACTGCGATAGAACCAAATGATCCGCTCTATCGTGTGTTGATGCAGACTTGGTGCAGTCTGACTCAGTGGTGACGTTGTTTGCTTCTAGGAACATCATGACGATGATCAATGCATTTGATCTCCATGAAGATAACATCACCACAAGCAACTACGAGGCGGCGTACAATCGCCTCAACAGCTCCTATCCTGACATTGTTCTTGGACTGGATATCAAAACGTGTGACTTGCACACATTTCTCAGCGAGGTAACTATATTTAGTGATGTCATCTTATTAATAACTTTGTTTTCACTATCGTTGTTTATTCTTATCTTGATGGTTTGTTTGTGCAGGGAGTGGAGGGAACGGGTCTGGCCTTTATTGTGTTCGCAGAGGCCATTACAAAGATGCCCGGTTCCCCGTTCTGGTCTGTCCTCTTTTTCTTCATGCTTCTCTGCTTGGGGATTTCAACACTTTTTGGCAACATTGAAGGAGTGGTGGTACCCCTGAGAGACTTGAACGTGTTTCCTAAGAAATGGCCCCAAGAAGCCGTAACTGGTATTTGCTGTGTTTACTTAAAACCTTTTAGCTGTGCAACCCAAGTTGACTGGATTCTGTGATTTCTCTTTAACTGGATTTTTGTGTGCGTGTGATTCAGGGACAACATGTTTTCTGGCCTTCATCATTTCCCTCGTATTTGCACAGCGGTCAGGGTTTTATTGGGTAACCCTCTTTGACAACTTTGCTGGATCTATTCCACTCCTGACCATTGGATTTTTCGAGTTGATAGCTGTTGTGCACGTCTATGGCATAGACAGGTTAGTGCACAAAGCTCCTGTATTTGCAAATGATGTTCTAAACTACAATAGTTTTAAAATAACACCTCATGATGATTTGTCTTTGTAACTTGTATGTTTTGTGTATGTTTTGATACCTTTGCCACGACACAAACACATATATACAGTAACAAAGGCTTTGTTTTACTGCAGCCCAAATCAGATTTGTATCTGATCTTCCTGGCTGACAGCATGACTGTTCACATTATATCTAAATGGATTTCTATAGGTACAGGCCACACCTCACAGGTCACACCTCACAAAAACAGGAAGTCTGTTCCAAATGGGACAGAAGGACGGCGAAAGCTTTCTTCTGATTTTTAAACTATTGTCCACTGTGTCGATAAATGTGTGTTTCTTCTGAAAAGAAAAACCTGAAAGTTAATGTTGTATCGGTATTTGACTTCCTGTCCTACTCGCTAGTTTCACAAGCGTGCCAGGGAACTACGGTGGCCTTTGGGCATGAACAAGGGTGTCAGAAACATGGTGACGGTCTCTTTTAACCAAGGCCCTTGCCTACAGCACAAATAATCTTTTACATTAAAGCAATTTAATACTTAAATCAAAAATAGATTCAGTTTCTGCCAATAAATCCATCCTAAATGTTACACACTGGACCTTTAAACAAGGTTATATTCTCATATTAATAAAATCCCTCTAACGTTTCAGGTTGAACGAGGACTTGAAGTTCATGATCGGATATAAGCCATCCATATTCTGGCAGATTTCGTGGAGGTTCATCAGTCCCCTAATCATCCTGGTTATCTTAGTTTTCTACATGGTGATTCAAGCTCAAGAGGAACTTACTCACTTAGTCTGGGATCCCAGTTCTGTAAGCTCACTAACTATCAACAGTATATCTGTGATCATCAGACCTGATCTCAGGGTCACCATGAAAAGGATGGTAAATGTTGTATTGTGATAATAACAAGGACTTTTGTTTACTAATTCTACCTTTTGTGGTTCACAGGAGAAGTTTCCGTCTCTGGCTTCAATACCATATCCTGCCTGGGTCAGTGCGGTCATATTTGTTTTGGCCGGAGTACCAAGTCTGGTTGTGCCCATGTACACATTATGTAGGCTGGTCTTTGTTTACTGCAGAAAAAACATCTCAAACAGTGATTGAAACATCCAAAAAAATACAGTGTCACGTGTGTAATGTGCTATTAATTTGTTGTCCTCCTTTCTTAAGTGACTTAAGTGACACAGGAAAACAGTCTTTTGTAAATTGTACTTCTTAGTTTCTGAACGTTTCTTGTTTATTATTGTCTGTAATAATAATAAAGTATAAGATTTAGATTAATAAAGAATAAGATTTAATAAATATGCTCGACTATTAGTGTATGTTTTTCTTCATTGCACCTGCCACTAAATTAAATTTGCTGTAGCTTTGCTTTGACTCAATATCAGACCATATGGGGGGTTTTGCAGAAGCATTTGTACCCCAGCAGGTGGCAGGAACTTTGTGGAGCTGCACAAATTCAACACAATTCTGTCATTCTGTCTCTTTTTTCACTGATTTGGATAACTCTGCCAGTGCTTTTGTACATTTGTTTTTTTTACAATAAACCCAATAAAATAGGGAAACTCGTTCAATCAACTGCTTTATATACAGCTGTATTTGTGGGGTCAAATGTCTTTGATGTTAATGAGAGACTTATTCTCCATAATCTATGGTATAATGTTAATAAATAAGCAATATTTTCTTTGTGACACTGCACTGCTTATCAGTGATTACATCCCCCTATTGCTCATAGTGACCACCAGCCAGAACAATTATTTACTCTAGACCTTTCTAGTCATCTACATTAAAGTGTAATTAAACCCCTTAACCACTGTTTGCAGGTGAAAACCAAGGAGTATGGGTATCATAGCACTTCCTTTGTTCATATACTGTTCAATTTTTAACTGTAGACATGCTGCTACAGTGTGTGTGTGTGTGTGCAAAATATTACCATGAATAGCAGGGGTGTCAACTCAAATGACCTGGGGGCCAGTGAGCATCTAGTCTGGTCAAGAGGGGGCCCATCTAGAGAAAAAAAGCAGGAGAAAAAACAGCTGTTCAGCTGCGGGTGGACAATATGAGATATCCATGATGATATCAGACAGAATTTCAAATTTCAAAGTGCTTGTTTTGATATAAAATGATGCATACTTCACAATGAAAACATATTTATGATGCACAAAAACAGAGATGCTTAAATCTTAACACTTAATCCTGAACACCTGATGTTCAGATGATCTCTCTCCGTCTGTCTCTTGTTTTCAGTCTGTCTTCTTTATAAAAACCAATAAACTCTCAAGGCTCTACTCAAAGGGGAATCTAACTAGACAGTGAAGGATAGCCCTTGTAGCCCTTGTCACTAAACTGAGGATCAGCATGAAAAATATTTCTGTGGAACAGGAAAGACCCCAATGGGACAACAAGGTCCAGTACCTGTTGACATGCATTGGCTTTGCAGTTGGATTTGCGAATATTTGGCGTTTTCCCTACCTTTGCCAAATTTATGGAGGAGGTAAGAAGCTTAGAAGAAGTTTACATCATCTATTTCATTGCTGTGGGCAATTTCATTACTGTATCACATGTTTACCAATAGCCATCACATTGGAGAATGTGTACAGTTTCACCTATGACCTTGTTGCCTATGTGATGTGTGCTACTTCCACAGAGCATGTGATTTGGGAGGCGGATATATACGCCATGTAAGCACAAAGCTAAAAAAAAATAAAACCAGCCCCAAAACTACAACAACAAGGTAATAGGTAGACGTGCAGAATCTGTGCCGCCTGGTTTGACCTACTGTAGATAAAGTTGCAGATCATAAATGTGTCTCAACCATGCCAAGTTCACACTCCATGCTGTCAGTCTAACGCACAACAAGGACAGCGTTAACATCTCCCTGCTTTAGAATAGTCGCCATGAGACTGGTTCTTCCCAACCCAGGACTGGATCTGAGGATCCTGAGCTATGACGACCTGGCGAGAATGGATAAGGAGGAGGCCAGTGACAGGCCCAAGTGGGACAACAAAGCCCAGTACATCCTGACCTGTGTGGGCTGCTGCATTGGGATCGGCAATGTGTGGCGATTCCCTTACCTGTGTCAGAGTCATGGAGGAGGTGAGCTATAAGACAAATAGTCAATGGACGTCTTCAGTGATCTTTAATGACTGTGAGAGACCATCTTTCACATAATCTCGGAGAGACTAATTCCAGTGCAGTGTTAATATTAATCTTCATTAAACCGGGGTGGATTTGAATGCTTGAATTGAATGCTTTTCCTTTCAAGGAAATCATTAGTCCTTTGTCTTTTTCAGTTAAGAAAGAATGGGATTTGACTGATTAGTCATGACTTTGATGTTCATGGCATGGATGCAGAGAGTGGAACTTCAATTCAAAACTAATCAAGTAAAACAGAATACATGACGGTGGGAGGGAGTCTATAGTTAGAGAGGAATAAAAGTACTTATACTAAATAATAGAAACACAATAAGAAATGTGGTTCAGCAGAACTCTTACAGTTATAGCTTTTGTACTCATCAGTGTGAGTATCTCCGCTCTGCTAATGCTCTGGTTCTACAACTGTTTTACAGTTTGTTGTGATTTGTGTTTGTTTTTGGATGTTGCAATGATTATGGGATTTGGCTCACCCAACTCAATAGCCTCACGGGAGTTTAGAAATTCTGCTCCAGACAGTAGCAAAACAAACATTGCACGTTTTTTCGGAAAATGAAAAATGTGCATTTTAAACACATTTAACAAACCATGGAAATATGTTTTTCTTATACATATGCTTATACATAAACATACAGATATAGATATAAAGGTTTAGAAAACCTCAAGCCAGTTTACTAGTTTTCCAGGTCCAGTCATGAGCACATGTCTTGATCAACCTGCTGTTTGCATACAATCTATTTTTGTTGTAGTTTCCCTTTCAGAAAGTATATTCATTAAAAAAAACATCTATGAAGTAGTTCCAAAGGCATATAGAATTTTTTTTTATATTTATTTATTTTTTTTGGGCAGCCTGTGGCCAAGTGAAAAGGGAACTTGGCTTGGTCACCGCTTCAAGTCCCCACCAGGTCGAAAGGGCTGGGGTACCTTGCTCCCCGGGCGCTACTCAGTGTGGCAGCCCACTGCTCCTAATTCTAGGATGGGTCAAAATGCAGAGAATAATTTCCCTAAGGGGATTAATAAAGTATCTAAAATTTAAAAAAAAAAAAATATTACTCAGCGCTCTTAATAGTTCCAAGGTCATTTCAGAATAATTTCTTCTGAAATTAAATTGGGAAAGCAAACAGATAAAATTGGGTAGGTTGAGGCCACGAGGGTGTCATGAGAGTTCACGAGTTCAGTGAGAGAGGAAAAATACCAGAAAGACAGGCGTTTATTGTACGTCATGGACTCATTGACTCGGCGCAGAGGTTAACTCCGCCTACAAACTACCTGTAGAACTTTCTAGCATGCAAAGCTATTTATCTTTCATTCTATTTATCTGTTTATTGTTGTAATTGGTATCAAAGCTCTGTTGCCTTTAAAGTGCCTTTAAGGTGCATTGTCAAAGCCATTTTTTGTTATATATTAACCTTCGTAAGTGCCTTGGTAAGAGGCTTTGTAAATCTATCTATTATCAGAACCTGTACGACTTGTCAGTTTTACAACCGGACTAACTTCTGACTAATGAACTGCCACTAACTACCACTACCTAACTCTAGTTAGTAGCTAACTGACTGGCTTCTAACTCCTAACTAACTCTAGTAAGTAGCTGACTACTAACTGTCTAAACTAACTACTAACTGACTGCTGTCTAACTGCTGTTTAACTGTGTATGTGGAATAAACCTTCAGAAAGACAGTCGAGTTGTACCCGCCGTACTTGTTCTGGTTACCCTTTCCAGAAGGGAGTATTGAGCTGAAAGGTTTATATATGAACTTTAATATTGCATGTTTTATTTCCCTATGTAAGTATCTTCTGCCAAACAGGCCAATGACTATTGGATTTTCAACAATATGAGTTTCATTTTTTATATATTATTTTCAGTCATTAGCAGGGGGGTTTCCATCTCAACTATTCAATGGTGCCACACAAGTCAAGATTGTCATTATTATTATGATTAAAAACAAGAAAAACACAACTGGATATAATATACATGTATGTAAATGTAAATGTATCAACACATATCTATGTAGAAAATGTAGCAGTCACATAGTAAATGTCAAATATCAATACACAAAGAGTGTGACATAGTGGGCAATCATTTTTCAATGACTGGATTGGACTTTCTAAATGAACATTCTTTTATTTATTATTAAATATAACATTTCACATTTCTTGCGGGAACATTTTTTTTTGGGGGGGGGGGTAACCAGTCTATGATAAAAATTAAGATGTTATTAATCTATAATGTGACTCAACAATCCTAACACTGGTTCTCTCAGGTGCCTTTTTAATCCCCTACCTGATTCTGCTGGTGCTGGAGGGAATGCCTCTCCTGCTACTGGAGTTTGCCATCGGCCAGCGTTTGAGAAAAGGCAGCGTGGGAGTGTGGCGATCCATCAGCCCGTATCTGACCGGTATCGGTAAGTAAAAGAGGCTCTGGAACAAACATGACAATGGCTTTAATTGAGTGTTTCGTCACAGTTAATGCTGCTGTCTCTCAGGCATAGCCTCCATGCTGGTGTCCCTTCTGGTTGCACTGTACTACAACACCTTAATAGCCTGGATCATGTGGTATTTCTTCAATTCCTTTCAAAGCCCACTGCCTTGGACACAGTGTCCTCTTAATGAAAATGGGACAGGTATGTTTTTAAAGACACAGACACACAGTAAGAACGTTGAAATCTACTCATGATCGCCTAACTTTTTGGGCTTCTGCAGGATTTGTACCCGAGTGTCAAGAGAGCTCCACAGTGGATTACTTCTTTTACCGGGTGACTCTGAATAGTACGGCGTCTATAGCTGACTCTGGAGGAATCCACTGGCCTATAGTGGTCTGTCTTGTCGCTGCTTGGTCTGTCATCTGTTTGTGCTACATGCAGGGGATTGGCACTTCCGGCAAGGTTTGTTGAACTAGCTGTTTACACAATGCTTTAAAGGTCCAGTGTGTAGAATTTGTGAAATCTAATGGTGAGACTGCAAAATGCAACAAAAGGAGGACTTCTCCAATCAGCACCTTCCTTTCCCAAGGATCGACATATGTAGACGCCCCCTAGACTGCTGGAGAATGAGTCATCTTGGGAGTGGCATTAAGAGCTGGAAGCATGCCTTATTGCTATGCTGTAAACACTGCTCGACTTTTGCTAATATCTCAGAGGGATTCGGGAGTAGTACACAGAAGGTGTCCACAGTTTCTACTTTTATTGGTTTACTGGGCAGACTTGCCCATACTAAGACAGGAAACATGCTACTGTATTGCTGCAATAGGCAAACACAACCAGCATGGCGTCTACTTTTATATGTCTATGGTTCCAAGTGTGTCGGGTAATTACGGTGGCCTTTGCATACCAGAAAAAAACTTTCTCCACTCTTCATTTCTCCCCTTCTCTCTGCAGAATTTCCTCCCTGTAAATCATTGGTTTATGCATCGAGTTACATATGGACAGAGCCACTCTCTTCTTTGTTTGCGTAGTAAGCTTCCACTTCAGAAATATGAAAATGCACGTCCATTCGCGCCGTCATAGAAACGTGGCATTACTGGACGGCAGTCTCTGTGAAGCAAGGATGACTCCTCCGCTCACTCTTCGCGTTCCCAAGGGAATCAGGGAACTACGGTGGCCCTTCCATACCAGAAAGGATGTTGTTCTTCTTCACTTGCATAGTAAGTTTCTGCTTCAAAATGCAAATTGCACACTCTGGCTAATTTGTACGTTTGGCCTGTGTAGACACATGGCAATGCAAGATACCGGCCTCTTTAAAGCAAGGCATGCCCAAAATTATTTTTATTTTATAAAAAGATTGCACACTTATACCAATATACTAAGGGGTAGTATATTCACTGTCCGTCGTTGAAGCCTCCCAAAAATTCCACACTGGACCTTAAATCAATCACTGTTAGTTCACTTTCTTATCTTGTCGTGACCTCAGGCAGTGTACGTCACTGCCATCCTGCCCTACGTAGTGCTAGCCATCTTCCTGGTCCGAGGACTGACTCTTAAAGGAGCCCTGAATGGAGTCAAGTTCCTCTTCACACCAGACGTATGTTGCAAATCACGATCGTCAAAGCATTACCTCTGCAGTGAAACATGGACAGACAGTAACGTGTGCCTCTTACTTGTAGGTGGATGAGCTGTTACAAGCATCAACCTGGCTGGATGCAGGAGCCCAGGTCTTTTATGCCTTCAGTATAGCGTGGGGAGGCCTTATCTCCTTCTCAAGCTACAATCCTGTTCAGTAAGGAACATTTAGAAGTCACGTTAACCAAACAGCAGTTCAAACATGGAGAAGTCCTTATCAGATATGATGTGTCCTGAGTACTTTGCTTTTTTTTTTTCTCTTACCAAGCAACAACTGCATGCAAGATGCTGTGATGTTGACTGCAGTTACTGGCATGACCTCTATCTTTGCTGCCACAGTCACCTACACCATGATCGGCTTCAGGGCCACTGAGAAATATGACAATTGTGTTAGTCAGTGAGTACCTTGTGTCAGTGAGTAGTCCCAGGATCTGTTACATGTTTGATTTCCCTAGAAGTATCTTTTCTTTCTTTTTCATAAGTATTTTGATTGTAAATTTTAATTTCATGGCAACATGTTACACTTGAAATTGAGAGCAAGGATTTGGTTATGGAGAAAAACTGTTAACAATTTTTACAGCAGCTCGAAGTGGTGCTAAATTTTTTTCCCCCCCATCGCAACAACTATGATTTGGTCAAACTGAGAGTAAGCTTTCAGCCGGGGATAATTGAACAAACAGAAACATACCACACAGCACTGTGTTTACAAGCATATGGATATGAAGCAATTACCGGTAACTTGTCACTGGCACTGAATTACAGGATCTAAATAAACTCTATATAAAAGGAGTGACCATAAAGTCCAGTGGGCAGCTCTCAGGTTGTAGGGTAAGAGGATTATCAATTTGTTTTAAGCATTACCACATATGATTCTTCTTTTTACGTGTGTGTATGTTTTTGTCTTGAAAATCAGCTGTTGTTTATCACTGAGGAAAATATTGTGACGTCAGGTAACTGCGATAGAACCAAAAGATCCGCTCTATCGTGTGTCGATGCAGACTCGGTGCAGTCCGACTCAGTGGTGACGTTGTTTGCTTCTAGGAACATCATGACGATGATCAATGCATTTGATCTCCATGAAGATAACATCACCATAAGCAACTACGAGGCGGCGTACAATCGCCTCAACAGCTCCTATCCTGACATTGTTCTTGGACTGGATATCAAAACGTGTGACATGCACACATTTCTCAGCGAGGTAACTATATTTAGTGATGTCATCCTATTAATAACTTTGTTTTTACTATCGTTGTTTATTCTTATCTTGATGGTTTGTTTTTGTAGGGAGTGGAGGGAACAGGTATGGCCTTTATTGTGTTCGCAGAGGCCATTACAAAGATGCCCGGTTCCCCGTTCTGGTCTGTCCTCTTTTTCTTCATGCTTCTCTGCTTGGGGATTTCAAGCCTTTTTTGCAACATTGAAGGAGTGGTGGTACCCCTGAGAGACTTGAACGTGTTTCCTAAAAAATGGCCCCAAGAAGCCGTAACTGGTATTTGCTGTGTTTACTTAAAACCTTTTAGCTGTGCAACCCAAGTTGACTGGATTCTGTGATTTCTCTTTAACTGGATTTTTGTGTGTGTGTGATTCAGGGACAACATGTTTTCTGGCCTTCATCATTTCCCTCATATTTGCACAGCGGTCAGGGTTTTATTGGGTAACCCTCTTTGACAGCTTTGCTGGATCTATTCCACTCCTGACCATTGGATTTTTCGAGTTGATAGCTGTTGTGCACGTCTATGGCATAGACAGGTTAGTGCACAAAGCTCCTGTATTTGCAAATGATGTTCTAAAATGACCACATTACCAACTACAATAGTTTTAAAATAACACCTCATGATGATTTGTCTTTGTAACTTGTATGTTTTGATACCTTTGCCAGGACACAAACACATAACAAAGGCCTTGTTTTACTGCAGCCCAAATCAGATTTGTATCTGATCTTCCTGACTGACAGCATGACTGTTGACATTATATCTAAATGGATTTCAGGCCACACCTACATAAAAACAAAACAAGAAGTCGAAACAAAATAGACAACAGAAATCTGTGCCTCTTTCTGTTCCAAATGGGACAGAAGGACGGCGCAAGCTTTCTTCTGATTTTTAAACTATTGTCCACTGTGTCGATTAATGTGTGTTTCTTCTGAAAAGAAAAACCTGAAAGTTAATGTTGTATCGGTATTTGACTTCCTGCCCCACTCGCTAGTTTCCCAAGCGTGCCAGGGAACTACGGTGGCCTTTGGGCATGAACAAGGGTGTCAGAAACATGGTGACGGTCTCTTTTAACCAAGGCCCTTGCCTACAGCACAAATAATCTTTTACATTAAAGCAATTTAATACTTAAATCAAAAATAGATTCAGTTTCTGCCAATAAATCCATCCTAAATGTTACACACTGGACCTTTAAACAAGGTTATATTCTCATATTAATAAAATCCCTCTCACGTTTCAGGTTGAACGAGGACTTGAAGTTCATGATCGGATATAAGCCATCCATATTCTGGCAGATTACGTGGAGGTTCATCAGTCCCGTAATCATCCTGGTTATCTTAGTTTTCTACATGGTGATTCAAGCTCAAGAGGAACTTACTCACTTAGTCTGGGATCCCAGTTCTGTAAGCTCACTAACTATCAACAGTATATCTGTGATCGTCAGACCTGATCTCAGGGTCACCATGAAAAGGATGGTTAATGTTGTATTGTGATAATAACAAGGACTTTTGTTTACTAATTCTACCTTTTGTGGTTCACAGGAGAAGTTTCCGTCTCTGGCTTCAATACCATATCCTGCCTGGGTCAGTGCGGTCATATTTGTTTTGGCCGGAGTACCAAGTCTGGTTGTGCCCATGTACACATTATGTAGACTGGTCTTTGTTTACTGCAGAAAAAAATACAGTGTCACGTGTGTAATGTGCTATTAATTTGTTGTCCTCCTTTCTTAAGTGACACAGGAAAACAGTCTTTTGTAAATTGTACTTCTTAGTTTCTGAACGTTTCTTGTTTATTATTGTCTGTAATAATAATAAAGTATAAGATTTAGATTAATAAAGTATAAGATTTAATAAATATGCTCGACTATTAGTGCATGTTTTTCTTCATTGCACCTGCCACTAAATTAAATTTGCTGTAGCTTTGCTTTGACAATATCAGACCATATGGGGGGTTTTGCAGAAGCATTTGTACCCCAGCAGGTGGCAGGAACTTTGTGGAGCTGCTCAAATTCAACGCAATTCTGTCATTCTGTCTCTTTTTTCACTAATTTGGATAACTCTGCCAGTGTTTTTGTACATTTGTTTTTTTCCAATAAAATAGGGAAACTCGTTTAAATCAACTGCTTTATATACAGCTGTATTTGTGGTGTCAAATGTTGATGTTAATGAGAGACTTATTCTCCATAATCTATGGTATAATGTTAAATAAGCAATATTTTCTTTGTGACACTGCACTGCTCATCAGTGATAACATCCCCCCTATTGCTCCTAGTGACCACCAGCCAGAACAATTATTTACTCTAGACCTTTCTAGTCATCTTCATTATAGTGTAATTAAACCCCTTAACCACTGTTTGCAGGTGAAAACCAAGGAGTATGGGTATCATAGCACTTCTTTTGTTCATATACTGTTCAATTTTTAACTGTAGACATGCTGCTACAGTGTGTGTGTGTGTGTGTGTGCAAAATATTACCGTGAAAAGCAGGGGTGTCAAACTCTAATGACCTGGGGGCCAGTGAGCATCTAGTCTGGTCAAGAGGGGGCCCGTCTAGAGAAAAAAAGCAGGGAAAAAAACAGCTGTTCAGCTGCTGGTGGACAATATGAGATATCCATGATGATATCAGACAGAATTTCAAATTTCAAAGTGCTTGTTTTGATATAAAATGATGCATACTTCACAATGAAAACATATTTATGATGCACAAAAACAAAGAAATAAATAGAAAATCTAGCAAGTAATGACGAGGATAACTATAATTAAAACATGTAATTTAATGTCGAGTGTAATACATTCAATAAAGCAATAATTACAACCGAATGTCTTATTACTATTATAAAAATATTGCAAGCAAATATATTTAGTCTCATATTCTGTCTATATTCCATCACCCCGCTGGCAGCTGTGTGGACGGGCCACATGTAATTGATTGGAGGGCCACTAGTTTTAACACCCCTGAGGTAGAGGGTTGTTATCGCCTGGTATTGCTAACAATGGCTAGAATAAGATACATCTGCATCCAGGTGTTATTTCTGACTTGTCAGGCGAACTCAGGGATGATGTCACTGTCGCAGTTCCGAGTTCTGATGCAAATGGGGCAGCACTGGGAGTCTACTTTGATCAAGAAAGGAATTCATTCTGGATTGGCTTTGAAGATGCAAAAAGATTCTTCTATGTTGACGGTAGGAACTTCGATCTGTGCCGAAAAAAAACTAAAACTGTTGGAAATTAAGAAGCGAAAGAGGAGAAACTTTGAACTGTTATTAAGAGCATCAACTTGTGGAGGGTAGCATTACACCCCTCAGTAAACAAATTCAGGATTGGCTTTGAAGATAGCAAAACCACTTTCAGTCTTTACTGCCAGAAATTATAAAATAGACCATGATTTGCACCAAAGGACCTCGCTCTGGTGTATCCTGATAGTGTGAAGCTCCTTTCATGCTGTTTTGGAAAAATCCAAAATCGTCTTTCTAGCATAACAGCTACTAAGTGATCAATACAATAATACAACATAAATCTTTAAAACGGAATATATATCTAAATGGTTGACAGTTTCTTTACTCACAGTTTCACCTATGCTTAAATCTAAACACTTAATCCTGAACACCTGATGTTCATATGATCTCTCCGTCTGTCTCTTGTTTTCAGTCTGTCTTCTTCATAAAAACCAATAAACTCTCAAGGCTCTACTCAAAGTGGAATCTAACTAGACAGTGAAGGATAGCTCTTGTAGCCCCTGAATTATTGTCACTAAACTGAGGATCAGCATGAAAAATATTTCTGTGGAACAGGAAAGACCCAAATGGGACAACAAGGTCCAGTACCTGTTGACATGCATTGGCTTTGCAGTTGGATTTGGGAATATTTGGCGTTTTCCCTACCTTTGCCAAATTTATGGAGGAGGTAAGAAGCTTAGAAGAAGTTTACATCATCTATTTTATTGCTGTGGGCAATTTCATTACTGTATCACATGTTTACCAATAGCCATGGTTTTATAAGTCAATAACAAATGGGACAATGCGCATGGAAAATGGTGAGCCTTATCTTTGTGTGATTCATCACAGAGGGAGCAGGAAGCTTTTCAACCCTCACTGGCTTAGATTCCAGTATTTACTTCCTCATAGCTCTGCATGTGATATCAGGCTCGAGGGCCACACATTCCTAAAGGACCAGGGTCAGGGTAAAGTTAAACCAACAGTTGATCCTTGAAGCGTGCACAAATCTATCAACTTCATACACTGAGACTTGTAGTTTCAGACGCAGCTCAGCCTGTTTGACCTCATCTTTGAGATCAGTCACCTACATCATTTTGGCTAATCTTTCCTTAGACTACTTGGTAAACACAGTGATGAGAACTATTTTCAGGAACCTCGAAAACACAACTGTTCTGTACTACATAGTTATCCAGCATTACTAAAAAAACAAAACAAGAAAATATAACCACTATTAGGGGAAAATGACTTTATCATTATTATCATTATCATAATCTTAAGTATCTTCAGCCATAATAAGTAAATAAGTCCAAATAATGGTGTGATTGAATTCAAGTCAATTACACTAGAACATATATTTTTTGCAGCATAGATAATGATAATTAAAAGCATTTGTCACTGAGCAAAATCACGAATGATCATACAACCAATTGTTTTGCTGTTTGTTTTTTTTCTAAGCAAAATAAGTTGATGATTCAGCGGATATTTATTTTTCACTCATCATCTCCAGGTGCGTTCCTCATCCCCTACCTCATCGCTTTAGTGTTCGAGGGCCTGCCCCTGCTCTACCTGGAGCTGGCTATAGGACAAAGGCTCCGCAAGGGCAGCATCGGTGCCTGGACCGCCATCTCACCACTGCTGGGTGGCATCGGTATGTAAACTTAGTAAAAACTATTACACAGTTTCATTTTGTTTTTCCACTTCTGTTACCTCTTTTAAATCCTGAAGTCATTTCTTACGAAGAATGTTAATATTAACTTAAGTGCAATAACAAGCGGTAGATAATGGAAGGATGGGAGATTGTTGGACTTAAAAACTATTCAATATTATTTTCACATGCTGTTGTATGTGCTTTAATTAAATTACTTCAATATGCAGGCATTGCCTCCATGGTGGTGTCATTCCTGATATGTGTTTTCTACAACACCATCATGGCCTGGGTGCTCTGGTACTTCATTAACTCCTTCCGAAACCCGCTGCCGTGGAGACATTGTCCACTGTGGGACAACAGCACAGGTAACAAAGATCCACCTGTCTGTCATTCCACCTGCCCATGATGACTTCATTGTCACACACACTGTTAACCTGCAGTGTAATAAGTTAATTTGTTTTATTTTAAGTCGATGTCTGGATTTACCTTGAACTTACTAAACTATCAAAGTTGACAGCATCAGATTGTTCTATGGCACAAAAGGATACGCCAAATAAAATGAAATGATGAGCTATTCTTTTAGCGAAAGTTTTGCTATGCAGCAGATACTATAACATACGACAAGAAACTGATATGAAAATATATAACATTCAGCCAACATTCAGGTACAAAACCAAAGCCAATAATTCTATCCTATTAAGAAATATAGATCTTCCTTTGTTAATGTTTTCCAACCTGTACATGTATCTGTGTAGGTGACAGTGAGGAGTGTGAGAAGAGCACTGCAGGGAATTATTTCTGGTACCGCAAGACCCTGGACATCACGCCTAATATTGAGACGAACGGCTCTATGCAATGGTGGATAGTCCTGTGTCTGGCCAGTGCCTGGTGCGTGGTCTACATCTGTTTTATCAAAGGCATCAAGTCCATGGGAAAGGTCAGTTTACCCTGAGAAAACATACAGAAACGAATTTAAAAAAGTGTCCATTGTATCAAATAACCGTTTTTTTTAATATACAGGCTGTGTATGTGACATCGACCTTCCCTTACCTGGTGCTCACTGCCTTCCTGATTCGTGGCCTCACTCTGCCTGGAGCTACTGATGGACTGCTGTACCTCTTATCTCCTGATGTAAGTGTGGTGAATGATTGGTGAATTTCTACAATTGATGTAAGATTGTTTCTTCTACGACAAAAGCAACAATCTGACGCGTTATCTTTATGCTCACTACAGTGGAAAATACTGAAGAACCCTCGTGTGTGGCTAGATGCTGCCACCCAGATCTTCTTCTCTCTTTCTGTGGCATTTGGAGGTCTCATAGCTTTCGCCAGCTATAATGATGAGAAGTAAGAACTAAGCCTACACACGTGTCCCGTGAAACACATAATGCACTTGAACTTGCCTTTGATTGTGTTCTGTGTCTTTTAGAAACAATTGTGAGAGGGATACACTTATAGTAGGACTACTAAACAGCGCCACATCTCTATACGCCTCTATACCAATCTTCTCTATTCTGGGATTTAAAGCCAACAGTGTCTTTAACGCCTGCCTACAAGAGTATGTATGCACATCAGTAAAAATTCAAAACATCTTCTTTGCTTCCAAGTACCAATGAACTTTTGTATCTCCTCTGCAGAAACATCTTTGCTCTGACCAATCACTTTGACTTATCAGACCAGAACATTACAGTGGACAACTATGAGCATTGGCTTAAAAATCTAACCCAGACTGAGGTGGCCAGTTTGCACCTGAGGCACTGTGACCTTAAAAAATTTCTTGACCAGGTACTAGAATTTTAAAAACATGTCTAATCTTTCTAATGTTTGTCTTCCCCTAAATCCTGGCTATGATCGACTCTTTCCTCCCCTTTCTTTCCCAGAGTACAGTACATCATGTGCCAGTTAAACACAGTCAGTTTCTGTTTCGTCATTAGTTTCTTTTAATCTTCCTCCACAGAGTGTTTCAGGTACTGGCCTGGCTTTTATTGTGTTCACCGAGGCAGTGATAGAGATGCCAGGCTCGCAGGTATGGGCCGTACTGTTCTTCATTATGCTCTTCAGCTTGGGCCTCTCCACCATGTTTGGCAACCTGGAGGGAGTGCTCACACCCATCAACGACCTCAATCTGGTGCCTAAGTGCATCCCAAAAGAACTTGTTACAGGTACATTTAGATCTTATACAAAATGTTTTTTAAATAAAAAAAAATAAAAAAATAATAATAATAAAATTGTGTCGCTTTTGAATTAGTTTTCATAAAAGTTCCCTTTCTTTCTTTTATAGCCATTGTCTGCTTGATTGCCTTCCTGACGGCTCTCATCTTCACAATGGGTTCAGGGAACTACTGGCTCGAGGTCTTTAACAGCTATGTGGGCTCCGTACCTCTACTCATCATTGCAACAATGGAGCTCATTGGAGCCTCTTATGTTCGGGGAATGAAAACGTATTTCCCATTTCTTCTTCCTCCATTTCAACAAACCAATGTAGTTTTCTGTCGTCAGATTCAAGTACAATTTGAACCCCCATGTTTTGATTTCTTGATAGTTTCAGTGAAGATATCCAGTTCATGACTGGGAAGAAGCCCAACATCTTTTGGAGGGCATGCTGGATGGTGATCAGTCCTTTATTGCTAATACTGGTGATGATTGCCTATGTGGTTGTGGAGGTACAGCAACGCCTCAGCTATTCTGCATGGAACCCAGCTTATGTAAGTAATAATAAGTAAGCAGAATAAGGTGTTGGCATATATTACGGTATTTTCTTGGGTTAAACATTTTAAATGTTTCTTTTTGTCCGTTTCTACAGGAATTATTCCCCCAAACTGAAATGAAGCCATACCCAGACTGGGTCTGTGCCATAATCGTCCTCCTCTGCGTAGTCCCTGTGGTTTCCATCCCTATGGTGCCCATCTACAAACTGATCTGTCATGGGCTCAAGAGGTCCTCGGTTCCCCCTGAACACAACCCCTACTGCATTGACACTTAGGAAACCTCTCCATGGTCATCACCAAGGGTTGTTAGCTTTTCAAATCAATAGAGAGGCCATACATATGCTGGACCTATTAGGACCTGACCTCACATGACAACTCACAGTTGCTTCCTGTGTTTATGTAATAGTTTATCATCACAATGAAACACACAAGCCTTCTGTGTAATCCATCCATCCATCCATTTTCTATCGCTTCGTGGGCGGTGATGTGCCAATCTCAGCTGACATAGGGCGATAGGCAGGGGACACCCTGGACAGTTGACCAGTCCATCACAGGACCACATAGAGACAAACAAACATTCACTCTCACAGCCACACCTACAATAAATTTAGAGTGACCAATTTACATAATTCCCAATATATTGCATGTTTTTGGACTGTGAAAGGAAGCTGGAGAACCCGGAGAAAGGAAGTGATTAATTTTAATTAAATTCTAAGAAAGACGGAGACAACAATATTGCACTAACAGAGTGAGACAGGCTACAAACAGGTTGGAGTATGACTGAAAACACACAGAAGTGTCCACAAAATGTTTCAGAACATACAGAAAGGCTCTAGTTCCGACTGGATCACAGACCTGGGTCTTTTTGCAGCAAGGTAACAGTTGTGTGGCTCTAATATAATATAGATATTTACAACATATTATAAAAATCATCCACAACACACCGGCAGGGACAGAAGCAAAATAGAACCTCTCTGCATGGATGCTCCAGAAGCTCGGTTGCCGCTGGCTAGTAGCACACCTCGTACAATATGTGGCTACATATGCTCATTAAAAGTTAATCATTAATAACAATACCATTGTTTAAAGACTCAAGTGTTCTGCACACTGCTCATACGGATCCATTAAAACACACACCACACAGTATCCTGAACAGTATTTACCCCAGAGCCATCATCACACTGAGCAATAAACTCCCAAACCTGCCAACATTACACTACAGCACCTGCATTATTATTGTGAAATGGAAATTGTTTTACTAAATTACCTCTTTAAAATGCATGTGTCGGCAGTGACGGAATGATTGTGGGGTTAAATGAAAGTAAGTTGGAACACATGAATGTATGAGTCTGTATCCTGACAGTGCACCTGCAGTTGTTGTATAATCTTACAATGACAATAAAATATCTAATCTAACACTGACTCTGCATTACTATAGGCCCAAAAATATTGTTTATTGCACCCGTCTATAAAATAAAGAGTAGATTTGCTTTGACTCATTACTGCACAGTATCATGGCGTTGAAGAAGCATTTTTACACCAGCAGGTGGCAGAAACAGACAACTCTTTGAAGCAATATGAATGCAAAACTACAGATGTTCATCGCTCTTTTCTAAGCCAAAAGTTTGCAAAAGCCTTGTTTCTGCTTCATTTAGGAAGCATTTTACTACTGTACAGTGTCATTTGACCTATGTTTTTAAAAAATGTTGCCATATACAAAGTTCTTACAAGATAATTATGGCTTTAAGATTTAAAATAATATAGTCATGAAAGTTTCCTGTGTTTGAGTCACAATACCAGTCGCACTGGCAAGAATGGTATCGATATTTACAGTAGATTTGTAGATTGTGATTTGAAAGCTTTGGATCGTAAACACCTCTCCATTATTCTGGTACAAGCCAGATATTTAATATATCAGATTTGATATGGATTGTAATCTGGCTTTTTAGTTATTAAGTGTTAGCAGTCCTTGTCACCTCTGCATTGGCATTTGTGAATGTGTAGACCTTTTGACCTGACTGGACATTGTGAAGGGGTTTTTCTATCACTGTGTGATATTTGTGTAGATCTGTGAGAAACATGTTTTCTGAAGTCTGTAGAATACGTGCATAGGTCAACACAATATTTCATCTAAGACGGTAATGTGACACTCATTTAGGGTTTGAGAAATATTGCACCTCTGGCCATATTAGGATTTTGATCAAATTTCAATTAACTGGTTAGCCCTACTCTCGTTTTACCTCTAATTAAGGATTCCACTGAACAGCTATCAAACACCAGACCTTTTATCTGCTTAATGTGTGGAGGAATGACGACATATTAGGCCACATCAGGTCATGAAACTGCCTGCCAATCCAATTCATTTTGAGCCACTGAAAATGGAAGACTAGGCATAAAAAAAAATCACTGGAATTCCTTAATGGTTAATGCACTAATTCAACCGCTTGAATTAAAGCTGAAAGTGTTTATTTTTAAAACTTTGTGGTTGTGTACGGTGACAAATATACCAAAAATGTGTCATGTGTCCAAACATGTATGTACTTGACTGTACATCCAGGGTCATATTCCACCACAGTAGCTACAGTAGTTAGTCTGTGACGATATTGTATCAGTTAAATGGTTTGATTGCCATTATTAGTAAACTATCTGTGATAAACTAGGCTCTGATTTGCGATAATTAATGCAGGTTTCTGTTTTGTTATTTATAGTATTATTACTAAGCAAGTGTTTGTGGATGACTTTATTGCAAAGTAGACTTACTGATTAATTAATGGGATCTCGAAAACATTATGAGGCTAATTATAAATAATCTCTAGATTGATCAGATAAAAATACCTGTTTGGAACAGTCAAGCAACTTCTCACAGTCTTTCATTCATCTTAGGTGTCAGCCATCTAATGTCAATATATTTCTTCTACACTTATTTGGTTTTCAGTGTTTACATCTGCCAAGGAGGTTATATTTGTGTGTGTCATTTGTAGTACTATACAGTTGTTGAGATAAATACTATGTTAGCATGCTGGTGAAATGGCTGATTTTTAAATAATAATCTTTTTAATATTTAGAGTTTTAATAAGAAGCGCTGCCATTTTTGTTTGAATCAACATACTTCAATAGGTTGGTGATGACACAACTTCATCACAATGAACAATTTTTTCAGTGATTACATCCTCGTAATAGTTCTACCTTTTAATTTGAGGACACGCACACCATTTAAACAAACGGGGTAGTTTAGACACTAAATCACACCGCCTGATGCTTCTCCGTCTCTTGTTTTTGGCCTGATCGCTTAAGAAAAAAAAAACAATAAACTCCAGAGTCTCTGACTCACTGCTGAATCTGATTGGACAGTGAAGGACAGCCCCCTGAAGCTGGTCAGATAGAAGACGAGAGTAAGGTGCTGGACATCACTTTAAGTGAACCACTCAAGACCTGACAGATCTGAGATCAGAGCAGCAATTCTCCACTAAATGAAAACTACACTATCTGATTGAAGTGTATGCAGGGATTACTAGAGCTGAATCCTTGGGGCAGAACTTGGTTGTATCAAGTCTTTCGACCAGCTGAAAATGAGCGGTGCAAAAGACTCTGAGGAGAGACCCCAGTGGGACAACAAGGTCCAGTACATGTTGACATGCATTGGTTTTGCAGTTGGACTTGGAAATATTTGGCGTTTTCCCTACCTTTGTCAAATCTATGGAGGAGGTAAGACACTATCTTAACTTTTAATTTTCCCCATTTCATATTACTCCACAACTTGACTGCATTTGCTGTGAGAGAGCTTGTGCGTTTTATCCGAAATGTTGTCGAATAGTCCCCAGTTATTAACAAAAGGACCATTGTGCGTGGTATCAGATCATGGCCTTATCTTTGTGTGTTTAATTACAGGGAGCATCAGGAAGCTTTTTTTCCCCCACTTATCTTAAATTCCAGTATTTACTTCTCTATAGCTGTCACTGTGATATCTTTGGCTCTAAAGCCACAGAATTGTAAAGGACCAGGGTCAGAGTAAAGTTCAGCTGATCCCTGAAATGTGCACAAGTCTATCAACTTCACACACCGAGATTATGAGTCTCGATACAACTATAATTTGTGAGATAATTTAGTCTTCTACATTTTTATGGCTACTCTTGCCTTAGCCTATTTACACATGTAGTAAGGAGTAATGTAATTTGTACTTGCCTGATTCAGGTCCACTCATGTTTTCAAGAACCTGGAAAACAGAACAAAAATACTTCCTGGTGATCATGTTGTGCAGTGCAGTGTTCTCCAACTTAAATTGCCACTGATGATCTTTAAAAAACAAAGTATGTGGATAATTCAGCTGCTGTTTATGTTCACTTATCATCTTCAGGTGCATTCCTCATCCCCTACCTCATCGCTTTAGTGTTTGAGGGGCTGCCCCTGCTCTACCTGGAGATGGCAATAGGACAAAGGCTCCACCTGGGCAGCATTGGTGCTTGGAACACCATCTCACCACTGCTGGGTGGGGTCGGTAGGTGAACTTAGTAAAAACTAAACGAAGAAGGTTTTTTCTCTCACTCTTCACTTCTGTTACTAACAACTAAACAGATTAGCAGGATAACATTTGAGTAATTTGTTTCAAGAATATTAATTTGAACTAAAATGCATCATCCATTGCAGTATGATGCGTATTTGTACCTACTGGCCAAAATGCAGGTACAGTTATGTCAGTTATGCATAGCCGAATAGAAACCCCAAGACTGTACTGTTTAATAACTTTAATATGCAGAATATATAGAGGTTTGCAATGGAGGAAGCAGGACTGTGTACCAGGAGGAGCGACAAATGTTGATATTGACTTGTTTAGATTGTCTTTCCTTCCCTTTCTCGTTATTTTCAGTTTTTTAGTCAGAGTTAAGTTACATTTAGGCAGCAGAAGAACTTACATTTATAAAACGAACATATTTGTTCCATGATGGAAAGCCTTTCTGCCAGAAATTCTCCTATGTGACGAGCAAAAAAAAACATAACATTAATGAGGAAAAACTCACACTATTCAATATTTTTGGTGATTTAAAATGTATCATATTATTTGTTTTAAATATTTTCATACGCAGGCATCGCCTCCATGGTTGTGTCATTCCTGGTGTGTATTTTCTACAACACCCTCATGGCCTGGGTGCTTTGGTACTTCTTTAACTCCTTCCAAGATCCGCTGCCGTGGAGCCACTGTCCTCTAAATGAGAATCGCACAGGTAACAAAACACCCGCCAGTCTGTCTTTCTGGCTGCCTCCGATAGATGAATTGCCACACAGGTTTGCATAACCACACAGATGGCACGGACAGTTACAAGAAAATGAATAATTAACCCCTCTAAGAAATGTATAGATCTTCCTTCTTCTGTCATTGTTTCCAACCTGTACGTGCATCTGCGTAGGTTACAATGAAGAGTGTGAGAAGAGCACTCCAGTGAATTATTTCTGGTACCGTGAGACACTGAACATCACGCCTAATATTGAGACGAATGGCTCTATACAGTGGTCGATAGTCGTGTGTCTGGCCAGTGCCTGGTTCGTGATCTACATCTGTTTCATCAGAGGCATCAAGTCCATAGGAAAGGAAGGTTTACCTTGAGAAATATATAGAAAATCTAATTTTAAAAATGTGTCCACTGTATTGTAACTTTCTTTTAATATACAGGCTGTGTATGTGACTTCCACCTTCCCTTACCTGGTACTAACCATCTTCCTGATTCGTGCCCTCACTCTGCCCGGAGCAACTGATGGACTGTCGTACCTCTTTTCTCCTGATGTGAGTGTGGTGACTTGTTTCCATTGCAGGCGCTGTAACATTGTTTCTCCTATGTCTTTGTGGATTCTCATCCAGCTGGGTCATAGTTTTCTGAAAGTAATTGAATCCGTAGCAATTGGAATTAATATTTCTGGAAAACATCTCTCATCCAAATAACTTCTTCACCTCTGAAAGTTGAAAGTGGCAGTCATTGGACTGCTCCGAGGTGTGATAGAAACTAACAATGAGAGTCAACTACAGTCGTTAGAGAGCTCTAGGTTTCTACTGACAGTCATTTAAGTGTTGGAGTCGCCCGAAGTCACATGACACTAGATTAGACTGGTTGTTTGCTGGGAAGCGATGAAAGGACAGAATTGTAATTGGGAGATAGGTGGTATCGTAGACTTCCTCCTCTGTTGAGAGGATTTTTTAAATGTCTTCCTTCACTACTATTTCAAACCATCTGTCTCTCGGATATTTCTCCTCATTTAAAAGGTTCAGTATGTAATATCTACAGCTATCTAATGGCGAAAAAAAAAAGATAGTCGCCCCCTCCTTTCCCTATTACGTCAGGGAGCTGCAGTGGCTCTCACATATCAGAAAGCATGTCATCCGCAACGAGCACCTCAAGTATTGTCTGAGGTTTCCATAGATCCAGACGCTTAAACAAACTTTAGGACATATAGTCATGCAAAGCTGTAATGATCTTACATCTAAAAAGGCAAATTCTATGGCTACAAAAAGCAAAGTTATACTTTTACAACTATACTTGTTTGAAGTATATGAATTTTTTGTAAATACACCCTCTGAAATATTACAAATTGTACCTTTGAAATGGTTTGACAGAGGAGACAAAGTTGAGAAACCATCTCTCAACACAAGAGAGGGTCAGCGACACCACCCGTCTCACCTGACACAACGGAGTGACTTTGAGTGACAAGTCTGGTAAAAAGGTAAAAACTAGGCAAAAAAACAACTGTTCAGTAGGCAGTGGACAGTATGAATTTAGGATTATAACACAATGTTCCATCATATCTGCAAGAAAAGATAGTCGTGATGGTATTTCACAGAAATTCAAAGCTCAACATCTTGTTGAGACAAACGGCCACAAACAAACAAAAAAATCTGTTGGACGTCGTTCATTTTTGTCTGTTGTGTCATTGTCTGCTGTTTTGTTGTCTGCTGTTTTATGTCGCTACATCGGTATGATGTCACGCTACGTATTATGCTGACGCAGCCATTGGACACACCTCACCTACCAAGTAAATGTACTAATCTCAGTGGAAATGCAAGCTGACGCTGAGGGCTTTACCGTTCCAAAATGTACCCAGCAACTGGAAACCCAGCATAAGTGGCAGGCCACAAAAAATCGAGTGGGGGGACACTTCTGCTCTCGGGTGAGAGGTGAAACCCAACAATCTGACGCGTTATCTTTATGCTCACTTTAGTGGAAAATACTGAAGAACCCTCGCGTGTGGCTAGATGCTGCCACCCAGATCTTCTTCTCTCTTTCTGTGGCTTTCGGAGGTCTCATAGCTTTCGCCAGCTATAATGAAGAGAAGTAAGAAGAAAACTGGCAATTATGCCTGAGGAAACATTAATTGTACTGTATTTGAGCTCATCTTTGATTGTGTTCTGTGTCTATTAGAAACAATGTTGAGAGGGACACACTTGTAGTTGGAATAATAAACAGCGCCACATCTCTGTACGCCTCCATATCAATCTTCTCGATCCTGGGATTTAAAGCCAAAAATGTCTTTAATGCCTGTCTACAAGAGTATGTATGCACATCAGTAAAAATTCAAAACATCTTTTTTGCTTCCAAGTACCAATGAACTTTTGTATCTCCTCTGCAGAAACATCTTGGCTCTGACCAACCAATTTGAGTTAGCAGACCAGAACATTACAGTGGACAACTATGAGAACTGGTTTGAGTATCTAAACCAGACCTCTCCTACTGAGGTGGCCAGTTTGAACCTGAGGCACTGTGACTTTAAAACCTTCCTTGACCAGGTACTGGAATTTTAAAAAACATGTCCAATCTTTCTAATGTGGCTGTGATCTACTCTTCCCTCCCTTTTCTCTCCTGGAGTACAGTACATCATGTGCCAGTAAACAGTGCACATCAGTATCCATTTCCCCATTAATTTTTTTTAAATCTCCCTCCACATAGAGTGCTTCAGGTACTGGCCTGGCTTTTATTGTGTTCACGGAGGCAGTGATAGAGATGCCAGGCTCCCAGGTATGGGCCATACTGTTCTTTGTTATGCTCTTCAGCTTGGGCCTGTCCTCCATGTTTGGCAACCTGGAGGGAGTCCTCACACCCATCAACGACCTCAATCTAGTGCCTAAGTGGATCCCTAAAGAAGTTGTAACTGGTACATTCAAATCTGCTCAAATGTTCCCAAAAAGGCAAGAGAACACATTGTGTTGCCTTTGAATTTATATTCATTAAATCTTTTTCCTTTCTTCTATAGCCATCATCTGCCTGATATCTTTCCTAATAGCTCTCATCTTCACACCGGGTTCAGGGAACTACTGGGTGGAGGTCTTTAATACCTACGTGGGCTCTGTACCTCTGCTCATCATTGCATTCATGGAGATTATTGGAGTCATCTATATTCGGGGAATGAAAACGTAAACAACAGAGCTCTGCAATCTTCAGTCCTTAGATTTATGAGCAATTTTAATTACCATTGTTTTTCATTTCCCGTGTCCTCTTGATAGATTCGCTGAAGATATCGAATTCATGAACGGGAAGAAGCCCAACATTTTTTGGAAGGCATGCTGGATGGTAATCAGTCCTGTTATGCTGTTGGTGGTGCTGATTGCCTACGTGGTTGTGCAGGCACAGCAACATCCAACCTACCCCGCATGGAACCCAGATTACGTAAGTAGGTTGAGGGTGCTGGCATACTGCATATTGTTTTGTTCAAGCTCAATTTGACTGTATTTATCATTAAAATTCAATTTCAGCAAAAAGCTTTAATAAACCCACCTCTCTCCAACTGCGCAGCACCTAAAGACAGGAACATTCATGACTAATAAATATGTTGGGACAATTTTCTGGCTAGAAAAGCAGACATTTGGTCAAAAAGGAAGCAGCATCTGCCAGTACTAAAACACAAAATTAAATGAATTGTTAGAGAGAGTGAAGAGAAGAGGACATCCTGTATCCACACCCATGATCAGATCAGCTACCAAATTAGATGGGTTCTTTTTGTTGTCCCACCAAGTTTATTTAAAAAAAGCAAATAAATAAACCAATTCAGTGTTTTTTTTATTATTATTATATTGTTATTATTCTGCTAACAGACAGAAGTGAAAACAATCTCCATTGTGGGTAAAAATGTGTAATACAGTATTAGTTTGTGTTATATGCTGTTGAGGAACCTATAGTTCAGACAGATATTTATTACAGTAACTCTGATTACAGGTGCAGTGAGTCAATATTTTTCTGAGAACAACAATTAACATGTTGTTTAAAAGCTCAGAGCAACAAAATACAATTTTTTGACATATACGTCTTCCCAGTTTGACCTAAAAACACACTTGGAACACTGGAGCACCGAGTTGGAACACTGAGAAGCCCTTGAATGCAGCCTCACGTTAACTTGTTAATTGTTTTTGAACAGGAGTAAAAGGGGGCACAAAGAAACATAAATGATGTGTTATTAATGCATACCCAAACTGAAATGTTCTGATAACAATGTCCAGGTTTATTTTCAGCAGTAGAATCCATTTCTGATACTTTACATGGCCGCTTCTCGGTGTTTCCAGCCAGAGTGCTGCTGTATGTAGCTGTATGAACTTTACTTGCGCTGTGTGCTTCTTCCACCTCGCCTGCTCAGTCATGATGTAAAATGTGTCCCCCTGTGCGCAGTGCAGTAATGTTGCTAAAGTCATGTGAAGCTGATGAGCTTGATCAGCATTGTGTGAACTCATTTGGCAATGGGTTGAGTAGAAACTACAGCCTTTAAATAAAATAAGACATTATGTTCACATTATGTATATTTTTTTTGTATGTTTCTTTAGGAATTATTCCCCAAACCTGAAGTAAAGCCATACCCAGACTGGGTTTTTGCCATAATCATCCTCATAAGTGTGGTCCCCGTGCTTTCCATCCCTATCGTGGCCATCTACAGACTAACCCGCCATGGACTCAAAAGGTCCTCAGCTCCCACTGAGCACAACCCCTACTGCAATGACGGCTTTGAGTTTGAAGCACGGGAACAGAAGAACCAGAGTGCCTAGGAAACAAATTTACTGAAAACCTTTTCCCCATGGTCATCACCACTACTATGGATCTTGAATCAGGAGAGAGAGTCGACATATAAATCAGTCACTATGAACTTGACTATTCATTTTTTTTTATGTTTACATTCAGCAGTACTGCGAGGAGCTGGCCTCACATTTGGCAACTCACACATTTCCTCAAAGATGGATTTATTGGACAGTGTAACACCACACTGAGACACACGCTTTTCTTTGCTTTCAAGTTTATAAAACCTAACATATTAATATTAACTTCACAAATCAGTAATGTATTGAACTTCATCACTGTGTAAAACATTTGACTCACTCATTGTAATTATTGACAGTATTTCCCTGAGCAGATTGATATCATGGGTCCTTAATGGAAAAATATCAGGAAGTGTAAATCAAAGTCCAGACAGAGTAACAGCTCAGGGCTGTGACCTGGTCCAGTTCTGTAAATTGGGGATATAAACTTATTCATCTTTACTGTTATAGATTATTGTTTTATGGACTGTGTTGGCTTCAGTACTGGAGTGCCTTATTTGTTATGTAAGTAGACCGAGAGGCTATTTTCTCTCTTTTTACAGACTCTGTGAGCAATATGAAAATTGTTTTGGTAAACTAACAGATTGGAAAATCCCATCGACTGATTTCAACACACTGCTCATTTGAGTATGAAACAATGAAACCTAAAGAGAAAAAAAAAAACTATATTTTGATTTTGAATTTGGAGATTTTAAGATAAAACTCCCTAGATTGAACACGTCAGAGAAGCTGGGCATCATACCTTTTAGATGCCGAGGGTTTCAAGGTTGCTGGGAGCTATAAATGTGGCATGCTGGTAGTCTACATCTGGATGGCCAAGAAATCCACCGGAGTCTTTGGGTTAGTGGCCTGTCGGACTCTGGCCAACCTCAGATCCCCCAGACGCCGCTCCAGACTGCGCTTCCCTGACCACAGATGACAGAAGGTAATGAGATTGTGCTTTTATTTTTTGATGTGAACGGTTATATGCATCCCAACACCTGTAAAATCAAATTAAAGGCAGCAATAAACCAACTTCAGCATAGGTTAGGGTTAGGCATGTTCAGTTGTGGTGTTTCTCTCACAGTCCATATTCGAAGATATTGGCCTCCCTGGCTAATTGTAGCAAGACTTGTAGTGAAAGACATATGTGCTTATTATTCTCAGACCACCCATATGTCAGTGAGTGTAATCCAAGGATTCAGCAGAATACTTTTAACCATTACACAGACGAAGAGAAAGACAGTGGCTTGACTCTCTGGTTAATAATTATCACTCATTAAACACAGTGAGAGTCAGCCAGGAAATGATGGCTGCCAATTCAATGTCAATTTACTGAAATCACGACAGAACTACATGCACTACTGTCTGTCTTGATAGAGGCTGTAAGCGGCTTTATGTTCTTTATTTTCCAATAAAGCTTTTGCATAAAGTGAAACATGAGAATTTGTTGTTATTGTTTGTTTTTTTTTGCCTAATTAGGTTTTGAGTTTAATATTGAAACTAAAATGTTTAGATTATGGATTGTTGTTCATGCAAAAGAAGACACATCTGAACACTTAATCGCAGGCTCCAATGAATAACAGAAAAGCTATTCATCACTTTTTTATGATTTCTTGTATCTATGGTTTTATGTGATGCATACATTTTGTGCATGTGCTGAATATTTCTTTATTATTACTAATATTAAGAGAATGCGTCACAATAATAACACCATTCATTGTGATAATCTCTTCATAAGTCTTTTGCTTAAAGGTACATACGTTTGTGCAAATGTGGGAGCAGATCCTTATACAGGGGACGGTGTGGCGCCAGCACAAGCGAGAAGGAAAGACAGAAAATAAGCTCCACTGCTTCATACTGCACAATGCCCGTCTGAGCTTTGCTGCCTAAAATCAATCCTGGAGAGAGAATGAAAGAGAAAATTATGAAAAATAACTAACAAGCTTCACGTTGTTTACATCACTTTTTTCCTGATGTACAGTAAACAGTGGAAATGTTGCCTTTGTTGCAGAGTCTGATGAGATGATTGGCGTACTCTGCCATGTCCCATATCATCTGCAGGAAGTAGTCAGGGTTCTTAGCAACTGTCTGAGCAAAGGGCAAACTCTGGGCACAGACATGGAACCTTAAGAGAAAAACCGGACAAAACAAATGAATAAGAGCAAGAGAAAACAGAGACAGACTCTGTCCATTCAGATACTTACATTCTCAGGTAAATGTGGCAAAGTAAGTTCACAGCTATTAATTGACAACCTTAGCTGTGTTTATTTAAAAGGCAGTATTGTCTTTGCAGGCCTATCTATTAAGTCCAGGCCAGTGAGCATACATTAAAGTGCAGTGTGTTTATACACGCACACTCACTGGCCACTTTATAGGGTACAACTGTTCAACTACTTGCTACTGCAGATATCTAATCTCAGCAACTCAATGTATTTAGGCACACAAGCAAGGTCAAGACAACCTGCTGAAGTTCAAACCAGCCATTGGAACATAGGTTGTGTCTGGGAAGAAAGGTGATTAAAGTGATTTGGAACATTGTATGATTGTTGGTGTCAGGCGAGCTGGTCTAAGTATTTCAGAAACTGCTGGTTTGCAGCCCACACTTTGGATGTTTTCTCTTTTTTGGACCATTAACTGGACTCAATAACCCCTGGAGTAGGGACTGAGCAGAAAGTCAGAGAAGAATAGCCAGATAAGTTTGAGAGAGAAGGCTGAGTCTCTGTTATCACCTGCGTGCTTGGAGCAACACCAGCTTGTAGATGTTCTTGTAGACTGCCTCAATGCAATTGGTCTGAAAAAGAAAATTAACCTGGCATTATAGTTAGTGCAAAAGGGCTGGTGCAACTAGAAATGGAAATAGAAAAACAAATATTGATCTACTGCAACAATAGATCTGTTAATTAAACACAATTATGTTAATGAAACCACTACTGTCTTTAATATGTATACATGATCTATAATACAGTATGCAAAATTAACCAGCTGTCATGTTTGTAGCCTTCTGTCCTACAAATATTTATTAATGATACATTTGTTTGTCTTTGAAATGTCATGTGTCACAAACTCCATCTGTATCATGGAGCTTGGCAAGTTTACAACTACCAGTTTGATGCTATTTATCTCCCCGGGGAGTGGGGGAGCCGCAGCGACACAGCGTTCTGTTTTTGAATCAAAACACTGATAAAGTCTGCCAAGGAAGGACGAGGTCAATGTTTTTAACCATTGTAGCTCATGTCTTTCAGAGGAGACTGCTAATGTATTTCTTTTGAGCCTTTATGTGCACTGTGGGGCATTAATTAATAAAAAAATAAAAATTAATAAAAAGATAAATGATAAAAAAAAAAAAAAGTGTAATAGGCTAGCTGTTGTCATTTGGAACCATAAAGAGTTTGCCAGGGCAACAGTAGACCATCAAAAAAGCCAGGACACTGGTTTAGTGGCTACAATTTAATAAGAGGTCTGCTCTGTTTTGATTTCACCTTTTGAAATGATTACTTCTCTGACCTTTAAGTCCAAAAAGAGGGTGTGGCATTTGAGTCTGAGGACAGCCATCATTTTCCTCTTCATTTGCTGTCCAGCTGAGTGGAAAGAGCCCAAAGTGAGGCTGTAGCGCAGAGACAGACCTGCATAGCTGTGAGGGATGAAAAATAAACAAGTAAACAAAGAAGACGGGACTAAGTATTAAGTAAAGTATTTATTTATCAAGTATATTGATCATTTGCACTTAACTGGTCTTTTGACTTTTTGACTTCAACCTGTTTTTGGACTTTTCACATTGGTCATATTTTCAACACTAAATATGTTGATGCTTTGTGGTGATGCTCCATTACATTTTCAAATGATTACTGATGATCAGACCTACTGATGACTATTGTTCTATTGTTGCATGCATATCAACTTGCATGATGGTAGGTGTTCTTGGCATACAGTCAACAAATGATACATCAAACCTCCAAGAACATTAAAGGAATGTTGCACAGTGTGGCAGCCAGGTAATAAACTTATATAGGATTGCTTAAATCTCTGTGTGTCTAGCTGACATAAGAGTATTTATGAGAAGATACAAAGTGCATGGGGTCAGTGATGAAGCATAGAAGAAAGAGTAGATGAGAAAGATGTCATAAAAACTGACAAAGCCCCATGAAGGAAATATACTCAGCAATAATTCAGCGGTATAATTACAACCAACGTGACATTTCACCTGGAATAGTCTTTGTAGACATCTAGCGTGTGCGTGTCAAGGAGCAGTCCACACCAGGGGAAAAGGCAGTGGAGGGGCAGAACGCGAATGTTTGGACAGGAACTCACATTTCCCGACAGTTGGAAGTTGAGCACCACCTTCTGTGGGTTGACTACCAAGCCATACTGTGGTACCCCAGCCAGTAAGACCCTACACAAAAAGTGACAGTGCTATTATTAATTATTAAACAAAGAAGGCATTCAGCTGTACATTATGATAACTACAGTTCTTTTTTAAAATTCTACATTTAAATTGTGTTACCAACTACAAAACATTCTGAAAGTTTTCTAACAATAATAACTCCACTTGAGGTGGATTCTTCTGTATGAAGAGCAAATCATAATAAAGCCATTTAACCCACTGGCAGCAATTTTGTTTTCTTCAGTACAGTCTGGCAGCTTCATCCTAACTCTGGGTAATGAAGTTAATAATAACTGATTTTCTAAAAGTTCATGAAAGTGCAGGAGGAAAGATGAGGCTGTGCTACAAGACATCAGTTTTGGTTGCGTCACACTGTATCACATGAGCAGTGCTATGTTTGACAAAGCTGGTGCGATTCATACTCAAGGAAGTTTTGTGCTTCTTGGAAGTCTGGGGTGATCAGAAGGAAGTCATCCACCAGTCTCATCAGACACCTACAGGAAACACACATACATATAAAGAAAGACTGCCCTCTGCTGCTGCTCATCTGTTACTGCATTGACAGTGGACAACGTTAACTGACACACAAAGAGGTGAGAGCTGTACCTTTTGTTTTTAATGATATCTTTGAACAGCACATTCTCCATGTGACCATAGCAGAGACAGCAGAGCAGACTGGACACAACTGATCCTTGGGGAATTCCTCTGCACTGACGGTACGTTCTGAAAACAACACAGCACCACAGTCAGAATAGAACATCCACTCACATTGTATGACATGTATAACATGATGCTCACAAATGTCATTTCTTACTTTTTTCCAAACTGAACAATACTGCCAGTTAGCATCTGAGTGAAAAACTGTGAAGCGTCTTTCCCGTGAAGGTCTGAACAGAAATGCTAGAAGAAATAAGTATTGAAATGCTTAAAAAAAAAAAAATAATAAAAATAAATAAATATTGTATCATACCTCATTAACAAAAATAATCTCTGGATGTTACCTGCTCTACCAGTATGGCATGATGAACTTTGCCTTTTTTCTGCAGTGACATCACAAACCCCTTCATGTTGGTGGATCCCATGTTGTCCTCCAGTAAATCTGCCTATAATGACACAAAACAAGAAAATCTCTGTAATGGCTAAAATATATTACATAAATAACATACACGAGCATGTGTGCAGGGTACCTGTCTAACAAAGGCCCTTTTCAGGCCTTCATGGGAATCAGACCAGATCTTGGCAAAGCGGCGGATGGTAAAGAGTTCTTCCTGGACGGGTGACAGGGCCTGACCAACCACTTCAATGAGTTTGTCATGAGGCAGACTCTCATAGGCTCCACTTACATCCACCTTAAATTAGAGAAATTACAGGATGATTAGATGGTATTTGTCCCACATTTAAAATACCAAAATTTGAGATTGAGACACAACAGTCTTGCTTTAACCTTAACAAAGTAGAGAGGGCTTGGCTTGTCCTTTTGGGCTGGAGCCAAAGAGCGCAACACATTGTGGATATCTGTCATGCCCCACACAGTGGAGCCCAGGAGAGAAGGAGAGGAACACACACAAGCTCGCAGCATATCCAGCAAGTCCCGAACACGCCCTTGGTAAAGCTGTAACAAAGAAAAAAAAATTTCCTAAAAACACTGTACATGCTTTCAGCATATGTTAATACAAAACTCATTGATATATGCATACCCTTGTTTTGGGATCTGCTCCTATGACTCTTGTGATAGGTCTCATGCCATCAGACTTGGGAATGAAGCGCAGGCGGGAGATGACAGTGGTTTTGGGAAGGGATGCCACTTGTGCGGGAGTCAACTCCTCCATCTGACCCTTGGAAAGGTGACCTCTAAATCACAAAAATGTTTTGTGAGCTTGTTGTCAGTGACTGTGGAAACATTAGTATTTTTCAGATCTGTATACAAGTGTGTACCTGAAGGCCAAATCCTGCAGTTTAGCCCAAATTTCATGTCTGTAGAACCTCAGGGCATTCTTCTGACCCACACACTCAGTGACATAGAAGCAGGCTCGGACAAGGCTTACAATGTAGCCATCCACTAGCCAAGCCAGGAACTGACCCAGGATCTGGGTCCGGTATGAGAGCTCACTGGGTGGGAACCTGCCTACATATGAGAGTGTTCACATTAGCCAAAAATACACATACAGGGAAAATAAAAAAAATATGTCACAAAACACTTTCACCTGTCTTACTGATCTTCAACCAGTCACAGTCATTCACCTTCATCTTCCACAGCAGTTCAGCCAGTGAGAGCTTCTCGGACTTGCCGCTGCACAGGAAGACCCTGACCCTCGCAAAGAAAATCACACGGTTGTGGTCGGAGCCCCACAGCTCATGTGGGATCACAGCAGAGAGGCATTCCCTGACAAAAAGGTAGACGCGGTGAGGTGCACAGTGTTGATGCAAGAGGGAGATTAACTCTCCCTGTTCTGGATCGCTCCCCTTCACCAGTGGACACATGCTCTGCAGTATTCTGCTGTAAGGACATCTCCTGTGTTGACATAACAACTGACGGAAGAGGGGGACCATTTTGAAAAAGCGTCTTGGGAGTTTCTTTGGCTTCCTTTCGCGCCCATTTAGATAAGCCATTCCCTCAAAGAAGACTATTCTTACTAAATCTTGCCCTTGTAGCCTCTTGGGTCCAACAACACTCTTCTTTTTCCTGTTGAGTAGGAAGCAACGCATTCCCCTTCCACTGTACATGAATCCCAAAGTGCGAATGAAACACTGTGAAGGAGGTATAGGGGGGAAAATACCTGATCTCCAACTGGGGCCTCCCTCCGAGGGAAGTGTAGTTGCAGCAACCTGTTTAGAACCAGTACCATTTTCCACAGGCTTCACAGACTGTGTTTGCTCCGCAGGCTTCACAGTCTGTGTTTGTTCCACCGCCATAGAGGGCCCTCCCTCCACTGTCTCAGAGCAAACCTGTTTGATGTCCTGTGTGGGTTCTTGCCGTCCGACGCGTCTTCTCTTTCCTTTACAATACTGACCCTTCTCCTCTTCATTTTGATCAGTTTCTCTCTTTCTTTTTCTTCTTTTCAAATGTTCATTCATTCTATTCCTCCTCTTACTGACTTTAGGATTCTGAATTACATGCATTCTTCTCAAGGTCATTGACCATTGATACCTTCCAAATCGAGTACTGTCATGTGCCCTACTGCGAGGATGTAGATAAAACCCGGCGGAGGCATTAGCCACGGACACCCTGTCATACACAGGAACACCGCTAACCTGAAAAACACATGATGGAGGGACTGCCACAAACACAGAGCAGCTCTCCAACAGGTACCGTGTGATGTCTGTGCCAAGGCGTGCTGTGACTTTCTTCCACAAATCGCTGCCATGGATGTAAGCAGCACTTTGAGTTATATCGCCTTGGAACTTGAAGTGGTCTGCATCCCGCTCTTCCTGAGCCAAGGACAGAAAATTGTAGCCATGTGCCAAGACGTTTCTTTTTCGTTTCCTTTTGAGATTGTTAAGAACAAAGGCCAGAAGCTCAGGTAGAGTGCAGATCTGTGGTAATAAAATCAAGAAAATAGTATTATAATCATGCATAAGCAAGAAGCATCTTAGTATCTGTACTAAACTGTAGGACAGCTACTAATGATTATTTTCATAATCGATTAATCTGTTGTTTACTTTCTCTATTAATTGAGTACGTGTTGCTCCATAAAACGTTGATCTGTGTTTTCCAAACCTGGAAATAATACAACTTTCAAATGTCTTGTTTTGCCCACAAACCAAAGTTATTGAGTTTTAATGATTCCTTTGTTATATATAGCAAATAAACCATAAATATTAATAAGCAGAACAATCAGAGAAACATGTTTTAACTATTAAAAATAGTTCATTAGTTCACAATATGTTGTAACATATTTGACTAGTAACATTAATAAATTAAGTGTTTAAAAACCTAACCATAGAACAAGATGATAATATACAAAGCAAAAACAATTTTGATGGTCAAAAAGAGGCCTACAGCAAATTCAACGTGTATAGATAACTTGACAGCATTAAAAGTTAGCATGACAGCTAAAACTGGTTTGGTTTTATGTTGTTTATTTCTAACTTAAAAAGCTGTGTGAGTTATTTAACGTCACATTTAATAAATGCATTGTTAAGCTTTCTCAGCAGACATTTTATAAAGTCCACACGCTCTTTTACAACACGACGCTGTCAAACTGAAACGTGTCAACCCTCGGAAAGGTTAGCATGAACATTTACTTAAGTGAAAAGTCTGACTTTACCTGGCTGCAGCTCGGTATTTGCTGTAGTTCCCTGTCGAAGCAGACGAAAACAGCTCGTACAAACGATTTGAAGCGGTTTGTGTCCGACTGTTGGAGCAGTACAGCCCGCTGTCCCTCTCTGAACACGACGCTGTCCGCGAACTCCTCCAGCGTCTGCGTGTGTTGGTACAGTGAGCGGAGAATGCCCAGCACGGCGGACATGTCCGCCGTCGACATTCTAACGGTTTTATTAAACACTCAGAAACATGTCAGACTGAGAAACGTTCACACCGTGAAGGAGGAGGACATGTTGACGAGCTTCACTTCACCGTTTCAAGACCCCGCGTCAATATAAGCCAATGTGCGAGCAGAGCAAGGCAAGCGTCCAATCAGAGAGCTTCATACTGCGGCGAGGAAATCACGGTTGACCAATGGCGAACAAGAAAAGTCCTGTTGTGTTTTTTTCTTCTTGTACTTCTTCTTTGAATTAGGACATGTTTGTATTATACATCTGACGTTATCAAGCAAAATCATGATTTACTAACGTAGTTTTACAAAATTCTCATTTAAAAATGAGCCTATTCAGAATTAAACACATAATGTTGATTAAAAAATGTTTTTAAATGTGTCTCAATTACCAGCAAATGATCATAAATAACCTTGAGCTCAATATTGATTAATACTAATTGCAATTTCCATTCAGGACATAACTAAGAATCAATTTGCTGTGTTTACTAATAAACATAACTTCTCTTAAAATGTGAATATCAAAATTAGATATTATTTGCATATTTTCCTCACATAACAAAGTAGGTAAGTAGGAGGCCCACCTGCAATACTGTACATCCAAGGCCCACCACACTTACTGTTTATATAAGCATTTATATAATCTTTATATAATACATTTTATAATGATCGTAAACATTGTTTAAGTCTTTTTGAGTCTTAAAGAGATATGCCAATTCTACAGGACATACTAATTGACTGATTAGCTACATTAATTGAGTGAAAATAAATGTATTATTAGTAAATATATTGAGCCATATAGTTATATATAATATTATTATCATTATTTATACATAAAATTTAGACATGGCAATCAGTATCGGTCAGTATCGGTATTGGTTCGATACTGGTCAAAATTACTGCATCAGATATAAGACAGATACAAATGGGAAATCTGATGCAATACGAAAATCACATGCTTTACTATACTATGTAAATAAAAATCAGCAAAAGCATTTTATCTGAGTCATGTTTGGGCTGTTCATTTAAAACAATGTGTGAAAATGTGCTTCAAAGTTCATAAATGGTGTCGTCCCATCCCTAATAAATGTATTATTTTATTATTTATGATAATATTTCATTTTATTCATTATTTTAGGTGCTATAAAATGAAAATATAACGAAAACAAAAGTAGAAGTCTGTTTTATTTGTACATTTGTGTGAGACAACAGGCAACCGTTGATCAAATCTTGAGCTCACTCCTCCTGTGAGTGCTCTGTCACTGACAGGATGATTCTGTGAAGGCTGGCAACATTCCTGAAGATCTTCAGGGTACAAGAGTAACTGAAGCCACAGAGCAACACCTCTGCCAGCATTTTCTCTTAACCCACAATAACCTCATCACTACAGTTCTGCCTCTGTTAGAACTAGAAAACCAAATGGGCTTTCCCTTGTACCCTGAACTCCACTTGATGTATTTATCAATGTCATGCTTAGCTTTAAAATATTTTCCAAACCAACCTTAGTCACAGAAACAGTTGGCTGTGGTGCTTAGCTTTGTTTAAGCCTTTTCATGTGTTTAGTCATGATGTATTGTGCTCTCCTTTCCTCCTGAGCTCACTCTCTCACTCTCACCCCATTAATGTGTTCCACTGTTTAGCTCTGCAGCCATGTTGCCCTTATAAGTACATGAAACCCTCGACTCTGTACAGACGGACATGAATTCATCAGTCACACTTTAGATTACAAGAAGCCTTTATTCATAAGAAAAACCTTTCTACGAGACTGTCGCTCCCAGTTTTGTGTTTACGGCAAAACAACGAGTGTGTAAAGTGCATTAAATGAAACTGGGCATTCATGTTGCAGATTTAAAAAATAAAGGAAAAAGATTAATGTGTTAAATCACGTTTTCGTCTCACCGTCACACTCATTATGGTTGTTGATGGCAGCCCTGTAAGGAGATTAGAGTGTGATTAGAGCTGTTATTAACAGAACGTGATAGAGAAAATTTTAATCACACCTGTAAATGATGAGTTGTTTGGTAAGACTGTCTTTTAACTCTTCTATCGCTTTAGTTTTCTTCTTCTGAATGATTAACTCAGTCTTCAGTTCTCTGCTGCTCTCCTCCAGACAGTGCACCGTCTCCTGAAAAAGTTATTAAACGTAAGTGCTGCAAGAATCAAAGCTGAGGGACAGTTTACCCAAGCCCTATGACAACTGTTCTCCTTTTATCTTAAAGCCTTCCCCTCTATATCATCTTACTCACCTTGTACTGGTCCACATCCTCTCTGCGATGTAAGCAGATAAGTTTGAGTTTCTCCTCCAAACAAGCTCTCTGGAGGTTCAGCTTTTGGATCTCGTCCTGAAGTGGTCTCAGCTGTGCCCTCAGCTCCTGGGCCTGCTCTTTGGCTTTCACCAGGGCTCCGGCTGTGGTGTCTCTCCTCTTCAGCAATGCCACCAGAATGGGTTCATACCTGGCCAAGGCAACCAATGAATGTTTAATGAGCTTCTACCCCAAACTTACAAAATTGTGTTTTAGGTTGTGTTTCCTGTAAAAGTCAAAAGATCTAAATGCTGAAAACATTGCAGGAGTAAAAACTGGTACCAGAAGGTGACAGCACCTGTTCTCCAGAGTTTTAAGTGCACCCTGCAGATATTGCTGGATGTCCCCACAGGACTGTCTTCTGTACTCAGTCAGCTCTTCCTGGCTGTTGGACGTCTGACTGGTCTGGGCTTGAAGCTGTGCCTGTAATTCTATGAGCTGCTGTTCTTGGGCTAACTTCAGCTGACTCCTCTCTTCTGTCAGCTGGAGCACTAGAGACTGTAGCTTCTCCTGTAGCATGGGACGAAAGAGATTTAATGCACAGTATACGGATTTTGGAAATGTCAATATGTTTGTTTGTTTTTTACCTCTTCTCTCTTGAGCAGCTCCACCTCACGTCGCTGGTTGTTTAGGGAGGACTGGCTGTGGGTGCACTCTCTGACCATGGTGAAGAGCCTCCTTTTCAGCTTCCTGAGCTCCTCTTGCAGCCCCATTCTCTCCAGGTTCACCTTCCACATTCTCCTCTCCTCATCTGCTCTCTCCTCGCTGAGGCTCTGGATCTCCTTTTTCCTCTCCTCCCTTCTCTCCTCTTCTTCTCGCTTGAATATTTTCATTAGCTCTTCTACTTTGCTGTCAGTTTGCTCCTCCGTGGATTGATCCTCCTTATTGCTCCCCTCAGTTACGGTTTGGGTATCATTCCCTCGAAGCTTCAGCACCTCTGCCAGCAGGTCCTTCCTCCGCTTCTCTAAGCACTGGACTTCCTGAATACGCTCGTCCATTTGAGAACCCAACTCTTTTAATCCGTTCAAACCAGATCTCAGATCGATGGTGCCTATTTTGAGCTCTGGTGTCTCTTCAGCTGGCATTTCAGTATCTTCTTCTTCGGTCCCCCGTATGTCTCTTTTTGTTTCTGTGTCGTACATGTGTCTCATCTCTGTTCCTTCGCAGTACAGTATATCATTTTCATTACTACCTAATGGCCCCGGCAAAACAGACAGTGGATCAGGAACTGCCTGGTCTGTTTTCCCTGACTTTTCCAGTCCTTCCATTGAGACGCCAACCATGTTGTCACAGCAAAGCAAATTATTCTGCCGGCTTCTCGTTGCTACTGAACCCACTGAACCACCGCTGTTGTCCCTGGAAACTCCCTCTGCACGTTGAGCAGCCCAGGCTTCCAAACGCATTGGCTGTTCCTCTAACTTAACTGGTGCCACTTGCTGAATGGGCACCATTGTTGTACCCTTGCTAATGTGTACATACTCTTGACTTTCATCTGTCGTCCATCCCTGTGGTTCAAAGTCCATCCCGGCCTCTTCTGCACAGCTCTCCAGCATGGACAACATTCCCAGCAGCTGACCCTCATACTCCACCATAGCCTCACTCAGTTTGTTGCCCGCTGAACTTACAGGCATTTCTGTCTGGCAACAAACTCCTGTGCTCAGTCCACACCTGCTTGTGATAGTGTCCTTGCCTTGCAGCTGCCCTTGTCCTGGCTGCTCTTCTGTCCCGGCCCCATCCATGTGTGTGTCTATGTAGTTTGTGGAAAGATATGCTTGGGGAGATGCACTCTCCATTGCAACTTCCCCTTCGCTTTGACCGTGACTTGAGTCGTGTGTGCCTGAGAAACCTTTAGAGTAGTGTGAGCCAAAAGAAATACCGGTAAGTTCCTCGCAGCTCTTCAGCAGGACGTCCATCTCTTGTAAATATGGCCGAATCAAAGCTGACTGATGCAGCTGTGTTGCCGCGAAGCTGAGGCCTGATTGTGTCGTGTTGTTCTCTCTCTGGACCGCAAGAGTTCTATCCGGCTCCCCAGCCTCTTCAGTGATGAGGAGCGGTTCAAATCCAGCAGAGGAGGCATTGTCGTCCATGTCCTCCATTGGTTTTCGGGTAATTCTTGTAGCTTTGTTTGATGTAAATAGTCTTCACAACTGTCTCATCCCTTGACAAAAATATATGGATATGTTAGTCATCATAACTGATTGTTGGAAAACCATGTTGTGTGTCACAGATACTACAGTTGGTATGCACCGATGACAAGTTAATACAGGATTTAGGTCAGCACGTTGGCCGCATATGCCGATGTCATTAGCACATACAGTAGAGGCATGTAGAGCTGGAGAGGGGCATGATTATTAGAGGGTATGCGACCAGCAGCTGTCCCCTTAGGCTACATGCCATGGGCACCAATGTACTGCCTGGCAAGGGTGAGACACACGCACCTCAAACAAGTCAGCGCATGCATTTACGGCATTACGCCAAAAGTATTAATGTAAACACGTTGGACTGTTTATGTCTGAAAGTCCAACAAGTGGCATGACACAGAGATAATCATAACATGTCATTGTCCTAATGGATGGCATCTGTACGCTCTCCCCCCCGGTGAATAATGGAGAGCTGTAATTTCACTCCCTGAGGTGTTTTGCCAACACACGGACCAGAGACTCCCAGAGAGTAAATTGATCAAATTGACCCAATAGTGTCATCAAACAGATTTGTAATGTAGAAAGGGCATGGAACGACAAGTGTTAGATTCTTTAGAGCATTGCTGTTTCCCGGGCCAAAAATATCTCAAAATTCCAAAGTTGCAGCTGATACCTTTAGATGAAATAAAATAAACAAACAGATAATGTAAATATGAATATAAAATGTAGCCAGAACTCCCTATTTCCCTTTGGCTGGCTACTGCGTCCAGTGTTCCAGGGCTGGCTGGTGTTGTGCATAGCTGATCTAAAACCCTGGGAGTTAATTACGGTGACCAGCTGTCTCTCTGCAGGACAAGCATGGGCACAAGGCGCATTCCTGTAGATCTTCACCACCTAAATACAGTACTGGCATTCTAAAGCCAAACATTTCTTCCTCAGACAAGCAACAACAACAAAATGTAAAAAGAATTTTCCTTTCACGACAAATGTATTGCTTAGTAGTTGGAAAGACAGGAGTTAAAATGAATGGTTGGTGGCAAAATATGTGAGGGGATTTCCTTTCAAACTTCATCCGTATTATTAAACCACTACGCATCACACATCAACTATAACTGAACTTACTTCCAGTGGGTGTGTGCGTGTGTCCGTTTCCTCTGTCCTTGTGCCGTATATCCTCTGGATGAATTTGTCTGGAAAGGAGTCGTGACTCGAACAACAGAGTGAACAAAGTGAGCAGCAAAAAAAAAAAATGAGCAGGAGCAGCGAGTGCAGGGGAACTGGGAGAAGAAGGGGGGTAATGTCAGTGAAGCCAGCCTCCCTTTCTCTCTCTGTCAGTGTACTGTGTGGCCATGACTACCTCAAATCTGTTTAGGTGTATTAATAAACATTGGGCAGGGAGAGAGAAACTGGGCAGGCCGTGTTAAACAAAGAAAGATGGATCTCTAAGAATTACACCAAACACCTGTCAGCTATATACAAACAGGTGTTTGGGGGAAATAAAGAATACGTGAAATTGGTTTTGATTTTAATACCATTCAGTATTTTGGTAATTAAATAATGTCTTCCTTTAAAAAAAAAAACAACAACCCAGGATCTTCACACTTAGCATACAAACAACATCTCCGATCACCTCTGATGGAGTTGCAGCTTATAGTTTAGACGTGTAAGAATGTTGAAAGTTCATAGTGTGTGTGTGTGTTTATGACGAAAGACACCACGGCTCTAGAATTACACCCGTACCGCCTCATTATCATCAAGGCTTAGAATAGCTCCGTGCACTTTTCCACTCCTTTCCCAAGTGACTTTTTTTTCATGTAACCTCCTGACCTCAACAATGGACTGGTGGACAGGCGGCGGTGGTCCTCCTCTGATGGATGAGACGGAGCTGTAGAAGACACAATGATGAAGATAATGACGATGTGGAGAAGGACAGTGAAAAGCAGATTTCATGGTGACCTATCTTGAGCTGTAAACACTGCATATCATTATATTTTCGGCCTCCAAACTAAGATTTCACATTCATTTTTGGTCATGGTTGTAACTTGCACAGTCATTTTTGAATAACACCACTAGATGGCTCCACTGTTTCACTTTGCAGAGCCACGTTTGTCCAGAAGTAGTTTCAACCCCTGTCGTTTGTATTTCTGTTTGTCTTTAGTAATCATATTTATCATGACTTACAAGGACAGGATATAAGACCCAGTATTACATATAACACTATTATTATCCAGTTTTAACACAATTTATAGGCATACATAGGTCTATCTTAATGCTGTAGATACACATGTGGTCTTATTGACTGTGTCATGATGTGTTCTTACATTTGCCACAGATTAGTTTACAGATTTAAAGAGAGACATGAAAACAAACAAAACTAACCAAATGTAATCCACTACAAATGCCAATTCAGCATATTCCCATCATCTCCCTTTTCATAAAACATGCTTTTATTTCATTTTTTGTTGTGAACACCCTGGAAAAAAGTGACTGTCAGTCCACTGCAATTGTGATTCAGTGTTTCCATGACAAGATTGCGTTCTTTGAAGATGACGTCGAGATGTAACAGTGATCTAATTCACCCTTGTTGACCACTATGACTGCGTTTTGGCGAGTCAAGGCTTTGGGTGAGAGACGCCATCACTCACATATGACGTTATGTCCAGGGATTGTGTATTTTAGCAGTTTGACACTGTTGTGCTGAAAACACGCGCCCACACCCGGCTGCTTGGAGAGAACCATGAGAGATGCAGAAGATTACGAAATAAAATAATAATTTCTCTTCTCTTTTGTGTGAGAGATGATCAGTTTGAGTGAGTGTGTGTGTATTTTATACGAACAATTGTAATAAACCATATGGAGTGAGGACATTTTGGCTGGTCCTCACTTCTTTAAAGGCCTTTTTGGGGATTAAGACCTGGTTTTAGGGCGAGGGTTAGAATTGGGTTTAAGTTAGGGTTAGGGTAAGGGACTAGGGGATGCATGTCTATGAAAGATCTCACTGTGTTTGTGTGTGTGTGTGTGTGTGTGTGGTTGAGGTAAAACCAAATATTTAAGGGGGTGTTTTTGGTTCATGACTCAATGTCCTGTGAGATAGACCATATGCTGTACATGCAGGACATCATGGCAGTTCATCCCTCTCTTCCTACTGTTTCACATCCCTTTTCTATCCTTCTCTCAGAAAAGTGATGTATCAGTCGCTAGTGGGTAATGTCGAATGGAGATTTTACTACTGCATTTACTAAGAACTTGTTACGCGAGCAGTAGAACATGCTTAAGATCATCTGCTGATGTTGGTTTTGATCGATTTCTTCACAATATGCTGTATGATAGTTCATAATAGTGCTCCCAATAATTTGCTTTAGAGCATTTTTATAATACAGTATAAGGACACAAAGTGAAAGTGTGTCTTTGTGGGAGGTTCCCTTTTTGGTTGTTTCAACATTCGTGATTGTGAAATAAAGGAAGGTTAAGAAATTCAATAATTATTCAATGCTCCCTTAATTTACAAGGCGTCAGAGGTTGTGCGGTGTATTTTTTCGGAGAAAGGAAACAAGGAGAATCCATTTGCATTCAGCCACATGTATACATTAGTATGTGGTCATTTGTCCATATTAGATGAGACCATTATTTAGTGGTAGAAAACGCACAAAATGGCAAATGTTGACTTTTACTTAAAGTTGTCGTGATAAAGGAAGGCACAGCTCATTCTGTGCTCCAAAACATGCGGTCAGTCACAACATGTAAAACAGGGCTGTCTCACTGTAGCTAAGTGTGTTTTAATGACAGTGACTTTACCTGGTGTTTATTTAAACAGAGGGCCTCTGCCACATCATCGTATTCACTGTCAACAGCGACTCAGTGTTGGCACCAGTGGGCTTCTCAGCGTCTTAAGGGAACACTTTGTTTTAATGAATTCAAGGCTCCGTGTTCTTCTTCAGCGTGTTTTTCCACCGTCCCTGGATAAAGTGTTTCCTCCGTTTAAAGATGACAAACGTTCTTATCCTTAAAAAGACACAGGGAGCAAGCTGTGGCCATGAGGATGATGTTTTGAAAACAGCCCTCATGTTAAAGTGCTGGGATAGCGGCCAGGCCTTTTAAATGTTGTGTGTTTATCTTCCGTGACAATCTTTTATTGTTCACTGTACCACCTTCATACTCCGACTCAGTCACAGCCAGTTCCCGTGAAGGAAGATTGCAGATGAGAACAGCTGATATGGAGAGATGAGAGCAAATGTCAGCGAGGTTTACACTGTTGCTCCGGAGTCATGGCTTTTATCTGCAGAGTGAACAACAGCAAGAGTGGAACATTGTGGAGATACTGAACACTGGTTTGTGAATCTTAAACCACAGACTTAATAAATATGGATCTTGGGCTTAAATTTGAGCTCAGTTTGCACTGGTGTTTTTACACGTGCAAAGCCGTGTGTGCAAGCACAATGATTTTCTGTGATATTCTGATCTGTTAGGACTGGAGCCACAAAACCAATTTTACCCACAACATGAAGAGAATAAGATGTAGAAATTTTCTTTTTTTTTTTTAGATTGAAAATTAAAAACAAAAATAAACTTTCTTCACAAGGAGCCACTGCAGAGGGGCTGAAGAGCCACAGGTTGCAGGTTGCAGACCCCTGACCTATACTGATGTTCATCAGTGTGTCCTGAACCTTTTAATGAACACGAAACAATAAGAGCAACAACAATAATCCTCCTCATTCATTCCACGCCATCATCAATTTTACTACCAAAAGTCTGTTTTGCAAAAGACTTTTATCAACCCGATTCTCACAGAAAGCCGCAGCCACATATAATTTACCACACGAGCAATGTTTCGCAAAGTCTCCGGAGGGGGGAAACGAGTCTCTGCACCCGAGGCTTGTTTCTAAATCCGACCGTGCAAAGTTTGGATATAAAGCGAATGTTGTGACTGCTCTGACTCACTGGCTGCTGTGTGTACGACATGTGTACATGTGCCAGAGTGTGTTTGTCTCCTTTAAAGGAGCTGCACCGGTGCCGCGCCGATGCACAGCGCTGAGTATTGTGACGGCTACTCACTATAAAGTAAGTGAACAAATACATTCCTGCATATTCCCCAGATGTGGACTGCCTGCACAAGATGTGCTTCCACCCCCCCCCCCCCGGTGTGTCGAGAAGAGGGTTAAGCCCGGGCGAATCACCACTCTGTTTTCAGCCCTCTTAATTAGACGTTGTGCCCTTGCCAATCCTGTTATTTCTGCACAGATTCGACAGAGGTCACCTAAGGTTTCTCTGGCCGTGACGTCAGCGCCTCATTTAAACGACCCCCCGGAGAGACTGAAAACAGACAGATAGTTCCTCTGCAAGTAGAGAGGGAGAGAGAGAGAGAGAGAGAGAGAGAGAGAGACAAAGAAAGAAAAAAGAGAGGGATTGCTGGATGGATGGAAAGCTGTGGTCTGTTTTGTCCAGTCCCAAACAACCCAGCAGCAACCACACCCTCCCAGGAATTCCTGCTGTAAAAATATTTCATGTCATGTTTTTAAAGGAGCAGCGCAGCCTTATCATAACACCATACATGCTTTTTTTTTTTTGTATATGACATCGTGGGATGTTGGTTTTAAAGACTTTTATAGAGGGAGATGGAACTTTATACGACGGCACAGTTTCGTACTGTACTTTTTGTTTTAGATTTGTACCTAAACAAACTGTTACTTTGTCCACACGTGTGATATGGAAATGGACCTTGTTATCAAAAACGTACATTAGGTCACGCTTCACATGATAGTACAGTAACAATAAGGTGAGAGTATAGTAATGATTTTCTAAAAGGAAAGCGATATTAATGTTAATTCCATCTTATTCCTACAACAATCCCAAAGTAGAACTGTGTGAGACATTGAGGGAGAATGAGTTTCACCTTTATTTGTTTTTATTATGAATGTTGAGTCCCAAACACTTGAGAGAAAACATGACACTAGTTGTATCATCTTTTTTTGCTATTGTTATTATAAAGTTGATATAATACGGACTGGTGCTTTTTTTTTATTACATTGCATCGTGTCTCATTTGTTATGTCGTGAACGTTTGTATAACCTTTTAAATTGTTCTTTTGCTGTACTACCTGTTGATTTCTATACTTTGAAAAACCTACAAATAAAAGATTAAATAAAGGGTTATTACCATAATATTACTAAATTGCCACATTATTATTGTTCCCACTGCAGTCTACTGAAAATTGTTATCCAACTTTTTCTTTTAACTGCAAAAATACAGTATTTTGTGCATTAAATGATAGAGAGTAACAGTGAGTAATAGTGTAATTTAAGGTAGGAATATGTACTGAATTTAACAAATGAATGAAAAAGAAAGGATAGCTGAAAATGTAAGAAGAAGAAATAAGCAAACATCCTATAGAAAATGCTAATTAAATGACCTTTTTCAAAAAGTAAATACATAGTGTACTGTATAAACTGTAAATATATCCTCTCAGCCTATACATCAGTGCTCTGTGTTCCTCCGTGTGTGAACAGCCTGACAGACGGCTCTGTACACAGCCAGTGTGTTTTGGCTCTGACCTCTCCCGGACCCTGTGAAATACTTCAGCGTCCAAATGTGGAGACAGTCTCACCCCGGACATCAAACATGCGGGGGCGTTGTATATTTGCTCTGCTCTGTTTTTTATTATTTCATATTTTTTGTAAAAACACAAACATTTGTGCCATTATCTCCCCAGTATTTGTTTATGTCTGTATGTTCCACAAGGGTCGAGTCAGCCTGAAGCCGGGGCCGCGGAGAGGCCGGCTTCAGCTTGTTGAGGCAAAAGGAAAACACTTGATTGGTCAATAAATACCACGAACGGCTTACGGGTCACAAAGCTGATCTGTGACGAGGCTACGCACACAGAATGTTCCCGCCCACCTCCTGCTTTTCTTGAGATACGATCAGACAGAGGAAGAGAGACGCTGACCTGGGGTCGACGTCGCAGTTTCTGCAGTTTCTGCGTTACATCAACATCGCGGCTGTGTTTAGAGGCATAAAGCGTCATTAAGTCAACATGTACTAAAGGATGTTGCTTTAATTAAGAGTGGAACTAAACAGCTGTTCTTAAAAATGACCCATTTTTAGCCGTCGAGTCTCTCTTATCTGGCTGTGAGATGACATTGTTCCCTTGAGGCACAGCAACAGGCAACTCCTCATTTTCTGCCATATTCTCTCCTTCTCGTGTAATTTAACTCACTCAATAAAAACCATTTCCTCTGCTTCTTCCCTCATAAAGGCAATGAAACACACACCTCTTACAATGTGATAAGGTCGTGTTTTTTTTATGCGTCCAGATCAGAAGAATGTGGTTGAGGTCACGAGTCCAGGTGGAAGGGCAACAAACTACATGTCTGTACAGGATGCACTGGGTGTCAGAGGATTGCTTTTACCCCCTACTTTTTCCCCCCTCTTTTCACTACTTTTTTTTGGTTTTCACTTGTGTCCATTCCTCCTTCCATAGCTCCGTCTTCCAACAGAGACTTGAGAATCCATCCCGGTTTTAAAGGCTCATAAGACAAAGCGCTCTCTGTTGCACAGAGGATTCCCCCGCGTGCGAGTGTTTCACAGCCGAGTGTCAACCTGGAACCGCTCGCTCTTCTCTCTGCAGCTATTAATACATGTCACACTCTTTTCTGTGACCTCAATGCTTCTCTCTCCCCCCCCCGCTCACCTCCCTGTGCGTCCATCTTGTCTCCTCTGTTGGTTGCTTTTGATTACTCCTTATTTCTTAGAAATACACTTCCAGAGAGAGAGAGAGTGTGGGAATGTGTCTGTTTGCTGGACAAAAGACAAAGTTGGGAATAACAATGTTGGTCAGAGAAAGATGGGCTTATCCCACCCGGACCAGAAGTATGGATTTCCTTCCCGGAGCCTCTTATCTGTCACATCTAATACAAACAAAATGTCTGTATTGCCGTCGTTTCTTTTTCTTTTCTTTTTTTCTCTCTTTCACTTTTTTATTTATCCTGGTTCTGTGGGAATGTATCAACGCTTCCCCAGTACATGAGCAACTGTTCAGATCTAAGATACACATACAACCTTCTGAGACAGACAACCACAGCTTTTTTTTTTACATGTGAACCTCATTTTAATGGATAAGTTAATTTGCACTGCAGTCAAACTATGGCACAGTCAATCTTTTTTAGGGCAAAATCTCTTTATTTCAGGTTGCGTTAGACCAGGGGTGTCAAGCTCATCATAATTCAGGGGCCACATGTAGCAAAATTTGAGCTCAAGTGGGCCGGACCAGTGAAACAATAGCATAATAATCTATTAACAACAAAAAACTCCAATTTGTTTTAAAGTTAATGAAGTATCAACAATGAAAATGAGTGCAATTTTCAACAATATTATGCCAAAGTTTACCGTCTACACGTGTGTATTACAACTTCTTACAGATCACAGATCAGTGGCTATACAGTGGTATCTGGAACTGAAAAATATAGTATTTTACATCATTATTATTATTATTTTTATTATTATTATTCGAAATGTTCACAAATTCATCCTGTGGGCCGGATTGGACCCTCCGGTGGGCCGGTTCTGGCCCGCGGGCCGTATGTTTGACACCCCTGCGCTAGACCATATTGGTAATGTTATACAGTATGTCAGGCAGCATGACTGCTCTATGGCAATGTGTGTGTATGTTTTGGTGCATGTGGTGCAAACATTCATGATCCTCAGAGGATGGATCCTAATGACGTAAGTGATGTGATGAGATTCCTTTGTATTCAAAAGCTCCACATGACTGTAAAAAACAAATCCCAATACGTTTGTTAATGACCCCCAAAACATATTAATTTATATTTGTTGGATTTTGCATCAAAATGCTAATACTGCTGTCTGGAGATTTGCGATTTTGGTGTTGCGACACCCATTCGACAATACCAGCTGTCAATTATGCACGTGTCTACTCATTATTTGCTGTACTTTATTGACTATTTTCCTTTATGGGAACATAATTTACACAACTGATATCGTGTGATATTGAAGAAGGCCTGAAACTTGCGACTGAGACCATGAACTCCTCATAAAAACATTAACTGACACTACAAATCAACCGTGAATGAGGCTTATTTTGTTTTTGCAACCTTTAAAGTTGCCTCACGGTGCAATATATTCAGTATATTTTCACTTCCTATTTGGCTTCAGGGGAAATCTGCATCCAATGTTTACATAGAATATGAATAATATATCTGCAAAACAACAGGATATTAGCATTTCCATGTTTTTATCCATGTGACCACGTTCGTTTGATGTGCTTTGTTGTGTTGAGGGCTTCAGAATGTTAGAGCTTGCTTTGCACCGTCATAAAATACTGTGCGGATTACGAGGGATGTTTATGATAAACACGTAACCAGCACTTATCTATAATCGTCAATCCAATAATAAACACAGTCCTAGACTATAGGCTACACTATAAACTTAGGTCTGCCGGAGCAAAATTAGAAACAGATTTCAGAACGGTTTCAGAAGTTGCCTCACGCTGTGTTTTATTCTATACAAATGACTTATTTCCATAAATGTCTTCAAAGACAGTTTTAACATTTCCACAACATATTCCGTTTACTCTAGAGACGGGGCTGGAGTTGTGCATGTGGACATTGTTAGTCGAGAAAGAGAAGAAGAAACAAGGGGAGGAACGGTGATGCATTCCCGAGCAGAGTCATAGTGTTCTGGAAGTTAATGATTTTATAACTTTTTGTAGACACAGACACACACACACACACACACAGACACACGGACAGACTCAGCAGCTCGATCGCAGACCTACTGAGGGTGGCTGTTTTTTGCCGGATCGCCATGGAAACGCTTAAAACATTTCAATGTGTTCAGCATGAGTGAACTAAACTATGACTCATTTCAACCCCTCCCAGCACACCAGTGCATCCATACAGTATGGATTCCCCCGCCTCACACACACACACACACACACACACACACACACCAAATGTCGTCCAAATGTTTTGATTCACTCTTGGCCACGAACGATCCTTATTATTCTCTATGATGTGCAAAAGAGCAAAAGACGATTGATGTGCACTGACTGCATGTGATGCATGATATGATGGAATTCCAGCAGGAGCTAAATGAGGAATACTGCACAGTGTAAGAGTTAAATAGTGTATCATATATGTAAAATAGATACTATACACATGGTTTTACGACTGAAAATGACGTTATGGTCATCGAAAATAAGGCTCACTCCCATTCCACTTAATCCTTAGTCGTTTGGCATGTTCACATGGAGGCATATACAGTAGGTGGTCCCGAGAAGTGTAGCAGATAATGAGCCCTTCAAATGGAGATATTTCAGGGACACACTTCAAATGTAGGTTTATGAGCTTTTTTCCAGAGACTGTATATAAAATGGGCCACACAGTTGGCGCGGTGGTTAGCACGCTTGCCTTTGCGGCACGAACAAGGTTTTGTGACCCAGAACAAGGGGCCTTTCTGCGTGGAGTTTGCATGTTCTCCCCGTGTGTGCGAGGGTTTTCTCCGGGTTTCATCTTATGTCAGCCTGGGATCGGCACCAGGACCCCCCACCCCCACAACCCTTGTGTGGAGGATATATATAAAATTTGACATAGGCTTGTGGTGGGGAAACGTCTTTATCCTCCACATGAAGGTGGCGGGGGTGTAACTGTGCCAATCTCAGTTGACATAGGGCGATAGGTGGGGTTCTAGTAGCCTGGACAGGTCGCCAGTCCATTGCAACCATCCACACTCACACCTACGGTCAATTTAGAGTGTCCAATTTCCCCAAATCTGCATGTTTTTGGACTGTGGGAGGAAACCAGAGAACCCGGAAAACACCAACACACACGGGGAGAACATGCAAACTCCATACAGAAAGGGCCTTGTTCCGGTTTGGAGACTGGTCGTGAACCCAGGTCTTCTCGCTGCAAAGGCAAGAGTGTAAACCACTACACCGGGGCCTGTCCACTGTCTGCAAAAATAATTCCATTTGAATGGAAGTCTATGAAAAAATCGACGCTGCGTTCGGATATTGCAACCGTCACAAAATACCGCGGCGCTTTACGGACACACGTTTAAAACATAACATCAGCTGGAAAGGAAAGACTCTCATTGCTTATTGACAAATTATAGGTGTGTCTCCGTCTTCTCCCTCAAGGCTCTAACTCCTCCACAGACTGTCCTCCTGCTTCATTCTCTTCCTGAGTGGATCCTCCTCCACATTCAAACCAGATAAGCTTGTCTTACGACATAGACACACATTCAAACACAAACACACACACAGATCGTGAGGGACATATAGTGTTGTGGACTTCTCCTGCCAGCAAAATGCAATTTTTCTTTTTTTTTTTCCTCCAGGGTTTCCGTGCTCTCACGGTGCAAACAGCTGGAAGGCAACTGGCCAATAGAGACTTGTCCAATCTGTCTGTCTAATTGCGCGCGTGTGACACTTCTAACAAGAGGTATCAAGTTTCCACCTGACCACATAGTGATGACACGAGCCCCTCCCTTTTATCTGCTGCAGAAGACAAACCTCTTCACCTTTACCAGATCATTTTCAAACACTCGGCGTTACAGCACTGTAGTTGATCAGGATTCTTGTTCTCCACATTTCCTTATTTTTGTCTCATTTGTTTTCTATTAAGAGACAAAAACAAAAGACAATCAGCAGCTCCCTCTGCGACATCTCCAGGCTCCAAATATGGAAATACTGATCCAAGGTGAGTATTTTTCTCTCCTTGCTGCCGTGATGATTTGTGACCCAGGGGTTCCCTTCTTGAGGGAGACTGGGACGACTGCACCTGATCCCCGGAAAGGGGGTTAGGAGAAAATACAAAGAGGAAATACCAACTCCCAGCTGTTTGGAACGTAAGGACAAGGAGCCAACACAGGAATGGAGCACCGAACTCCAAACAGCACTGTGAGAGGTGGGCCGAGAGGCTGTCTCTCACCCAGAGGGAGGAGGGACTGACTGTGCAGAGAGCATGGAGCTTCATTCACTCTGCTACACACACACACACACACACACACATGCTCCGCAAGGCAGCTCCCAGGCTGAGAGAAAAGAGGGGAGCAGAGGAGACAGCAGCTCGTTCGCCAAGTAAGTTATATTCATGTCGTATCATTAATGGTTTTAAAATTACTTCACTATTTTTTAAGACTTTGCACGTGTTCATCTTTGTTTTTTGTGTGTTTGTCTGTGTAGTAATTAAAAATAAGGCAAACACTGCTAGTTTTATTATATCAAGCTTCTTTCTCCTTCTCGAAACTCATCCCTACACACTTTACTGCTGATGTGAACCACATGTCACACTGCAGTGATCCAGGTCTCCACCCTGGGGCTTCTCCTCTACAAGCACAAAAATTGGAGAATAGGGAGGCAAATAGGGAGAGGGAGAGTGGGGGCGGACAAGTGAAGAAAAACTTTAGGAAGACAATGTGGGACAGCTCCCAGTTTAGAAACATTGCTTGCACAATACTCACCATTTTGTTTTTGCCCTTCTTGTGTCGTAACAACTGGATAAATGTTTGTTTTATTTCCCTGAATCCGTCTCATTCTTATGTCCCTCAGTCCTCCCTGTGGCTCTCATTTTCAGCCTTTTTTTTCCATCTCATGCTGACTTTCTCATTCTGCTGATCTCATTGTTGTCCCAGGTGGTGACAGACAGGAAAAACAGAGGCACAGAGCGAGGCTACAGAGGGACAGAGGGGTCAATCAAACCCTTCCCCAAGTGAGAGGAGATTCCAGACCTTGTACACCGTTTTACGAGAGGACACACATACACTGATTTAAGTGGCGCTACTGGGCCTTAGCTCCCCGGTCAAACCTCCAGGATGTCCCGCAGGAGGTCGACAGGTGACCTAGTGCCCAGGGACATCACTCAGATCTTAGCGAGGGAGGCGAGAGCTCAGCGAGGTAAAAAGAAGCCGGGGAGCTCCCTGGGACAGGCACTCAGCTGGTTAAAGGGGAGCAGGAGGAAGAAGAACATCAGCAACGGACTAAACCGAACTGGGACTGGCGTCGCAGACGATAAGCCGGGGATTCAGAATCAAGAGCCGGCAAAAGGTGAGTGAATCGTGGCATTACAGTACACAACACAACAGGGCAATCTGCCATATTCTCAGGTGTCGTCATTTCCCACTCTGAAGAGGCGTGACCGACCTCTGTATGCAACTGGACAGACCAACAACCAGAAAAAAAACATACGTACAAATGTGCTAACGACTTCTTTGGGGGCGCCTCGCTTAAAATGAAAGCAACAGCCGCATCGAAAGACAGCTGCCGCCATGTTGGATGTATACAAAAGATGCTAGATGTTGCTTCTCTGTAATCGGCGCATCAATCCCGCCTGTGCCTCGCCAGGGGTTTGTGATTGCTTTCCTTTATTTGTTTAGGAGATTCTGAAGTTGGCCAATGCAACACTCAACTCTATGGGGTGTGTTTTGCCATCTAGTCGTGGCTGTGTTGCCTTTATTGCACATAACCCCGTTGCACGAACGTAATCTCAAAGCAGGCAACAAACAGACAGCGTTAACAACCAGCTGGTGAGCATAGCCAAGCATTAAGCAGGAAAAGAGCCAGTTGTTTCCCGCCTGTGATGGTGGAGACATAAACAACGTTAAAGATGGACATTACCCCATGTCTGTGAATATGTCATTTGTTGCCATTTGTTCTAACATGGTGTGAAAGGAAAGGATAAGTAAAAAAAAATGTGCCTGATATCACTGCTAATGTCTTTTTCTGTTTGTAATAAGTGGGGCTTAAGAGTTCAAGTCAGGGTGGATATTACACGTCAAGATTCAGGTCGATTGAGGATCAGCCATGATTCGCTTGTTTCACAACTCTGCTGCGTAATTCTGTCTGGTTTTGTCCGTCGTAGAATCACAGACTGTGAAATCCGACCGTTGACTTTTGGATTAAGCTGAAAACTTGGGAGAGATTTCGTTATCGCTGGGACATCAGTCTGTACGTTTGTAACGTGCACATAGCCACACGTCGCACGCGGCGAGACGGACACGGCGGTCTAATCCCTTTTTTCTGTTTACTGATGTGTCTGCTTGGTCGGCAGCACAGAGATTACCCACAGTCCCCATTTCCTGTTTTTGTTCCACCTCTTCAGCCATCCCTTTCTCCTCTGTCATTGCCTGTGTGTGTGTGTGTGTGTGTTACTGTAGTAACTGCCTAACAACTCTTGGAAATCCAGAGTCACGCTCTATTCAGACTTTTTTTGGCTGGTCTCCTTCATGGTTTTTGTCCTTGTTCCACCAAAAGGGCACATCCATAATCCCTTATTATGCCTTGCATTGTGGTTTTGTAAAGTCTGTGGAGATCTGTGAAAACTAGATGGGAAAGAAGAAACAGTGACTCCATTTGAAACCAAATATTAACTAGTGGCGGGTAATTCCCCTGCAAAAGATGTGATGGTGAGGCTGACAATAAAAGACTGAAGAGGACCACAGAGAGATCCAGAGGTGCAGCTTGAAAAGTGACCTTGACGCAGAACAAAAGATAACTGTGTTTTGCTTCTATGCTGACATTGGCATACAATTACTTTTACAGAGATGTTTATTGTGCTACCAGCCTGACAAAACAAATAATTAGTGTGAGTACACAGACACACACTCCAGACACCTACTGTACATATACCATTAACCTACTCACACTTCCCCTTGTCTAAGTGCTCAGTCTTGTGCGTGGAGTTTGCATGTTGTGCCCGACAATGGATTGTTAAGGCAGATAGAATAAAGATAGTTTGAGGCATGAAAAAGCTGATAGACGATTACTTCCTTACGTCCAAAGGAAAATAAAAATATTGAACATTTAATAAAATACCTAAGTATAATTGTATCTATATACAAGCAAGCATTTGTTTACTTCTGCATGTGTGTTTGCAGAAACTTCTGAGGGTCGTTGAATGCACCTTGTAGCCACTTGTTTACTCAGACTAGATAATTGACTTTTTGGATTTGGTTTTTAACTATCAGGAGAAAAATCATGTTGTGTACACACATTTTCAGGGAAGTAGATGTTATAGGAGCAAAGATAACCATTGTCTGTTTTTTTAATTTGTGCTAGGCTTGCAAACACAGCTGTGGAGCCTCCATGTAGTGCAGCGATCTGAGTTGACCTGTTAGGGATGAGATGATACCACATTTTTCTGTCCGATACGATACCGATATCAAAAGAATCCACGATATTAGTCCAATAGAGTCATTTTAGACCATAACAACACATAGACATAGACAAAAAGTATGACTTGCTCAGGTCTGCACCTCTGTGACCGCTCTGATTCCTCTACTATAAAAAAAAATAACACTATTTGATGTGCTGAATTCCAGGGAGCTGTATATGTATAGAGCGAGTCGTGTGAATGCATGTGTGTGTGTGTGTGTGTGTGTGTCAAGGTCTGTCAGCGTGCACGGGTGGCAGCATGAATGCCAGATTGGGCCGAGAGTTATGCGATGAAGAGGAGAGATTACAAACGAATCACAAAGCCCTATTCAGTGTCGAGAGGACTCATAGGGAACATTCTCTCAATGGCTTTTTTAATTAGAGCAACTTCAGAGCACACACACACACTCTTCTATCTCCATCTCAGGTTGTTGCAGTCCTTGCCTATCCCTTACCACATATCACTGGTCTTGATTTGCTTCACGGATTGCTTAACATCTTCTATTTAGCCCCAGTGTGGGTGTGTTGGTCTTGTTTATAGTTGTGCATGGACATCTTCATTACTGTGTGCGAGGGTGTGTGACTGAGTGCTATCAGAGGGTTTCTCTGTTGGTGTGTGTCAACGTCATTATGCTGGGCTTAGGGTGGCGCCAACCCAACACCAGCACTCATTACATCACCATTTACACACACACACACACACAAAGGGGCATATAGAGCTCCTGCAACTACCTGCTTTGTCCAGCGCAGCCAGCACATCGGCTGGCTGCTGGAGCGGTGAGGTCACCAACACAATCCGCGGGATTTCATCCGTGTGTCCGTGTTTGTAGTCATTGTTTTCCACATGTGTGAAGCCAAGTGTGTGTTTGATGAGAATGCTTTTCACTGTGTGCCAGTCTTGGCTTAGTTGTCTCTATCTTCATGGGTGTGTGTGTGTGTGTGTGCTAAGTTGTGCCACATCACAAAAGACAAGTCAGGATGCATGGATTCGCAAACTGTAATGCAGATTACAGAGCCAGCGGAGTAATTGAAGAGCAAACATCTCATTACACCGAGAACATTGTACACAGCCTCAGTTCTATAACAGGCCACATCTGAGAGCGACTGCACAAGAGAGGGCGGCGAGTGGAGGGCAAAGGAAGCCATGTCGCAGTGAGGGAGCAGTGTGAAAGTTTAATGCCACCTCACAATGTCCCCTCCGAACATCATTCAGCACACACACACACTCTTTAATGAGCAGGGTAATTTTACCTGTGTAAGCAGATACCTCAAAAACCCTCATCCATCACCACAGACCTAAAGCCATGCCGGTGAGGTAAACGTCTCCCAGGCAACGGCATTGTGAGGAGCATGTTGCTGTGGTAGCAGTACTGAGAGGCAACAAAAGTGTCCGACCGTGCTGTTAGAGGCGAAATATTAAATTCCGTAGAAGAAGCATGCATGAGATGTGTGTCTAATTGAATGAGATCTATGTATTAGAGGTGATGTAAAGTGAAATGGCCATGACGTGTCATCAAAGACTTGCGGAAACATGCTGGATTTAGATACTGGCTTCACTGATAACAATGATGCTGCACTGACTCTGAAGATTTGAATCCAAAAGCACAACAAGACAGTAGGCAAGCTGCAGTTCAATCAGTTAAACAGGGAAATAAATCCATGAGCCACAGGTGGGGATGATTGCAACGAGTCAGGGTCTGAAATGACAAGCTGAAAGGTGATATTACAAATTACTTGTAGACCTTGCAGCTGGTTTATTGACAGGATACATCTTTATTTGCAGGCCACAAACTGTGCTTTTGTTTTTGAGTTAACCATGACATAAGGTGCACGCACTGCCAACCACCTAATAATGCTCTTTGATGCCAGTGTTGCCAGCAGATCACTAAGCAGAGCTGCAGCTATGCATCGAAAAACGCTGAACTGTACAAACTTAAAAAGCCCCACGACCCCTCTCTAAAGTGTCTGCGATGGAGTTCTGCAAAAAAAACATAGAAAGCAGAAATATAGTGAGGAAGTTTCGAGACTTGGATGTGGATAGTTTTCTCCTGAAGAAGTAAAAACAACAGCCAAGGTTAACTAATTCTTTCCCTCTTCTCTTTTGCTCGTGGATATTTAACAGGTATACTGTTTTACGGTCCATCTTTGTTGTCTCCTCTCATCATGTGATGAATCTCTGCTTATAAGTTATAAGTGCAGTTCTGTGTTCAGGCACACTTCTGCATACTGTCCAGTGTTTTAAATTGGGATTGTAATAATCATTTGAAACACTAAAAGTCGCTGTTGTACATAAGAACTGAAGTCACAGTTATAATTCATAACATATTATTAGTTGTAATATAATTTTACTGCAGAATGTTATAGCCCCTTGCATGCATACATACATACATACACGTCGGGCAAGTCCATGCACGTTGCAAACATTATAGACTTAGAAAGGCGTTACTTCAATGTCTTGTGCTCAATATCCAAATTTTCCAAACGTCATGTTTATGGAATACGAGCTAATGGGTTGTTTTATAGGACATGGAGTTTGTTTGATGTGGAGAAGAAGCAGCTGGAAGACATCAGCGGGGGACTGAGGCAGTGGGAGTCTGTATACACAGGCATATATACAACTGATCAGCCCTCAGAAGTGCCCGTGTGTACGTCTCGCGTTATGTAACGCGCTGTAATAGATACACCTGTTGAACACTGTTCTGCCCCCGATCCAGCTGTGTGTTCCCTGTTCCTGATTTTCTTTCTTTTTCCCCCCTCAGTGAAGAGAAGAATAGACTAGACGATTACAAAGTAACTCAGGAATTCAGTCTGTCTCGAGTTAAGTGACACTTAAGAGCCATATATGTTCTCAAAACCCAAGCTCAGTAAAACAACGTGGGACACTGACAAATGTCCCTCGATGTAATGTTTGTTTCAGCTTTTTAACGCAGCACATCTTGACTGATTGTCTTTCACATTGACAATTGTTAACAATTGTTGTTTAAAAAAATTACTTAAACTCAGTGAAGAGCAGCGTAGGGCTTTTATTTTCTTTAAAGGAAGTGACTTTGACATTGAATAATCAATTTTATTTCCAACTTTTTTCCAATTTCCAATCCCAACTTCCTCTGTTGTTTTGGGAATGAGACTTGTGGCCATTTGATGATCACATGACACATTTATCTCAGAAAATTAGTTTTTGGTAAAGTGTCCCTTTAACTTCAAGTTCCACACACCACTAAAACTACTTATTCACCTACCACAGAAAAAGAAAAAAACAATTATTACACAAGTAAAACATGTGTAACAACAGACTATGAGCCTGCTGTTTCCTTTACCATGCAGCTCCAATTAAGTGTCCTGGGTGCGACGTGCACATGTAACACCAAATTAAATATAGAAATATAGAAGTTGGTCATTTGGTCGGGAAGATCAGATTCTGCTTACAAATCTGATTTAAGCTGCAGTCTAAACAAGGCCTAAGTCATATAATACAGGGTCATATAGAGACTGTTTTGGTAATTACTTAAACAGTCCACAGGGGGCGATTGAGGTTCCACACTGAAGCGTTGTAATGAACTTGTCTGACATTTACAATCATTTTTAATCCACGCTCATGTCCTTAGCGCTGTCGCTGTCATACGATGTATTGTTCCGCAGCTGTTTGGCATATTTTGTCCAAGAAATAAAAAATTCCCTGCGGAGACAATAAAATATATTAGATGTGATTTAATTTCTCTGGTACAATCAAAGAGCCCAAACCCAAATATAGTCACTATAATTTATAGCCGGCAATATTCTCCACCAACTACAGGACGAGCATGGTGAATAAATACGTTGTGTTTAGTTTCTTTGGCAGTGGCTGGTGCAGGTTAGACGACAATGAAACTGCAGTTTGTACGTGTCGGCAGCTCTGTCTGCACTGAGATGTAATTTACTGGTTATTGCTCTCTCTGTGTGTGTGTGTGTGTGTGTGTGTGTGCGTGTCTGAGATTGTTTTTCATTGTGATAGCAGAGTCATGCCACAAGATGGAGTTGCTTGTGAATGTGAGCTGTAAAGACAAGGCAAACAGATGCTCAAGGTCGTACAGGTAAATCTATGATAATAATAATTATTATATAATTACTATTGTGTATTTAGTTTTGCATCTTTTTCAACCAGATGTCGTAATAAATAGTACTAATATCATTCCACTTCTCTAATGTATGCACCCCTAAGTAGATTTGTCGGTAAAAAATAAAAAGGGACCAACACTGAGTGCTTCATTATGCCATCACAATACAAAACAACACATATTTAAGGACAAACGAAAACAGATGAGTCAGTGAATATTCTGCAAGCACTGGCAATTGCAATTAAAAGCAACACTTCTACAGTATATGCAGGGTTTAATATTCAATGTAATATGTCTGATAATAAAATAAACATATAAAGCCAAAGGCATTTTATTCTGCAATGTTTTTTGTTTTGTTTTTCTGTGTATGGCAGTTGGTAACAATCATATCACATCTATCATAGGGTTACATGGTGCAGCTTTGCTTTGAGTGTGATCTGTGATCTGAGTGCTGTGGGATGTAGAGTCACGGTGGATTTGCATTTTGATGCACTGTAATGTACGATCTCTCTCCCCCTCACACACACACACATGCTTTTTAGGACACCTTATGCATTCCTTAGCACCTTACCCTAACCTTAACCCTCACGACTAAATGCCAAACCCAAACCCTAGCCCTAACCTAAACCTAATTCTAACCCTAAAACCAGGTCTTAATCCCTAAAAAAGCCCTTTTTGGGGATCACAATGTATGGTTTATACCATTTTTGGTCCTCACAAAGCCACAAATACAAGAACACACACACACTTTCTGACTCTCTCTGTTCTCCCGTGAGTTGCCTTCAGCTCTGAAATCTGTCTCGACAATGACACTGACTTTGATCACACTCATCTGGGTCATGTTTAGCGCGCTCGCACTGCAGCTCGCAGGTGGGCACACAGCAGTCGACACACGCACACGCACGCGCACAGACCCGCACACTAAGTGCACTCTCACAGCTCTGTATGACAGATGAGACGAGATGGTGAGCCCCAAGTGCTCTTGTGCTGGGTGTGGCTCTGCATAAGACGGCAACATCTCTGCGAGCGTTTTATTGCACATCGTGTTACACTTTGCAGTGGAAAGCTTGAGTGATACTCGCACTGTATCTCTCACACAGAGATGCCTCCGTGCACATGCTGTAAACATTCATTGTGGAAACTCACAGTAACTTCTACTGCTCTCCAGAAACCACATCTATTCCTCTTACAGACTAAAGAAAAATACAAGGGATTATAAATTCTTCAGCCGGCATCCTAGCAGCTCCCCCCTCCCTCACTCCCCACCCCTTCAGTCCGTAAATCTGATTTTTATTGGAGGCTTTTTATCTTCCAGCAGCTTTCTAAGCATCAGAACAGTACAAGGAATGAGGGGATGGAAGAGGAGGAGGAGGAGGTGGAGGAAACGTGATCAGGGTGACCATGAAGAGGAGAGTGTAGTTTCAGTTTCATGCTCCTCATCACCGCTCTTCCTTCCTTTGCCCCGTTTTGCGGCAATATGGTGTCTCGGCTTCACGTGGTACGTGCAGCCGAGACACCATTCTGATGGTGGTCATGTCGTTCCTCTTCTCTGACCTCCTTCTGGGTGACTGCTATTGATCCACAGGATGCTCTGGGAGTGATGTCACAGACACTGAGTGATGGCGAACCCTGTGAAGTCACCATGATACTCAGGGAGTGTTCAACACTGTTAGATACGACTGTTTTTTTTTTCTGACATTGCTGTTATGACTCAGTGTGTCAAACGTGATGTTGCCTCTCTGGAATCCAAGCAGGCACCTCTGTTTCTGTAACTCCACCATCTGGCTCCGCATCTGTATTTCCATTAAGCATATCTGGAACATTCTCATCTCAGAACAAGCTTTGATGTGTCTGTGTTTGACTGCTCTCCTGGCAAATATCCTGTTCTTTCTAGTGTTTTTTTCTTTTTCTTTTCTTTCTTCCTCAACGTGCGAGAAGTTTCACATAAAGTACCAGAGCGCAGAGTTGCACCTGTGAAGATCGGCTGAATTATTGAGTATTCCCTGACTGCTCTTAGTTTCCACTATTGCCTGTATGCCAGTGTTTATTCCTGCACCTAAACACCTATGATTATACTCCTCTCTTCCCGTCAGCAGCTCTCTGTGTGTGTGTCATAGGGGAATCTGTGTTTTCTCCATCTCCACACTGTGTTGACAGGATCTGTCAGCTGCGCCTATAATGCTTTTTTTTCTATAAGGACAACCCAACGTCGGCTCACTTAAAGAGGAAATTAGGGGAGGTGCACAGCTGAAGTGAGGCATTATTCCCGAAGAAAGCACTGTGTAAATCATTTGCTGAAACATGGATCTGTGTGTGAGAGCCTTTTTCTTTTTTCTTTTTTTTCTAACCCTCTTACTGAAAATGCTCAGAGCACAGAGGAAGACAGTGGGAGGGGCACTTACACACACACACACACACACACACACACACATGCATACACTTGGTTGTGAGCTTGTCAGTGCTGCATGTGTCGTTGCTTTGGCTGGATGTACATGGTTAGAAGAAGTGAGCGTGTAATTATTATTTTTTGCCTTGTAAGAATGGTGTCAGCGGTCCTGCACCTACATGGGTGTGTTTGTGTGCCAGAGCGACTGAGTGTGCAAGAATGATTTGACCACAGGGACTCAGGAGTCTCAAACACTGACATCTGCTCGACTGTGGGGAGGTCTTCACAGAGACGGAATCTAGCCGCGATGGTACAGGGGGACAGCATGACAGAGCCCCTTTGAGGGGCTGCGGGACTGCCCCAGAATGGGCAACAGCATCCAGAAGAGGAGGAAGAAGAAGGAAGAGACGAGGGGAAACTTCTCTGCAACCACGTCCCCGAACCGTGTCAGAGAGAAACCAAAAAGCTTCTGGCTGTTTGGACGTCCAGACAAACTGAGAGCAGGTGAGAGGAGCGGAGGGTGTGTAGAGGGAGTGTGACAGCGATATTCTTTTGGAGTCTTGTGTTTGAAGGACTGAGGATCATCGTATTCCGTGTTTGAAAGAGCTGGCTCGTTCACAGTGGGGATGACTTTGCATCCGTGCACGTGAGTGTGTACGGTCATGTAAGAGTGACCATATTCCCATGCTGACTTCACCTGAGTCAGCTTCAAGGTTTCCTGCTTCTTGCACAACTACGCAGAAGTGGTGCGAGTGCGAGTCTTGTTTTCCTTCCAGTGCAAGTTGGAGACAGTGATTCTCTGGCCAGTGGATTATATTATTTTATGATTTCTTTATGAGTTTGTTAATGTCGGACCTTTGTACCTGCAGGGGAAAAACTGAGCTCAGCATCTCCCACACTGATAAGTGTCTCTGAAGCACCTGAAGAACAGGTTTTTAAACAGAAGCTCACACTGATCTGTCAGATAACGACGTTACTGAGATTACTGCCGTGGATATTTCACCTTTTTATCCTTTTTCCTTTTGTCGTTATCTATCGTTGACTTCAAAGGTATCATTTTAATGACAGTGGCATAACAGAAGCCTCAGTTTATCAACTGTCACGGTGATATGATCACACGAGTATGAGCTGGTGCATTAGAATATCACCAATGGTATTTATCAGCTCAGCAATAAAATATGGCCGACATGAGTCAGAGCCACACAGCAATAGCAATCGGTCACGAAAGACTTCCCATTCGGCCCGAAATCGAGTCCCTGATGCTGCTGGTTTCCACGGAAACAGATAACCCTAACAAACCCAGAAGCCTGCGAGATAATTGTGTGGTGTTAAGGTTTATCTGGAGTCAGGGTAAAAAGACTGGGCAGTTAAATGACCTCTGTCATCACAGCATCAGGAGGGCATTTGTGTGTGTGTGTGTGTGTGTGTTTACAGACAAAAAGACTAGAAAAGTACAGTCTTTAGCAAACAAACACATCTTGACTTGATTTTCTCTCATGGTGGTCAATGTCTGTGTGTGATCACTGCCCTCTGTTCTCCTGTATTCACCGTTTCATTCATGAGGAGTTTATTCAGAAACCTGGGGTGTGAATGCATTCCCACATTCCAGCTTATTCCTTCACGCATGGCCACACAAACACCCGACTTCTCAGACCATGCGCGCTGAAGTGAGGCTCCGCCCCTTCTTTAAAAAACACGATTCTTGCTGTTCGTTTCATGCTTTGGGCCACAGCTAATGATAACGCTTCGGATTATTATTTTTTTTTTTTTTTACTTCTCCGGGGGATGACTGCACTCCATGAATTATCAATGACCCCCTGCACACAGAATGCTACACTCTCAAAAGCTGCCAGCTGAGCATGATAGTCACAAAGACGCCCATTCATCTGGTGGTGTGAGAAAGGAGCGTCCACACTGCACCAGATTAGGTCACTGTGAACTCACTTTGCTGCGTCCACAGGTGGTTAGTGACGCAGAGGGAGCCAGATGTACACACACACACACACACACACACACACACACACACACACACAGACTCATCCCACGCTGACATCCTTTCATGCCTGGGTGCTTTTGAAGTTTTATAAAATCATGTGATGCAGCTCATGGGCCTTCAGCTGTTCCATATTCTTATAACTGTCCACTCCAGGAGAGTCTGGTCTGGCCTGATGTGTCTCCGCGTTAAGATAAGACGTCAGAATGATCCAACTAGCTACAAATAATATAGTCCATGTAATCAATTACGCATTCACTGTAATAAGAATTGGAAGAAAAATGCAGCTTTAAGGGCCGTAAAAAAGATTGACAGTTGAAGAAAAATTAGAAAAAACTTCAGTTGAGAGAATATAATGGAAAGAGAAAGAAAAACATGCACACGATGTGTAGGGCGGTGTCAAATTTAAGAACGAGGCTGTCCGTGCGGGTTTTCACCTTCATTTTCATTAGGTGCAGGGTGTGATATTCTATATTCTGTTACACTGCTGCCGGCAACCGTTTGCCAAAGCCTCATAATTTCTGTAAGCGGGGCTAAGACGCGCTCGTCTTGCTCCTCCTTTGAAGATTAATTTATTTGCGAGCTGCCATCAAAGTCATGGACTTCCTGCAGCGAGACGAGGCAACACACAGCTGGATAAAGGGAGGAGGATTTTTTTGTTTTCTAGCTCTATTTCTGTTTCTTTCTGTACAAGCTCAGTGTTTTCCCTCGCTTTTCATGTATAAGTACAATACATGTGCCATACATAACCTCCACTACCCTTCTATTTTCTCTTCCTAGCACAAGCCACATAACAGACGAATGAGGGAATGTTTTTTGTCTGCATCTGCACACCAGCGTTTCCCTTTCTTTTCCACAACTTTCTAATGTCTGCTTTTGTCTGTGCTGGAGGCTAAGTACTAACTCCTTGTTCTGGTAAAAGCCACTGAAAAGCCCTGTCATTCATCACGTCTGTCCTCCTTCCTGTGACATCAGGATTTTCTCAGGACCTCAGGGGCAGCTGCCCTCTGCCTGCTTTAATTGTCGTTGTCAATTTTTCACCTGTAACATCATGTTCTGGCCCGTTGCGCCGAACTGTTGCCAGTGTTTACTTCCCTCCTTCTCTGTCCTCTCCTTCTCGTGCCCTTCAGCAGCAGGAACTTTTGTTTTCTTCCTTTTTTTTCTTTGGCAGCGTGCAATTGTGGTTGGTCTCCATATTCTCGTACTCTAAATGTAGCATGGGGAATTTTTCAGTCATTGGCCGGCACCTCTGAAGCACTTTCAAGTTATAATCATTCCCTCTAAATGAGCCACAGGCTGTAAGCGATGCTCATGAATGCACAACCAAAGTGTTCTGTTTGTAAGTTTCGAAATTTAATGACCTGACCCAAATTCACCTTGAGCTGCTTTTTTCCCGGTTTTGTTTAGTCTGTGGTTTGGCGCAGGGAATAATTAAAGCTGCAGCAACAATTTCATATAAACAGTGGATCAAATGACTGCCGTTCTCATCAGCTCTCCACTCTTTCAGTGTTTCAGATCATTGCATTGTTGTTACATCCAAATAAACGTACACGTTTCAAGCAGCAGCAGCGGATAAAGCCAGTATACATTACATGTCCTGCACATAACATACAGTTATAGTATGTCACTGCATACAGTGGTGACTTTTATGTCATGATTGACAGAGGGACGTAAAGCGAGACAGCTAGCTCAAACCGGTGCTAGCAGTGATTTATGCCGCGTTTCCACCAAGTGGAACAGTCGATACATGTATTTTCTTTGCGTTTCCTTTAGGAATAGTACCAAAATAACCTTTCCATTGTTCAGTACCCTTCCCTTGGTGTACCAGAGTAACGGTACAGTACTGTACGAGTGGCGCTAGCCCCGCGACAGTCAGCCAACTGGGCGACAGAAAAGCGTCACTCCCTAGCGACCGGTGTTTATTCAACGCCCGCAGTCTATTCTCATATGAAGCCTGACGTCTTGTTTAGACAAACAGACACAAACCGAGCAGAAAAAAACCAAATAAGCTGTTCCGTTGTTGCCTGTTACAACCACTACGCCGGTACAACGTCACGCTACGTATACTGTTCTCAGTCGAAACACAAGCCTGATTGCTTTACCGTTCCAAAGTGTACTAAACCAAACCGGACTATGATGGAAACGCGACGTTAGCAACAGATGTTACAAACTGGAGCTATAACAGTCAAATCCAGATGTTTCTAAATGAGGTTGGTGGAGACCAAAAAGGACAGAAAAGGAGACAGGATTTTGAACTTGCATTGATGTGGTGGCTGGAAACACGGGAAATGAATGCGAATCACTCAAACTCAACTGTATAAAAAGCTACTGCCACATTATGAGGTGACAATATTACAATGTGCTGTTTGTGGTCAAACATATGAATTATTGCAGGTTTAAGCTGTGAAATGCTTTTAGGTGAAGCTACAGAAAAAGTAAAGACAATTGTTTGGTTCAAGTTTCATCAGTGGACGACCACAGGTCGTTGGATTTTTGTTTTCCTGAGTTTTCTGTAGCGGAGTGGTTCCACTGTCACTGCTATAAAAGGACTCCAGTGTTTAGATTGTGTAATGGAGCGGAGTCCAGTAGCTTCCTGCATCAGCAATGAAATTGAATTAAAGCATTACTTCATACTATTAAACAGCACATACAGAGAGAGACCTGTATGTGACCTTGCTATACAAAGGCAATTATTATTATTATTATTACTATTATTATTATAGATCGGGGGGAGCAAACTCAAATGACCTGGAGGCCAATGAGCATCTAGTCTGGTCAAGCGGGGGCTGACATAGAGATGGGCAATATAAGATATTCATTATGATATTAGATGGAATTGCAAAATAAAATTGCCTGTTTTGATACAAAAGGATTCACAATAAAAACATGTTTATGATGCACAAAACAGAGAATTAAATAGAACATTTAGCAAATAATGACAAGGATAACTGTGATTAAAACAGCTTATGTAATTTCATGTTGAGTGCAATACAATTAATAAAGCAACCCAATGTCTTATTAGTGTTACAAAAAGTATTGCTAGCAAATATATTTAGTCTTATATTCTGTCTCGATTCCATCACCTCGCACAGTGGTGGGCGGGCCGCATGTAATCGATTGGAGGGCCACATGTTTGACACCCCTGTTATAGATGGTGACATTTCAAGAGAAAAACACAACTTTTCTGCTCATTTTGGGCTTAGTTTGACAAAGTCTCCGTGTCCACAGAAACGCTGTGAACCCAAAACTAAACTTCACATAAATGAGTCCACCTGGCAAGAATAAATCTAGTTTGATGAAGTACTATAATCAAGTTCTGATCTCTCTCTCTGTCAAGATTAAAAACAATATTTTTATCAATAAATCTGAAATTTTATCAGCGCCACAACACAACTTGAATAATAGATTCAACACTATAGGTCTTGTTCTGACATTGTGACTGACTTGTAGCTGCCATGTTAGGTTGCCTTGAAATAACTCTGAGCACCTGAAACAACTGCTGCTTTAGTCGGAGAGAAATCGTAACTACCCTGCACGATTAACACGTTTCCTTCCTCCAGCACACCTGGTTCAAATGAACAGGCTTGTGTAGAGGTTAGCTAATGAGGTGCGTTGGAGCAGGGAAACATCTGAAACATGCAGGACAGTGGATCTCCAGGACCAGGATTGAGAAACCCTGGTCTAAAGGCCTGTACTGTACATACTCCTCTTAAAGAGAGAAATGTGTGAGAAAACAATGACGTCATTATTTTCTCGCTGCTTGTTCTCGACACATCATCTGGCCAGAACTTTTTTCCTTGTGCGGTGCCCAACAACTATTGTGTGATTGGCCAGAAAATGGTAGTGGGCGTGGTTAATGCGGAAATGTTGTCATGGCTTTCTGTTGCGACAGACAATAAAGTTTTCTGATTCTGATTCATGAAGATCAGTAGAAAAGAAAAACTCGAAACAAATGAAGCTACTATATGAACTTGTACAGGTTCACAAATCTAATGATATATTAAGTATGATATACAAAGTCAATTTCTGTTCTAACGCTATACTTCTGCTTTCTCTTTACAAAACAGTTGATCGTGGCTAAATCTGCATCTCAAATAAATATGATAATGAACACAGAAGCCGCAGCTAACCTTAAGAGCTTGACAGTGGTGTCAGGACTCGTGCCGGCAAAGAGGTTAAGCTGGGGGAGCTGTGTGTCTGTGCCAAGCAGATGGTGTCAAGTCGGTGCCAAACGCGGTCTCTCTTTCTCCATCAACATTTTGGCAGCGAGTCTACGCGAACATGCTGTCGCCTTTTCATGCCGATTTACAAGTGTTTCCAAACCGATTCAGCGGAAATGGTATTGACTTTTTTTTTGGTACAGGCGAAAGGGGGCGGCACAGTTCATTTGCCGCGCACAATGGGATTCCGCTGAGGGAGAGTGACGGGGAAGAGTGTGTCTCTGCGACAGTAATGAAGGCGCACACATTTGGCAGAATGAGTTGTTGTCCTGCGCGGGGCCGGACAAACACGCAAACAGAACTCCCTCACTTTAGCACCCTTTACACAGAGTGTGGCGCTTGCACTGCCTCAGCGTTCATGTGCGTGAACAGACTTCATCTGTTCAAGCCTAATGTGTCTGGTGTGATTTGGATGACACGCAAATGAACTTAGAGCCGTCGCTCTCGCGATGTCAGCAGATTTTTTCCGCCCCCCCCGCCCCCCCCATCTGAACTCTACTCCTCCTCAGCACATTCAATAATGATAACGCTGAAATGTTCTCATCCATATTTTGCCGTGGCGAACGAGCGAGTACTTTTCTATTTTCCGTCGTTCAACAGACGCTCCGTCCATTCTCCCGTGTCGCAGCACAAGTGGCCGAATCACATGGGATTAAATTACATTATAGAGGCGACCGAGTCCATGAACAGAAAAGAACAGGGGATTATTGTCTCACAGAAGGAAAGACCGTGTGTGGAAATCTTTAACGTTTGGGTGCCCAAAAAATGAGGTGCATGACGTTTGGCTTACAGAGGAAGTGGAATACATACACTGTGGTTCACAAATGAGGCTGCGCCGGGATTGATTTGTATTCTGTATTATTATAAATTAAGAAAAAGTCAAGAAAGTTGGCTACAAAATATCTGACTGTGGAGAGATAGGGTATTATCTTGTGCCGCTGCAAAACAAAAAATATATACAGTAGGAAATCTGTGGAACAAGCATGGAATAGTAAAATTCAGGATATACAGCTTTGAAATGTGTATATACGTACTGTATATATATATATATATATATACATATGACTTCCATTTGTAAATTTCATTTTTATGTACAGTAGGTTTTTCCCTGCACCTAACCGCACAGGTAATTTATTATCTGTGATGAAATTAACATCCTATTTTTCCTACTCATGTGGCAGCAGATACATATACGTTTTCCTTCACTGATTAAAATAAATAAACGTAGTTATAGAGGGCGCCAGCAAAGAGGTCAAGGAGGTAGCGGCTGATGTTAGCCTGATGTTGTTGTCATTAGTCATATGAGCAGATCCTGGTGTGTTTGTGCCGATATCCAATAATACATGTGTAAGCCATATTTCATTGCCAATGTCATGCTGATAACATCATGCTTATCATACTTATTACAGAAGTTTGCCAAAAGTTTATTATTTTCTTTTAAATCAGAAGCGTATGGCTCGTCAAATCACATTACTCTATTAGAAAGTCGTTATAACCAGTGGATCTGATACTTATTGGGTTGTCTTTTCATTTTAGTTTGTTTCTGTTGTGTAACTTCCTGTGAGTGCATCACATTTGACAGAAAAAGAGATTCAATCTGAAATAAGAATGAGACTTGAGGGCGAGTGGGCCTGCCCTGTCCTGTCCTGCTCAGAGATGCCACTGCAGGTCTCTCATTAACTCGTCAATCATTCTAAATGAGGCTGCTCACCATTAGGGAGGCGGGGCTTCATATAACTTAAAGCACCTGTGGGCTGTTTTTTCCTCTCTTCCCAGCTGTTGTCTGTTTGTATTGACTACATACATATTTGAGTATTATGTTTGACTTGCAGAGGACATGTGACTCTGTATTTAAAACACATGCTAAGTAGGTTTCTTTCTTCCTCAGTATACGTTACACCGTCTGCTCTCTGGGTGGTTTTGTCTGGAGGCCTGCGTTTCTCTGTAATTTTCCAGGGTCACACAGGGGACTCGAGGGCTCACTCCAGCTGGCGAGCAATAATCGTATTATCTTGTTTTCAGAAGTGCTTATGAATGTGCTGTGACAGTGGGTCAACTGTGTCTCTCCGCTGTGAGGCTTCCCCTATCTGTGTGTGTACGGAGCCTTCACTTTGGCGCTCAGAAAGATTTTAATTATGAAATGACAAACGTGAAAAATGCCTCATCCTTCTTCAGGGGGAAAAAAAAACACACCCACAATCCTCTCATCAGGTTGAGCGAGAGAACGAGAGAGGAATAAAACTCTTATATATCGCTTATGTGACGATACGAAGATGACATCGCGTTCTTTTAGGGGAATTCCATTTCGTAGTGTTAGATTTTAACCACTACCCCTTGTAAGGGGCAAGTGGTAGAAGTGAGAAATGGGATTGGGCCTTTGTGTGACATTGTGGAGGGTGCTGATGTGCAGTCAGAAGTTGTGTTTCCATTACCCTTAGAAATAGCGCAAAACCTAAATATCGCAATCAAAATCCAGGTAATGGAAACGCCTCATTTTGGAAAAACCACTCAAATGTCGCTAAAACATTTGTACGCTCTCGTGAGGTGTTTATTCAGACGTGTCGATATAAAAGTTTATCACAAAAGTGCAATGGAAAGTAGCAATAATCGAGATCACTGATCCAGCCATCTTCCTCATGCACTTCTTCACCTTCCTTTAGTCACTTTCTACACCTCTGTCTTTGTCTCTATGTCCACCATGTCCACCATCCCCTTGCATACATACATGCATGCATGCACCTCTGGATGTTCTGTTTCTCTCTCTTTTGCTCTCCCCGCACAATCGTTAGCTCTCATCAGATAAAAGCAGTGAGTAATGACGCAGAGTCACCTGACCAGACGTGAGCTGTGATCATAAATAGATGGAAAATACATGAGCTTTTTTCCATTAGATCGATTGTATATAGAGGGCGGAGTTTAGCGCGCTTGCCTCTCCCTCGCTGGTTAACAAGACATCCCCCAGGGCGGGAGAAGCTCATAACTCAAGTCCATCACGGCGGCCATAGAATACAAATCAGGGTAGTGGCGAGTTAGCGCTGAGTAATGACACCTGTGTGTGTGTGTGTGTGTGTGTGTGTTCTGGTGATTGGAGGTTTATTGCTGGTCACATTTTAACCCTCTCTTCCTGTACTGTGGCAGCTTCATTAGCTTTCTCTATATTGATGGAAAGAGCACCTGCAGGAGAAAGCTGCTTTCATCCTTCCTTACTAATACGTATAAGATATTTTTATTTATTTTATTAATTTATCTCATCAATTAATAAACATGTAATCACTGAAATACAAGCAGGGGTCATTTTCAAGGTGGGAACCCTGTAGCTTGTCATGCTCCAGTGGCCAAGGAAGAATAACTACTGTATCACTCTCTTCCTGTTTACCTCCGCCCTCTTTAGTGCAGTGAGAGAAAGAGCAAGAGATTAAACCGAGGACATGAGATGAGCTAATGCTCGCCATGTGGTCACAGTATGACGCTTTCCACTAAGTGCGTGTGCGTGCGTCAGGGTTTGGGGCTTGGTCAGTCCACTGGGAGTCATATATTTACATTTAGCTCTGACAGTGAGCTGGGCCTGCGCACGTTACGGTTTCATCTGACGACCTGCTCTCTTTGCAGAGTCATACTCAGTGTAGTGTAGACGGAGTCGGAGCAGATGCTGGAGCAGGACAGATAATAGAAGAAGACAGCGGTGGCGAAAGCATTTAAATTCAGGTTGTTTATGGTTTTTGGAGTGAAGGCGAGACCGATTTTATTCTCTGTCATTTTACAGAATTTGGCACTGGCAATGCAAACATTTGAAACAAACCTGGTGTTACAGCATATGTTTACTATGCTTATGTAAAAGTCAGCATCAGTGTTCGTTGGTCTTTACATGTTTTTTTTTTTTAAATTGTTATAAGTGTTTACCCACACGCTATGAACTGTCTGCGAGAGAGCGGCCTCACACACTCACACCATATTCCATCTGACGAGAGAAAACGTTTAATTATGTGTCATGAAAATAACCGTACACAGAGACTAAGTGTTGCCTCTATAACACTGTACCACATACAGTTTAATTTTAGTTACACAACACATTCTGTAGATGTAAATCAAGTCATTACTGTTATTTAGAACGGGGCTGCGACTAATGAGCCGTTCTTCAACACGCTGTTTGACCTGCTAACAAGGCCTGTCGTCTGCCATAGGTCATTTATGATCATATCTTTAAAATTGTGCAGAAAATGGTGTGATTAGTCCCTAAAATGTCCCACTGTTTGACTTTAAGAAGCATTTTCAGTTGAGTTATCGTTAACTTTCTCTCGAGTCTGGGGTGTTTTCTTGAGCATAAAGTGAGCATGTGTTTCTTTCTTCCATTGTCATGCACATCCACATTTTGCTTATGTGGTGGAATTGTGTGTTGTGTACACTCAATTAAAGGCATTTGAAGCCCCCCTCTCTCTCCCCCTCTCTCTCTGCCCTCTCCCCCAAGACCAGATGGTGTCTCTGAAGACCATCTAATGAATATTGATATGAGGGGTCTTGGTTAACAACAGGGGGGGTACACATGCCGGGCCACAGACTCCCAAAATTGGCACTGAGCTTCTTTGAGGCGACTAAGCGTGGAGAGATTTTGTTTTGAAGAAAGGAACTTAAAGAGCCACGTCACCACACAACAAAGTGGTTTTCTCATGCACATAAGATCCCATATGTTCCATATTGGCCCACTGTCTTTCAGAAAATGAATATGGATGGAGGAGATCATGAGCATGAGTTAGTCATCCATCCAGATACTTGTTAGAATAGATGAGTGAGAGCGGGAGATGGAGTGTGCTACGAGAGGCAAAATAAATGTCAGGAGCAAAGGGAGCGTAAGGTGAGGAGATGGACAGGTTAAGCTACTAGCAGCATTAATCCTCCTCCGATGTCTAAAGCCCCTTTTCCACCTATGCTCACAGCTCATTAGAATCAGTTAATTAAAACTATTTGTTCAGAACTTCCTCCATGACCGGAGCACAGACTCAGCAGTGCTGTCGCTAAATACACCAGACTCTCCCCAACATATGTTTTTTTGGATTGTTAAGTCTTTTTTAACTGATCTACAGTTTGGCATCGTTTGGTTTGCTTCTTGTGTCGGACGTCTCTTCCTGTGACGTAGTAGTAACCTGATACCAGGTGCAATGCTAGTGGAAACACAACTTAACCACGCCATAAAGTCCACTCCCTGCTACCCTTGGGTGTAAAACCACCACCAGTACCCCGAGCTGCTCAGTCTGACCTCTGGATGTGGTGGTGGTGGAGATTTCTTCACTGAAGATATTTCTTATGCTCACTTCAGTTTTCAAGTGCCAAGGGTTCTGTGTTGGTGCAGTGTGACTAATTGTGTCCCTCGCCTCCAGCTGGTCCGGGTCTATGGGCCAGCTGTTGCCCCCCTGCCGTCCCACTTTATTGGGAATAAACATCCATTGAGTAGATCAAAGTGCTGATGCGGCTGCACCAGGGAAATAATGCTGGAACTCAGCATCAATTGCATGTTTGGCATCAATTGCATGGGTTTTTTTTTTTCTCTTATTTTGTATCCCTTCATATCCGTGTCATATTTCATATCCTCTGCAGTTTGTCAGGAAACATTAGTAGGCACATTGAAACTCATCCACACACAGCACCATTAGAGATGATGAACTGAGGCTATGTCAGCTATTTATAACCTCTGTGTGACTGTAGGTCTAAGGAGGAGACAGGAAGAGGAAGAGAACGCTGCGAAGGAGGAGGGGGGGGGGAGTAAGATGCACGGTACATTTAAACATTGTTGCTGTGCTTTTTTTCGCTCTGAGGACGCAACCTCTGCTGTCAAACAGAGTCCCTGTAGCAGTTGAATAAAGAGACAGAGCGTCAGACGGATAGATGCATGATGCTGAAGGCTTTCATTAAGGAACAGACAATGTCAAATTATCCCCAAATACATCCGTGATTATGGTGTACATGACGCGTTTACTGTTGCCAAAGTTGGAAGTGATGACAGTGAACACAAATAAGCGTTTTTACCTCTAGAATTTGAGATTTATTTTTTTACCGAGAATTAAAACTGCCATATGTCCTTTTTAAATTAAATACATAATAAGAAAACAATGCATTTTTATTAAGGATCTTTTCATCTGAAATAAAAATATGAATCCACAAAGTATCATGGTATTTTACGATACAACATAGTTAAAATTCAAAGTAAAGCATGCTGCAAATGATTTGTTTTTCCCCCCCAGCTGATATTTTATGGGTATAATATGAATTTGTGGTTGAACATGGGCGGTGTTTTTGTCTGTCCACTCACACGTGTTGGTCTATATTGAGCGATGTGGGGGTGGAGGGCTCCTGAAAGCCAAACTTTGACAGCCGTTTTGCTGGTGGGGGTTTGTTCCCTTTGACAATGGAGAGGGATTCGCAAAGCAGACAGCCAGCAAGAGCGACAGAGCGAAATAGAGAGAGAGGCAGGGAGAGCAGAGGGGGGAGGGAGGGCAGAGGGTATCAGACTCAGGGATAAGGCAGCTGGGACAGGCTGCTTTGGCTGGTACAAGATCTTTTTGTGCACTTGTCCTTCCCAAGTCACGAAGACCTGCAGGAGGAGAGAGAGCTTCTCATTCCTTGTCACCTGTTGTCAAGCTTTTCATCATTTTTATGTTCTTGCTAACTCAGAGCATCAGGATCTTCTCTGTCACATTAATTTTTTTCTCACCAGTGACAGAAATAGGACTTGTTATTATTCTGCCTTGCACAATATTCGGATTTTCTACCTGCTATGGCACTAGTGTAGTTATGGTGATCTACTTGAGGAAGAGCATCCATTCTCTGCTGACTGTCTTCAAGAAGAAGGGTGAGTGCCGACTCTCAAACTGGCTGTCACTTTATTCAGACAGAGATGAGGGCGTTTTATAATTTACATGACATTAAAACTAACTTTTTTTGGTCAAGGTTAATGGATTTTGTGGACTTCTAGAAACCTTGCTTGCTCCGTTGAGGCGACAAGGTGATGGATTGCTTATTTGCTTTTGCTTTAATAAGACTGTGTGCAATCTGCACGGGCAAGGAAGAATTAGTGTTAAATGCAATTTGGAGGTCCTCTCTAACGAGATAAAGGGCTTAAATGATCTTTTGGTGATCGTCTTATTCAACCAATAGCCCTAAACCTTCATCAGAGGTCTGGCACAATCTGAGTGAGGGCCACTTCCCCCAAACGGTGGTTTAAACACCAGCTACACTCCTGTAAAGTCCTTGAGATTCCCCTCTGTTCTTCCACACAGTCCCAGGTTCCTGGGATTTCCCACAGTCACTGACAGGGGAGGGCATTGTGTCTGTGCTGCTTCACCTGTGAAGAGGATAAGGGTGGGAGTGTCTGATACCTTGAACATACACACACACACACACACACACACACACACACTTGTACAGTTTGTACATCCACATTCACATAGTATTACCTAACCAGGTGAGACTGAGAGCCACAGTATTGAAAGTGACAAAGGAGGGAAAGAGGACACCTCACATTGGACCGATTAGCTTAAGGAGCAGCCACTTAACACAAGTGCCATGCGCTGCACGTTGAGACCCGACAGTTTATGTTCTATGAGGAGATGGCCACCAAGCTGACACATAATTCCATGAAAGTACACGGACATATTTAAGACAGAATAGAAAAAAAAATTGGATGAGAGATGGTGGCGGCAGCCCATGACCAAGCAGAAACAGAACTGGCCTTGTGACTCATTCAAGTCCCCGTTAGGTCAAGGGCTGGGGCAAGGTATCCAATCCAAACTAGATGTGCCCCACAGGGGCATGGAGGCAATCCAGAATATCTAATCTACCAAGGACGAGCAAAAATTAGCTTGGCAGTACTTCACTGTTGAGGGCCAGGCTTGGACATCTGGCCACCCAATTGCACGGCTGAGGAGATTTTAAGGGTTTTTTCTCATAAAGTCCTCATAAAATAGACCAAAGTTAAAGGCAGTTCTTTTTTCTTTTGCATTGTCCATTCATTCAAGAGGACTCAGTTTTCTTTCTGTTGCACGTCAGCACTGAAGCGGTCACTGTACTCTGCTTTGGATTCCATTAAAAGAGTGAGTGTGCAAAAGAGAAGGGAGGTGCTGTAGTAAAATCGTGATGTTTCTGTCCTCTGTAGACAATTATTTGATGTGGACCTTATTTATCTGAAGAAGCCAATAGTTTATTTTCCTTGAACACACTCCTCCATTAGCTACAGCTGTCGCTCTGCCTTCTTGAGTCCGGGGGCTAAAACATAGGATCTGTCTACTGCAGAATACAGTAGTTAAGGATGAAGGGAACCTTGAGTCCTTTGTGTTTGTGATGCATAGATTTAAGGAAACCACAACACTGCCTCAAAGCGAACTGAACTCAGAAGTCCTGAGTTCTTTTTTGGAGTTCCCATAATGTGTGAAAACACCTTAAGAGTGTTTTTGCATCAAAGGTGCAGCAATTAATGGATTTACACTTGCACCAGGGCACATTGCAAAGCTGCTTAAAGTGCTGAGACATGGACACATGTGGATGCCAGACTGCATTACTGCATTTGTGTTGGTGCAAGAGAGCAAAGAATTGGAGGTTCAAAGACTCAAATGTGGCCCAACAACCAAAATGATAGAAAAGGGGCGGAGGAGTATGAATAAAAACCCATCAAACACCTTCTCTCTCTTTCACAGCTGGCCCGAAGGGTAATGAAGACCATAAGAGGTTGGCGGTCCACTACACAACGTCACAGCACCACCAGGAGAATGTATTCATTGAGGGCAGCAGGCCACAGTACCTGGAGGACCTGCACACTGAGGCTCTGGAGGGACTGAAGATACTGCAGCAGGAAGGTCAGTCATATTTAGAGGGTTGTCATTCAAACACACCAGAACAGGCTGTTTGCATGTGCAGACATCATACTCTGTATTATCAAAATGATTAACGTTCGTCAATGTCTGTATTTTCTATGAAGGTCACTATGATTACAGCACTGGTTGGTGAGTGTTTTTAACTCGGTCTTTTGGGTATTTACAGAACACAAAAATGGAGAGAATTTTGCTGACGATGAAAGCATCTCTGTAAGTGCACCAAAACCTCTGAGGATCATGTTCTCTGCACTTTTTTCCACAGCAAGAATGTCACCTGACTTAATGCTGCTGTGTGTGCATGTATGTGTGTTTGTGTGTATCCCTACAGTCCTCAGACACCCTGCGTCCAGAACAGGATATCAGCTTCAAGGACGGAGGTGAATGTCAGGATTTGGAAGCCACTACGGGGAATAGTGATACCACAGTAGCTACTTCTGTGTCCACAAGACCATTGCTCACTCCACAAGGTATATAGTAGCTCTGTGTGTAGAGAGAAAATGTCTTTATATTGTTTATCGCAAAAAAAAATAGGAGCTAAACTATGCTTGTAGATGAACGGAGTTCAATACTTTTTTTTCAATACATTCATAGATCTCAAACTAAGTATGCACAGCTCATCCCTGGTTTAGTGCCTCTGCAGTTATATTGTGAAATCAAAGTTAAGGAACTTGACATGCACACATTCACTGTCACACACTAAAACACAACTGCAGCTTTTTTTGGTTACTGAAAAGCTCTAAGCATTTGCAGACAGCACTGCGGCTGCCTCTGCATTTCACAGCTGGAAGGCAAAGGATGCCTTTCTGAGTGCTGCATGTGAGGAGTGGGATTAGTATTCTTATCATATTTCAAACTCCTTAAGAAAATTGAGTCCTCTACAATATGGGTTTTAATGCATCATTGTGTACTATCCATTATTTATTAGTCTACAATTAGTGTTCCAAATATATTGTTTGTTTGTATTACATGACCCAACATGTTTTTCTGTTTTCAGGTTCTACATTTAAGCCCCCAAATACAATGAAGAGCGTAGATACTAAGAGCAGGAAGATGAACAGGAGGACCACCATCATGGGTATTCCCAACCAGGTCCAGAAAGAGCTTGGTATGTTTTATATTAACATTATCCTTGCGTAACCATTGTATGCTATATGTTCTTTCAAGTAAACATGTTATTGACAGTGACCCACCCTCTCTCTAGCACTACACAGAACTTCAACCTTCCAGCCACTTGTTTCTGTGCAGCACCTTAATCAAGATGGCCAGGTCACCGACAGCCAATCAGGCGTCGTTATTATCCCAACAGTTGATGGAGGGTCTCCAGCAGCAAATAAAGAAGGAGCAAGAGTGCACCTTTCAGAGTTGGAGGTACAGTTAAGGGCTTTAATTAATTTAATTAATAAACATGCATTTTAGTATTTTCTTCCCCAATCACTTGTGAATTGTCCACGTTCCACTTCTAAGCAGGCAGCCAAGGATGAACAGCTTTTTAACAACCACCTCCAGGCTATGTTCAGGGATGAGCAGACCCTCGACCTCGGCTTTGGTTCCAGTGTCTGTCCCACCTCCAACATGAGACCCAAGTCCCTTGCAGTACCTGGCATGACCACCTCCTCCACCTTCTGTCCTTCATCAATGTTAAGCTTTCTCCAAGAATCGCAGGTAAGAATTCATTTAGGCTGTTGGTTAAAGATAAGGCCTTAAACTTAAGATGTATTCTTCTGAAAACATGTTCACATTTTTTTTCTTCTAGGGTCCAGTGATGTCCATATCACCTCAGGCCACTTACTTGTCGACAATTATCCCTAATGCCGTCTTGCCAGCCTCGATTGAAGTCATAGAGATAGACCGGAGCCGCAGCCGGACTCGTGGCAGCAGTGTCAACCACGGTGGTAGTGTCCTCACTGTTAGCAAAAGCAGCCTTGGATCCAGAGACTCATCAGTCAGCCCTTTGTTGTCCAGAAGATCAGACGGAGATGGTTTCCAGACTGATCACTCGTGCAAAAACTCCACACTGATGCCCAAATCAACTTCAGGGTCAAATTGGAGTGAGTCACAGTGTTCAAAGACCATTATTTTAAATCCCTCCCCAGTGTCCTCTAAAGGGAGCCCACGCATTGGTAACTGCCATACGGTGGGACTTAATGAACAGGGAAGCCAGCAAGAGCACTGTGGAGGAGATCAAGACCATGTCAGTGTTTGTAGCTCAGTAAGCACGATTAGCAGCCCTAACAGTAAAGGTGAAAATATCGTAATAGTTCAAGGATCAGAGTCTGGTGGGTCAGGTTCAGTGACTGTAGAGGAGGATGCAAAGAACAAGTGCAACTTCGCACGCAGTCTTTCAGTTATGAAGACTAAACAACCCCCGGCACCTCCACGGAGAACAAACTCTCTTCACAGTAATAAGTTCAAGAGTAGCTCCAGGGTTCTGATGGAAAGCCAAGATCTCAATGACTTGATGTCTGAAGAGGTGGAAACTACTACAAAACATGCTGTAGTGAAAGATGACATCAAGTTGGTCACAGGAGGTAGAAGCAAGATCACCAATCCTGTATCCAGTTCTGCTTGGTCCAGCTCTCCAGAAGTTTCCTCCAGTCCAATGATCAACACACAAAACCCTTCTAAAGATGCTGAAGGACCGCCACAGCCACTGTCAGAATCAAGGAGCTCCTCCCCACAGAAAACACCTTCAGAAGAGGAGGGGAAGTTTGAAAGGACCATGTCCCCTTCCAGTGGCTACTCCAGCCAGAGTGGAACTCCAACACTCTCCCCTAAAGGTATCTCCCCAACTTCCCCAGAAAAACAGAAGAAGCCTATTAAACCTGAGAGATCAGCGTCTCGGGCCTCATCCTCAGCAGCTTCTCCTTCATCCTCTCTTACCTCTTTATCATCCGGTACATCTGAGCCTGTCAATCCAGATGTCTCCACATGTAGCACAAATCTTCTTCCACAAGTAACTTCACCCACAGTTATACCAAACAAACTTACACCAACTAACAATTCTTCAACTCTGAGAGTAGAATGTAGAGATCTGTTAAACATTCCACCACCTCCCAAGGTCAAAGCACCATGTCCTCCTCCTCCAGAGACATGGGTTCACAATAGGCGGACCATTGAGTTCTTGTGTGGTCCCATTTCCAGTGTCAGCAAAGAAACCCACAAACCCCCCAAAATACACGACAGCACAGTTAAACATGCAGAAGTCCAGCCTAAAGCCACAGAGGAAGAGCAAGATTTATTTCAAAACCAGATAGCCTTAGTCGAACCTGTCACGGAATTGTCAGAAAGTGAAGAAAAGTCGGAGGCATTCTTAGCAACATATCCCACAGATGCCCACAAAGACCTAGAGAGCAAGGAATGTCCAGGTTCCAAGACAGAGGGAGTACAAACAAGTGCAGATGCTCAGAAACCAGACCAAAGTAGTAGCCCAGTAGTGACGAGCCCCAGTAATCAAGAGATACATCAAAGGAAAGGTCCCCCTCCTGTGATGAAAAAACCCATGACAATATTGCACAAAGATACGCCGTTGTCAACAGAGCAGCCAGCAGAGACGCAGCAAAAGGAAAAGAGTAGTCGTAACCAGGTAGAAGTTAATTCATCTGTTGAGAACAACGTAACATCCTCACACAATGGGGTAATTGTTTTAGTGGATAAGAGTAATAATGAGATGGATAGAATTGAGGTACCATCCATGCAAACACTTTCTGTAGAGGCACCCAAGGTCAGTAAGGTCTCACCTCCACCTACCCCTCCCCCAGCATACCACCCTACACCTCCTCCCTCACGAAAGACACCTCCCTCATCAGTGTCTACGCCACCAGATGACTTACAGAAGGTAGAGGAGGAGATGCCTGTTGTTGAGTCTTGCTGGCCACCTCCTCCACCTCCTTTGGAAGGGGACTCAGTCTTTGATGGAGAAGACGAGGTAGACTTTCCTCCTCCACCACCACCATTCCTAACAGACAATGTGCCAGATGTGATTGACAGCTGTGTCAAACAGCTAGACCTTCTCAGCGGGTGTACCGTGGCGAAACAAGACGTTGGAGACACAAATAAGGATTCAGGTGAAGGTGGGACTGTCATACAGGAACACAAACCACATTTGCCAGACACTGTTCCACAATCAGAAGTATATGATAACAAAGCAGAGGTTACAGTGCAACTTTCAACATCTAACTGTGATGATGAGGGTTATTGCAAACCAGAGGAGCCTGTTTCATCTCTGCCAGATACTGTCCCACCTCCACCCGTAGAGGGACCTCCCATGCCAACAATTACACAAGCAGAAAACCTTGTATCAGTCTCTGCTTTAGTTCCTTCCAACAGTTTCCAGAGACGAGACTCTCTGAAAACTGAAGATCAGTCTTCCTCTGGGCCCACTGTTAGTGCCCAATCTCCAGTTATAGTCCCAGTTGCTCCCCCCATACCAACAGAGACTCAGGCGGTTAATTTTAGAAGACAACCCAGTATAGCATATCGAGACACCCGGAGCAAGGAGCTTCTTCCCCGCCACAGAAGTGCACCCATTCCTAAAGAGGATGCAAACATACCTCTCGTCACTCCCTCTCTGCTCCAAATGGTTCGCCTCAGATCAGTCAACGTGAATGAAGATCAGATGAGCGCTACTTCTGAGGACAAACCAATAAGCCACGGAGCTCCAGTTCAGGAGAATTGCCCAGTCTCAGTCCCAGGACATCAACACATTCCACAAAAGCCCATTCGCAAGTCTCTGTCTCTAAAATCTTCACCTCAGTTATTCACACCATCCTCTGTGACAATGAACTCTCCCTCAGTGCGCTTACAGGAAGCCATACGTATGAAAACTGCAGCCATGTCTGCAAGAGATGGGCTTCCATCCCGACTGGGTGTAAGGTCACTCCCCTACAACTGCATCAGTGAACCCGCAGCTCTGTCTCTAAAATCACCTGAAGGGTGTGACATGCACATGTCCCCTGCCTCCACAGCCAGCTTCATCTTCTCCAGGAGCGCAAAAAAAGTCGTCATCGAGACTGCAGCTACCTCCACATGTGAAGCTCAGGCAACTCTCAAGAAAAGCTTGGCAGCCGAGCTTGTGCAGGTGTCCGACCAGCCAAGGGCTTCCACTGTCTCCAATGGTGGAGTGAAGTGTGACAAAGTTCCTCCGCCTGTCGCTAGGAAGCCGGTACATGGCAACATCAATCCTCCAACGCATCATCCTGTCTGCTCAGGAAAGACGGAGAACAGTGTTAAAGGAAATGGGGCAATAGGAGAAGTGCAACATGGAATAAGTGGAATAACATCTCCTGAGACGACAAGTAAGAGCAACAGCATTACTTACAAGAGTGATGTTATGAAATGATCTGTGCTTAAATCAACACAATAGAGAGACTGAAGCCTCTTTCGTTCCCACTCTGCAAAAGTGAACTTAATGTTGGTCACAGAGTAAAACTGCCAGAATCAGGCTCAGCAGATTCCAAGTGTTATGCTGAACTGAGGTCAGTTAGAAGACAAAAAACATGCTTAGATTGTGGCCTATTTTGCTACAGCGACAACACTTCTAGCATAGTGTTGCTTAACGTTCTTAAGAATTATTGCTGTCCAGTGTGTTTGGGGCGTACTGCTGCTGAGTATGTAAAGTCATCCAGGCTGAGTCAGTGCACAGCTTAAATCAATAACTCATGTGCAACTCCCTGTCATGCAAAAGCAGAATGCAACGTCTGGCATTACCATAAATCAGCTCAGCACTTTAACATTGCCTTAAAGACCTCATTTTGTGCTTTTCATGCCAGAAAAAAAGAAAAAAAGAAAACCGGACACACAGCCGTCTTCTTACACAACACAAATGCTTCTCGTCTGCTTCCAGTAAAATATATGAGCAAGTGCTTCAATTATAGCCTTAACCAGAAGCGTATGAATTAGTTGGGGACAGAATAGTCACGATGTGTGTTCCTGTGACTGTGTTGTCGTCTAATGTCTAACGTGCGCTTGTCTTCTCCCTGCAGCTACAAGGGTGACAGCGGACACGATTGAAACACTGTTCTGAAAGAGACTTGTGCTGATGAACTGACGACCGGACCTCTGTCAGAGCGGCAAAAAAGTTAAAGGACAACTCATGGCAAGAACTGACTGACATTACTGAGATTAAGCTCAACTATCTTGAGTGTTGTGTGTTAAGTATTCTCCAAAAGCCTTAGCCTGTTAATGGCCCTCCTTTATATTTATGCAAAAAAAAAAAACACATGTTGCTCTCAATTTCTTACGATAGCTTTATTCTGAAGTATTTTTCTATGCCGTAGCTTATTTCTAATTAAGGCCCCTCAGGATGAAACGGTGGCTGAACTGTAAAATATTTGGCTTGTGTGACACCGCCTCCTAGAGGTTTAATTAGGTAGTGCTCACTGCAGCTGCAGAGTGAAAAAGTGTCTTCAACTTGAGGTTGTCAATTTTTTTTCCCTGTTGTAAATGTACTACAGTTTTCATGGGGATTCAAGCAAAAAATCCACAACACCCTTCAGCTTCTGTGTAAATATCTGGGTTAAAGTCACTTTTACTCCCGGTTCTTCACTGTGTGGACATACTAGAAAGAGTATTTGAGAAGAAAGGAGTGCTGCAAATCCACAAGAATAGACGGTTGCAAAGCTATAAACGAAAAACCACGAATACTTGACACAAATTAAGATGTTTCTGCTCACGTTTCTTGGTGTAGCGAGGGGTCAAACCAACACGTTCTAAAAAGCCTTTCTAGCAAAAAGAAAAACAAGTATACTATTTATTTATGTGTGATTTCCACTCTTGGCACTGTTGGACACATTTTCCAAAACAATATTAAAGATTCTTTATGATCCGAATACCACTTGTAGGGCTGTTGTTGTTGTGAAAACTGGCCTTGGATGATTGATACACTGGAGAAGACCAAGTATGAGGTCATTTTGTTTTTATTCAATAATCTCTTAACTAAATCTTCTGCACAGGACTTTTTGATGGAAAATCAAGTTCATTACTATTTGCACAAACTGCTTTCCCCCAGCAAAATAATCAGTGTGAATTATACTGACCCTAATGGGTAAAAAAAATCAACTTTTTGATGATTATAAAGAGTTATGTAGTTATTACTACAAATAAATTTTAAGTGTATTAAATTCATTGTCCCATGCATTCCTTCTTTATATCTAGTATGTTATGTCCCACCCAACAGGTTTTCCACATTTCTCTCACCCAACAGATACATTTGAACGCTGCAAACCAATGAATTCAGTATTTATTTCATATTTAAGATGTATTTGATTTTGACATATCTGTATTTACCTGAAACCCATAACACCATATTTATGGGTTTGACAGATTGTTTTCCACTGCACTGACATTTACCATGAATGCAAAAAAAAACAAGAAGTTCAAATTTGAACACAGGAAAAGATTTTGATGCTTTAATTCCCTTTTATGTGAAGAGACCCAGTTACATCTGCAACACTAAATAACAGGGGTGTCACGATTCTCCAAATCCTTGACTTGATTTTCAATTTCAAGGTCTGCCATGATTAGACTTTTTCTTTAGTCTAGGATAATTGGTTTTATGTCATGATAACTCATTTCATTCTTTAATCTACATGTGTCATGATTGATATAATGTCCATCATTTATTTGCATTGTAAGGCCCTAATGTCAAATTTCAAATTAGTATTAACAATATAAACGTAACAATAACTTTTAGAGTTAGTTTCAATTGGAAACTAACTGTAAATGCAGGACGCCACACTGGGGGCGGGGTTAAATCCTGCATTCTACCTTTGCTTTCGGAGGTCGAGATTGTGACGTCGTTCTGATCGATATTCAATTTGCAATCGAGATCGTGACAACCCTACTAAATAAACAACAAGAAATGAATGAGTCAGAGGTTTATGAGTGACAAGTAAGCGGCTCATGCTTTAAGAATGTAAATATTGTTCTTATAAAGTCAAAGCAGGGTACTTTGTGTGAGCCGCTCCGAAGCATATTTGGCATCTACATCTCGTTGTTCTCCAAGAAAACATCCAGATGAAGTAAGACTGTTATCGCCATTGGAAATTTGTCGATGAGCATTTTCGTTGTTGTAAGGTGGTCGGCAGGAGCAGCTTAGGGGGCGACTTTAACTGATGTTGCCTCCTTTCAGTGTTTTACACGTGATCTGTCCGAGTTTAGTCATGAGCTGCTTGTCTTTCCACTGAGCGACACATTCGTCCGACACCTTCAGGTCAACCTGGGAAAAGACGGGGAAAATCAATCAACTCAGTGAAGCATAAACCGCATTAAGTACACAGTACATCGAAGCCACAATACCATGTCAGGGAATAGTTTTTGAATATTTACACATTAGGTTATATTTCAAAAATACTTAAACTAAAAACTTAACTTATTCCTGACTTGAAACATGCATCAGACAAAAAGGCTCCATCTTATTTAATGGAAGAGAAGTCTGACTGAAACATACCTGTAGTTTCTCCCACACTTTCTTCTTTGGGTTGAGTCTTTCGTCGGCTTTCCCGGTCTCATATCCCTCCACAAAGACTCGTTCCCCAGGTGATGAACCCTCTGGTGGGTCGAGAGGCTCCACCCTCCTGGGCTCCCCTTCACTAGAATTCAGCCAGAGCGAGTGAAGACATTAGGCACGAGCTATATTGTCATATCTTTGAGTGGGGGGGGGGGGGGGGGGGGGGGGCGGACATGGCACTCACATAGCGGCACATAGCAGCATAGCCTGAGACTCAATTCCTCGCATCTTCTGGGGTTTCAGATTGCACAGCAGCAGCACCAGTCTGTCCTGCAGGTCCTCCTGTGATATATAGGCCACCAGCCCACTGACTACCGTCCTTGGTTCTGCCTCACCGATGTCAATCTTCTCCAGGTACAGAGAATCAGCGTCTGGATGCTACGGTGGAAGGAAGAGAAAACCATGTGAATACAGAAAAAGACGACTGGAATACTAATACACTGTATTGTATTAATTAGAGGTGGAAGAGTTCACAAAATCCACAGTTCAGTATCAGAGCTAACAAAAAGTTTAACAACTGTTTGACTTTTGGGTAAGAATATAAAACTTTTTTTTTTTTAAATCTTAAAAGAATAAGTTTTCTTGTTACAAAAGAACAGACTAACAGCAAACACTGAACAGACTAAAAGATAAACACCCCCATTGCGTTAGTTATGGATTGTGCCCTGGCTGACTTCTCACCGGGTGACTGTTTAAAATGCTGCGGTGAGTAGAAGTTGCCCTTTCCTTACCCGATTCTCTCTCCTCCTCGTGCTGTCTTGTTGTCACGCTGGGGTGATGCCTCCGTAGATGAGCAAAAGTGTTGCCGCTGGTGTGAGCAACATGTGTTGCACAGCGCTTGTACAAAGTTGCCGTTTTATCCACCACTTTTTTTTAAACTGCTGTCATGATAGGTAACAAGAAATCCAAAATGCCTCTGCCTCGTACCAAATGAAAAATATAAACGTAATTTAAAAAAAAAAACTTCCCTGGGTTACTGGCACAAGGTGTAAGACCTACTGATACTCAATCTGTATCAACGTGCCACGAATCGTGACGTGTGTACAGGTTCACTTAAAAACCGGATTTTTGTAAGTGAACTGTTCCACCCCTAATATTAATCATACTGATCTGCAGATCAGGCATCAACTGACAAAATCTACCTTCTCCACACTGATGACCTTGCCCACTCTGATGTCCAGCCTGGAGGGGGCCAACTCATCATCTCCTCCTCCTCCTGCTGCTGTTGCTTTGGCACCCTTCCCTCCTTCTAATAAGACAAAACCCACATGCACAAATAATAAGTATCTTCTTGCAACATTCTGACAACGGATAATGGAGGATAATGGTGGGTTCAACACTGACTTGTTTTTGATGGGTCAGGATATGCAGAGTTGGTAAGCTTGCGGAGCTCAGGCGACGCAAACTTTTTTCTGATTGGCTCCAGCAGTTGGTTTAGTACGACTTCCACTGAGGCCTTCAGGTCTCCTGGATGGATGACCTGATGAGAGTGGATGAGTGTGGATAACAACAATGATTTGACACACAGAATAAAGTGAAAATTAACAGCATTCTTTAATAATCGAGTTGGATTTGTACTCTACCTCCTCAGAAAAATCCTTCTCCACCTCCTCAAACACAGTGTAGATTTTGTCTCCACCCCACTTGGCGTCTCTTTTGACGCAGAACTCTGAAACACACATAGATCCCTGATATTAAGTCACATTTTTCTTTTACACATGGAAGAGAAGCAGTAAGCCAAGAAGAAGATAAAGAAGACAAGATTTATTTTTTTATTTTTTTCACCTCCACGGAGAGGGAAGAGGACATATTTGACAAAGGACAAGACTCCATTGTTCTGGATGTTGCCTGGCTCACAGAACGCCCTCTTTAGCTTCTTCTTCACATCTTCTTTGGAGTCTAATATGTCAATCTTTGACTCCTGCAGCCACAAAGAGACAATTCATCAATGATCACAAGCTTTAAGAGAAGTGCTCATACAGAAACTGAATTTTAATTCACTTTTCTTTTGAAAAGGAAATCAGTATCTCTGTAGCCTTACTTCCTCTGAAGAGCTCATTTTGGCTCCTGTCAGTCCCGGTACCATTGGATTCATCAGATGGGCACGTTTAGCATAACCAAGAGAAGGTAAGTACTGGAGAAAAAAAAAAAAAAGGACCAATACATTTACATTCAAATTGTATAATTCTTGTCAAAAACGTTTAATAAGCTCTTGCCCTTAAAAAAACCCACAAAAAAATACTGTATACTGTATACCAGACTTGTTATCGAGAAAACACAGGTAAACAAACTGAGGTCAACAAGAAGCAAAGTGAAACATTTGCATTGATGTGGGATAAAGGGATAAAGTATGTGTTGAAAATAAAAGAGGTGGAGCAGATAGTTGTCGAACATGTAGAGAAGACAGAGGGTAAAATATTAAACTATGTAAGCACCTTCTCAGCAAGAGTGAAAATTTTCCTCTGGTCAACTCCTCCAAACTGGGCATCCACCTTTAGGTACTCCTCATCCAGAGCCTGAGGAGAAACACATGTCATTTTTATATTAAGGAAAAACAAACAAAAACAGCATTTATATTCAGTATGTATACACCATAAAACACTGAATTGACGTTAATATTTTTTGTTTCATTTGTCATCAGCTATCATCACCTGCAGTCCAGGGTAGAGCAAACCGCTCATCAGAGGGTGCTCCACCTGTTTGACGACCTCAGCTCCAGCCTTCTTAGCATCATGAACTGTCACCATGGAGGATAAGCGGTACACATCCAGTGTGTACTCTCTGACCAACATGACAAAAAAGGAGTCTAAGTTAATACTCTGATATTTCAGAACATGTAATGGAAAACAAATGCATGTGAAGACAGTCTAGGAGTAACATGGACAAGACTGACCTGCTGAGCTGGTAGTCCGTTCCTTTGACGAACTTGAGGTTGTCCAGAGGGACACCAATGCTCTCCAACATGGCCTTGATGACCTGTTCATAGTATTTCACCCTGAGCTCCAGCAGCTCCCACGGGGCTTTCATGTTGTCAAGGTAGGCATGCAAGTCTGCAAACAGAATAGTGACCTGTGGGAAAAAAGAAAGACAAAGCATATTTGTAAGTCAGAAGTACACATCAGCTCATTGTAAAACTAGATGTACAATGGGGCCGTATCCACCTCACATCCAGCCTTGAGGAAGTCCGCAATCTTGGACATGGGGACAAAGTAAGCAACATGGGGTTTGCCAGTGGTTGCTGTGCCCCAGTAAACTCTCAGCTCTCTCTCCTGAAGAACCTGCTTCAACTTATCCTCCCCAAGGACCTCCTGAAATGCACACAAACAAAATACACAGATTCATGAGATCAATGGCTGCAGGTGGACCTCAAGTCACTGGAGTATACATTTGCATTTGAGTCTCTCCTACCTGGAGGTTTCTACTGATGAGAGTTAACTTCTCATCTGGACTCAGCTGATCTGCCATGGCCAGGGCCTTCTTACTGTGAACACAGCAGCCAATGTAGGAAACGTGTGAAGAGACACTGAGAGTCATATGAAGAGACACTGAAACTAAAAAATATCCCTATCTATATACCTATTTATCTACTTCCACACGTTAAGTTGACAAGAGAGATGCCACGATATATTGATCACATAATTACCTGGCCTTTTGACACTTACATTTTAGATCAAATAAATTACATTTAAACCATGGCCAGAGGTAGCTAATCGTATTAATACAAATGAAGGTGTACAAATGACCAAGCAACAGCAGTTTACTAAACAGTATGCATTCTGAATTTAGCAGAAGTTACTAAAACATAGGCAGCAGACAGTCGAGCCTCTGACTTAATGTGACATCAACGTCACGCTAACCTGAACTTAAAGTAACGTCATGCTAGTAATGAATCAATGAGCAAGCTACGGCTATGTAGCTAGTTAGCAGCACAAACATGTGTGCTAAAAGCCACCCGCTCGAGTGTCGGGTTAAAACTCCAGTCTGTTTGTTTATGTACATTATCAACTTGCGTGACGAAAACACCACTCCAGACCATAAACCGCCGCGTCAAAGCTGATGCCTTACCTCAAAGCGCGACTTCTTGACAGCGAGACGTGGGAGACAGAAGCCGGGTGGACTAGTCTTGCGTCAGTGAAATCTTCAGTTCTGCTATCGATTCAGTACAGACTCCACTCCAGGGGAAAGTAATCGAGTCAAGATTCCACACAACTACTTTGTGTGAGCGAGCGCGCGCGCGCGCGTGTGTGTGTGTGACACTTGTATTTATACCTTTGTGGGGTCCACAAAACATAAAAACCTGTCTTTATGAGGACATTGTGGGGAACTTTTGTCAGGCCTTGTCCTGGTTTTAGGGTAAGGATTAGGATTGGATTTAGGTTAAAATTAGGCACAATTTGTGATGGTTAGGGTAAGGGGTTAGGGGGGTGCATCATGCCTGTGAGGTGTCATCACTAAGACCTAAAAACAAGTTTGTGTGTTTTAATTTCTTAAAGGGTCCAGAGAAAAAAGTAAAACAGTCGTAAATAGTTTAGTTCCAATGTTATCAGTCTTCCAATCTGGGAAAGGGCCTGAGAACATTAGGGCCTAAAATCAGAAGAGTTTGGGAAGCTTTAAAAGAAGCACTGCCTCCACAATGGAGTCAAATGTAAACTGTTGTAGGTTGTTTTGTTTTGGGGCCTGTAACATCACTACATATTTTGGATCCTGCTGCCTCCTAAATCTGCATTTATAATACTACACAATTCAATTAAACATACAGAAAGCCACAAATAATGCATAAAAACTTGTAATTAAACCCTATTGTCCTTGTTACAACCTAGATTCGGTTATTACACTCTAAAACATTGTCATGGAGGGCAACACTGACTCGATGCGTTCAAATACCACGGTTTTATTGTTTTGCTGCTTCTACCACTGATACAGGACGCCAGTTGTATAAAAGACAAATACAACAAAATGGTTGGTTTTGCATGTGAGTTTTTGCTAACGTCCACTGGACCGTGGTCAGTATTAAACGGGACGTGCGAGAGTCAAACGTCGGGATCCAGGCGGGGGAGCACCGGGAGGATGAGGTTCCCAAACGAAGAGTCCTGAGTGATGAAGAAGCCGGACGAGTGGACGTGGGCGTGCTGCAAGGCTGCCTTCTGCTGGGCGGCGATGTGCTGCTGCTCCGCGCTGTCTCTCACGTCCTTTACACTCGGTCTTGAGGTCAGAGGGATGTTGGCCCCGGGACTGTTCATTGAATGAGTCTGCAGTAGCCTCTTCTTCTCCTTGTCCAGCTCCGCAAGGATGGCCACCCGGGTCTTGTTCTGAAAGCCTTGTCCTGGAGGATTCGCCGCCATGTTAGTTACAGTCAAAAACTCAGTCCATGGAGGCGATAAATGTCGCTCCCGTTGGCGTTTTTATGTTTACGTTATGTGCGTGTTTAACTAATTTCGCTGTAGCTGACATACATGGAACACGAAGAACTAGAATTCAGTGAAGGAATGTGGGTGCTTGAACTCGCCGATGTATGCAACCATGATGCTAACACGGCTAAACACTTCCGGCACCGCGGCACTCGACTTTCCTGCCTTCAACATAAAAGCACAGAGTCTTAAAAGAAGACTCCAACGTACACTGCCTGGCCAAACAAAAAATTATGGATTTAACTCCTATTGGATAATTACTCCATAGGCGATTATCTTTCAGCTGGCAAGAAGTCATTTAACCCCAACTGATGTATCTTCTGATTTCTTAAACAACCATCCCGTGGTCGTGAAAAAGATGTTGGTCCGTTTGAGAAGGCTCAAATCATTGGCCTGCATCATCATAATCCAAGATGACAATGTCAGGATTCATCAGGCTCAAACTGTGAAAAAGTGGTTCAGGGAGCATGAGACATCATTTGTCTACAACAGCCCTTAAATTTCGTGTTTGTGCTTTGGCCAATTTGGATTAAATCTTATTTGTATGATAGTGGCACACATACTCTCTGGTAGATTGGCAGTATATTGATTGCTATACTCTGTCGATGAATTTGAACACATTTAAAGTCTTGTGACTTGCTGCTGATGCTACTTTATATTCTAGTATCATTTTGGTAGAATTACACTAAACACGTCTTTTAACTTCTAATGATAAAGTTGTTGCTTTAAAGCAATGACATAGTATTCAAACTTATTTTAATATTTCCAACTATAAAATAAATGACCACTAGATGTCAGGAGTGTACACGGAATGCTGTCCAATTATACTGACAAGTGTAACTTCACAACCTTTAACCAGTGGCCATATAATATAATTTTCTGTATTATTTTGAAGTATTAAAATTATTCGTTTCAAGTACATGCTGAAAAAGTGTTCCTTCTGCAAGCATAAAGCTGTGACCCTCATGATAAAATGCAATGTAAGCGATTCAAGTAAAGACGTGTTGGCAACTCATTCACAGTACACTTGTTAGTATTTATTAACACCTTATTTTTTCAGACCCAACATGTTTCCTTAAATAACTACATAACAATGAACATAAGTTCATTTCACTTGCAGCCACAAATATCAAAGATATTTACAGGTTTACTTACATACACTATCTACATATGCACAAGAGGCACATTCACAAGGCTTTCCGTGCGCGTCCACATGGAATAAAGCTCACACATTTTGGCTATAGCCTCAAGAGCCACGAGGGATGTTCACTTATGAAGCCATGAGAAAAAAAAGGGACATATTTACTAGAATGGTATTTACAGGATGTACAATTATAACAGAGTTTGCGTGAGATAATGGCACTGTGTTGGTATGTACAGAATCAAGTAACATGGACTTCAGGAGGCTCTCATGAGGCAAAAAGAATAACGTGAATTATACTAATGGACATTTTTCACATTGGCAACTCGGTTGACAAGAGACAACATGTCAAAGATGTAACATTATGTATGACATATGAGACTGTACACATTTTTCTTTTATATCAACAGACATAAATATGTAAATACCCCTTTTCAGTACAGGGATTGTGATGATCACCAAACGTCTTGGTTGTCGCATCAAACACATATACAGTATATACAAAAAAGAATACATTTTTGCAATAAAAAAGGAGACTACAAGTTGACTTCCACAACTTCCCATCTTTTTTTTTTACAATTGTGCTTCCCTTTTTGAATGCATAAGGAAAAGAGACAGTCGCGATGGATACGTGCAATAAAAAGATGTGAAAGTCTTTTCAGTTTTTTGCTGACACTGTTCTCATTTTTCATTTAGTTGGAAAAAAACAACAACCTTACAGGCTTTAAATAGATTTAAATACTGCAAGAAGCACGACTTTGCAGCAAACATGCATTCAACGACAGTAAAATCAAAACTAATAAATACTTAAATAATAATTAGTACCGGTTGTAGTCACCAGGTCTTCAGTAGCCGTCCTATAAATAAAAAGCTAACTATTTCAAATTGGTGGAGAAGCACTGCTGTTATTTGTGCAAACTATCAGCTTTTACTAATATAGTGGTTTCAGTATGACAGTGAGGAACTAGTCAGCCATTCAGACTGTTACTGTCTGCCCACTTGTTCCAACATCACTTTATCATGTCTTCCATAGGAAAGAAGGAAAAAAAACAAAAAAAACAGAGGGACAGGAATGAGATGGAAACTGGCTGTTTCAGAAAACTATGAGGATACTCTAAAATTACAAAAAACGTGTTTAAAAAAATTCTCAGAGCACACAATTCGGTGACTCGGAGCAAGAGTCTGGCACAAAGATCAGTTTTCTAAATTTTAACCCTAAACCAGGGCTGAAATTAAGGCATCACTGTTTGTTCAAGTGTCTTACAAAGCCTACATCTCTCAACTATAAAACTGTTTGTAGTCCAGTGCTCAAGGCCATTTAAGTTGTAAGTGGGAGCACCGAAAATGGCAATAGTGACAAAACATGATCCCATCACAGTTTGTCGTTTTGTGTACTTTTAACAGAAATGAAGACAAACCTTAATTTCTGTTAAATAAAAAAAAAAAAAAAAGTGAGAAAGATTTCCCCCAAAATACGTGAAGTTGAATGTTGCACAAAACATAAAGCTTTTGACATCAGACTGGACAAAAGAAGAAAGAGAATTTCATGTGTCAACAAGTTGGTACGTTTTTTTTTAGAAAGACAGCAGACAAGTTTGTGGAGACGTGGATCCGGCGCAGTGTGACTGGAGAATGCAGTGTCTGTATGATCCGACAGGCCCAGGGTCCGTTGGTCCTGTCCAGTGCAAAATTTGAGCTGATCAACCTTACTGGTCCATAGGTCATCTTAAATGTCCTCAGACCATGTTTGCCAACTCTGCTGAATCCGTTTCTGAATCCGTCTCGCTTTCCCTGAAAAGAAAACAGCGCCTTTAGTTGGAGTTTTGCTGGCACAAACGTACAAACACAAGAGAGAGCACGGGATCTTAGTCAGCACAGCCTTACATCTGTTCCTGTAGTAGTTTGCGGTTGCCTTGTCTCTTGTCCTCGTCGATCGGATAAGAGTACAATATCCCCAGACCGATGAAGATGAGAACGATGGGGGCAGCGGAAACCAGTATTTTCAAGGTTAAATGCACTTCGTCTGGCTGAGTGCAGCCTCGTGTGAAGTAGCCGGCGAAACTAAAAACAGAAGAAACACAATTGTGAACTTCAAATACACACAAGTATGCTTCAAAAGCAGAGTGTTCGTGTCCTTCAAGAACACGGACAAGTCTTGTGATGGTTGCAGACATCACACACACACACACAACAGTCTCACTGTACTTAATCAAATCTATCCAAAAGGAATTCCTTGCTTTGAAATGGGATTTAAGTGCCAGGAGACTTGGCTTAGCCTCATTTTTTCCTCTCATTTGAAAAAAAACAAAAACATGAATGAAAGTCCTAATAAACATTTACCAGGTAGGTTTCACATGCGTTTATGTCAGAACTTACTCTAAACTGAGAGTGGAAACACCCAGCGAGACTCCAGAGGCAAATTTGGTGAAGAAAACGTAGAAGGAATAAAAGAGTGCTTCGTGGCCGGTGGAGGTGGGGTTCTGCACTTTGAAATCATCAACAACATCAGGCAGCATGGACCTGAGAGCAAAACGTCAGATTAAGCAGAGGCTCTTACACCAATACACCTAGATGCTGCTGCTGCTTGAAAAAGCCCTCACAGAGAGGGCAGAGTTCTTACCAGGGCAGCAGGAAGGCTGAGGCCACTCCCACGCCAGCAGCAAGGGAGACAATGTAGGTGACAATCAGGTTACTCTTCACACACACCACCAGGATCAAGAAGGGCATCACGGCCTGGAAAGAAGAGAATCAGGTTAGACCACTGAAGCACACGGAAGAAGCAGTCAGTCAAAGATTGACTGAATGTTTTAATACGACTTAGAAGAGGTGTGTAGCGGTGACTGTGGGTCTTACCAAGCTGCCAACATAAACCGCCGTCTTTTTTCCAAAGCGAGTGAGAAACCACTGCCAGAACGGGATGGCCAGAGTCGCGGAAAGCTGAGGAGAAAAAAAACATGACATTTCTGGTAAACGAGGCGTTTGGTTTTAACATCTAGTAAATTCCACAAATGGCAGGGTTACACACACACACGCACATGCACGCATGCACGCGCGATTTTGGAGAAGTAAAAAATGGATGGTTTTTCTGTCACGTTGCACAACAGGAAAGAAGCATAACATTAGGTGCGTTCTCATAATGCGTCAGCTTTTGCATACCGATGCAGAAGCACCTCTTGACCTCGCACACCTGCCAAACACAACAGCGATGATGGAAAATAATACAGATTCTACAGCTCTAGCCTCTGTCCAAGACAACTGTGTGCCTGGTGTGATGCAAAGTTTCACACGGGGTCGTCCTAACCGCTCTACAGGGGCGCAATGGACTCGCTCGTATCAGTGTGACCCCTGATCCCAGTGTTTGACTCAGATAACATTTAGATAAAGCCTTTGAGAAACACCAGCGTTTCCCAGTGCATCCAAGTGAAACATCACACTGAGATAAACTCTGTCTCGCTGCACAGTCATACGTTACATCCATGGCAACAAACTAGCTCCGAGTAAAGACACTTCATTTAACTTGAATTAAATCTTCAACACCACTACTTTTCCTTCACCGACACCAACACCTTTCATTAGCCTTATCGGCCTTTCCCTCAACATCATTATCTCTTATGGGACTTTATCTTTCAAACGGACATCATAAAGCAAGTCATACACAAGAGACTGCGGAGTGTTCCAGTTGAATGAAAGAGTGAACACTGTTCAGCCCTTTAAAACCATATTAAATTGCCATGTTCAATGTCCTGAACAGCGTGCTTTCTGCAACGTGCCTCGCGATAACAAAAAAAAAGGACTGACCAGGTCATGTTTTGTTTGAGCCTACTCGGTGAACTCCCCACTGCTCGCACGCGGTATTTCATTACATCTGACCTCTGGAGTTTTCCTTATATAAACCTGTTAGTTTGATTTGTGTAACCGATCGTTGTTCTAATAAGAGCTGAGCTTCTCACATGAGGCTGCCGTCTCATCAAATCACTGATGGTGAGGATTAGGGATCTCTTAGTGCCGACTGAAGGTAACTTCAGGAAGGCCAGTTTCTTTGAAAGCTCAGCGTTGAAGGCTCTTAAAAGTACTTTCACTGAATAATGTACTTGCTGCTTCGGCTTCATAATCCGTTCCATAAAGTAAAGGATCAAAAGCATGTAATCTTTCCAACCTCTTTGGCCTGTACTTTCTCACCCTGTACAGTTGGCACATTTTGATTAATTGGGTCTGAAATGTCTCATGGGTCGCATGGTTATGCAGAAGATGGGCCAAGACATGAAAGGAACTGTGGCTCCTCTGCCGTCTGTGGGAATGCGATGCCATTCAGGCAGAGTGGACACACATCATGGAAATGGGCCGACGGAAGACATTGCCTTCTAACACAGTACAGAGTGGCTTTGTAACCGTAGACAATTTATGGGCTCACTTGGGGAGCCAGGGTTTTTGTCTGCCACCTGAAGCTAATGGCTTTAACGATTGAGATGATGATGGAAATCCAGTCATTGCTATGGGAACTGTGCACCCATGTCCAAGTCTTTGTGTGTGCTCACCATGATGACCAGCAGAATATTTTGGAAATCGTTTCTGAATCCCAGTGTGGAGCTGCAGAACAGGGCGAAGTTTCCCTCCAGGAGCTGCAGGAAGAAGCACAGATCTGGTCAAATGTGTGAAAACACCCGTAAACATCTCACACATGTGTGTGTATGCCTCTTGACAGTCATATACACTTCAGTAACCATGGTAATAAGCTGCATGTCAGGGTCAAAACGCAGCTAACATTAACGTAAACATCTTTAACCATCTTTATGCTCACCATGAAACCCAGTGAGGTGAAGAGGAAAACCATGACCAGTTTGGCGTACGGTCCGTGCCCCATCACCAACCTAATTCCCTGGAAGAAAGACATGGGCTCAGACCTGGGCCGGCATGAATCTGTAAAGGAGGGAAAAGTGGGACAATTTAGGGTGACTGCAAACAAAAAAAAGAAAATCACAGTTTTTTTGCTTCTTGTAATCTTACAAGCATTGGTTTACAGTTCCTGGTACATTAGCAGCTGCCTTTCAGGCTCTTCCTGTACTTGACAAATGTGACTCATCGCTGGTCACAAGGTTTCTAAATTAACCAAAGCCTGAGTGCTTTGACTAGTCAGCCCACAGTCATACCATAATGTACAGCTGCAACTGTGCCTCTCTATTGGACAACAGCAGACGCATGAGCAACAGCTGAGTCACATGGAAGACGCATGCTCATCTGTATCTAACTGATAACTTCAATGACTTCATTAGTGAGACCGTGAACATGGGCTTGTTAAAACTCTCAACCTCTAAGAATTTATCAGTTTTGTATCAAAACTTTCAGGAATGATTTAAAATTTGTGATAACCAGAATCTAAACGGAAAGATAAGCAGATTCATTCGCTACCTTTTTGCTCTTTCACGCCAAAGAAAAGAACGACAGCACAGAGGACATAGATCAAGCAGATGACACCAGAGGCAATCATGTAGGCGGCTTTCTGCAAAGAGAGAGAGAGAGAGAGAGAGAGAGAGAGAGAGAGAGAGAGAGAGAGAGAGAGAGAGAGAGAGAGAGAGAGAGAGAGAGAGAGAGAGAGAGAGAGAGAGAGAGAGCGCGACAGTCGGTGAGTAAAACATGGTTTTCATTCAAACTAACAACGCTGTAAAACAGTTTTATTAGCCGGCTTACTGTGTGATCCAGGGAAATGCCAGAGTCAGAGCTGTTGAGTCCGGCAGCCGAGTTGTTGAGGCCTGCTATGATGTCACTGGGTCGTGGGAGGCAGGGCGCGTTGGCCATGCCGACAATCTGCCCCTGGACAGCAGTACCAAGCACAGTGCCCAGAACCTCCACAGTCATCCCTGATTGGAGGAGACATTTGGTCATTGAAGAATCAAAAGACATTTCATTTTACATGGTGACTGCAATACTAGTGGGTGGTTGTTGATCTACGTATGTGGCCCTGTGATGGACTGGCCAGGGTGTGACTCCACCTATCGCCCTAGGTCAGCTGGGATTGACACAGCTCCCCCCCGCGACCCTCATGTGGAGGATAAAGCGGTAGAAGATGGAGGGATGGATGGACTGCAATACTCACTGTAGGCCGTGGCCGAGTCTCGCTCTTTCTGCTCCGTGCTGATGAACATGGTGAGGGCAGAGTACGGCACATGGAAGCACTGATTGCAAAGAAGGAGAGAGAAATGAGTGCGGCTGTTTGATTTACTGCGGGTCCCAAGACTTATAAATAGAGATAAAGATAAATAAGTTCAACTCATGTGTGCACAGTAAATATGCAGCTAGCAGTGTTGTTTATTAGCTTAGCACAAAGACCAGAAAAAACACAGGTGCCTCACAGCAAAACAAATACTGCAGGTGTAGTAAAGTTAAGTATTACAATTCAAAACAAGGAAATAGTGCAGCACATAAAACTCCAGGTTTGAGACTTTTACTCAAACAAGTTATAAACACAACCTTTTTTTGCCTTGTTCCAAATATATGTATATTCAGCACTTCACTATCTGAAAAAAAGGAAGGTTACATAAGGTTGGTGTCTTCGTAACCTTGCCTGTACATATTTTAATCATGAGTCACTGGGAGTGTGAAAGGGCGGCGAATGTTAAAAAATCCTATTGGGTAATCAAACATTTCCATGACCATGTACTAAACACAAGGAACAAGTCTGTGTGTGTGTGTGTGTGTACACGAGTGTGATACTCACAGTCTGAAGTGACTGGAAGAGGCAGTAGAAGAAAAGGTACCAGATGACTTTGCCGTTCTCAAAGGGAGGAACATACCAAATCAGGAAATAGGAAATCACAGCCAGAGGGGTGGACAGCAGGATCCTACACATGGGGGTGGGGGGTAGAAAGGGGACAAAAACAACAACATCAGTGGATGACAAACGTGGCCCTGCTCGAGTGTGACACATACACAAGCGCTCCGTAAACAGTCGTGGAGCAAGGGGGGGGGGGGCGCTCGTTACGTAAGACACTGTGACCACAAAGTATATCTTCCATTCAGTCTGTGCCAAACTTTCCTCAGCGGAGGTGACGCGAGTTTACTACTTTTTCCCCCTCTTTCGTCATGTTTCCTGGTTTTCTCATGCATGGAACAGCATGTGAATGGGGCAGGTTCAAAGGGTTGCAAGACAAGTTTGGGTACTTCAGCCGACCAAAAAAAAACAATACAAACATACACGTACGCACAGTTGAGGCAGTTGGTGGGATGTGAGGAAGTACTACTTCCTAACTGTAATGTTTTGCACACACACACACGTATATATATACATATACATGTATATATATATATACACACATACACACACACACACACACACACACACACACACACATATATACACATATACATATATATGCATGCATGCAAAACATTACCGTAAGGAAGTACTACTTCCTTACGGTAATGTTTTGCATGTGTGTATATAAATATACATAAAATAGATATAGATATATATAAATAAATAAATAAATAAATAAATAAATAAATACATACATACATACATACACATACATGCTGGTGAAGAACCTTAAAACAATACTGCAGGTTCATTTCCAGTTTTCATTTTTGAATACTTATTACCGACAGTATAATTAGAAATATAAACGTATAATCAGTCCTCGTTTGTTCATGCTATTGTAGGAATAGTGTGCAGGAAACATTGCAGAAGTTTCACATGAGTGGAATTTCTCTCATCACTTCCCGACTACACAACTTCCTCCCTATGGTGATATCGATGTCGTCCAATCAGAAAGGAGTTTGAGAGTGGGACCATATCTCGGATGTGCAGGAAGGCGAGAAAAAAGAAAAGGGTGGCACGTGGAACAGGAAGCAGGGCAGGGGAATATGTTTGTCCCGTGTATTCTCTGTGGGATTTATTCCTGAACTCAGGGGGTCCTTATCAGAGCGGATGTGACACACGTTGCATGCCGTCACCCTGTACAAAATAATGACGCAAATTCTCGCCATAGTTCCTGCTCCTGTCTGTTTTCTGTGCCCAGAAAACAGGAGTGTTTTACTGCAGACTCACTGCTGATCAGTTAATCCTATCCACAGCCGAAACAGCATGAGAGAGAGATATCAGAAGGAGCAGCATTCAGCGAGCTCCTTCACTTAATTAAATTAACTGTACACCTGTGGATAGTTTCTCTGGGTGTGGGTGTGGGTGTGTGTGTGTGTGTGTGTGTGCGCAGGGAGTGGTGTGCAAATTAAAGCAGATGTTTCACGTTGTAATGACAACACACTTAAGACTGCATTTGTCACCACTCCCTTCTTCTGCACCACACCGAGGGGGCTTCTTTTCAGTCTATGCCAGTGATAAATACTTTAATAAAACAGAGGCATCCTAAAACACGTCTGAAACAGACGCTTTATTAGGCAATGACATACAGAGTGAATTCATTAAATGTTTCAGATAAAAAACAAGACGTCTTTGAACGTGCAAGACGTCTTTGAAAAGACGAAAAAGTTTGCGAATGACAGTTCATGGAGTTCATGGCTTTGGATGATCAACCGTTTAGTGTTGTGGAGGACATTGGCTTTCGGAGGCTTGTGCAGTACATTGAGCCCCGTTACACGATACCGAGCAGACGGTATTTCTCGGATGTGTGCTTACCAGAGATGTATGACAGTGTTGCAACTCGCGTCCACGAGCTCTTGGTTAAAGACAATGATGTTGACCTCAGCTTCACGACAGACATATGGAGCTCGGATGTCAGCCCCACCAGCATGCTGAGTTTAACTGCGCAATGGGTCGACGCGGATTTCAAGTTGTTGTGAGTTTATCCACTGCACTTTAGTTTTTTGGAATACATGTTTTGTTTGAAGGCCTAATATAAATGAAAAATCGTTGTGCTTTTTTTTGAAAAGAAAAGCCTACTGGAATGTTTAAAAATGTCATTATCAATAAACATTTACTTTCTTGGAATAACATGTCTAAAAATGTATTCTAGGCTATTAATGCAATATAAAAAAAATAAGGAAAAAATTAACAACCGCATTCAATATTCGGTATTTGGTATTCGGTATTCGGCCACACATTTAAATTTTATTCGGCTTCGGCTTCGGCCACAAATTTTCATTTCGGTGCATCCCTAATTCCATTTATAATCCAGTTTGCCGGGCTAAGCTAAGAATGTACACCGCGCTTGCAAGAATGCAGTGACACAGAAGGCAGCCCACCCTGCCCCTCCTGGAATCATATTTAAAAGTCCTCTGAAATAGCCTTGCTGACTGGACTGGACTGCAGACCTTATTTATTAAGGACTGGCAATTATTAACTGTGAAGACATTCATTCTCTTCTTCTGCGAGGAAAGGGAAACTTTGCACAACATTCTGGGTTTGAAGCCTTTTACATCAATAGCTTGTGAAATGAGAGATTTTCTATTTTTAAGTAAAAAAGAGAAGTAAAGCATTTAAATAAATAAATAAAACCTCCATTATAGATTAAATTTTACTTTTAAAATCGGGTGGAAAAACAAATCACACATTCAGTCTTGTTGTTGATGAAAAAGGGCTTCAGAAAGCAAACTATCGAAACTCCAATGTATTTATTTAAATGTTTGGTTCAGGGGGAATGGCCCAGGCCCGGAGTCTGTGTACAGCAACAGAGACACTCATTCTGCTCACTCCCACGTCTTGAACTAGAGTAACCCTGCTCTTTAAAAATCCTAACAGTCCCTTTTTCGGCTCACGCCATTGGCTCAGCCTGGTGGTGTGTTGTGGGCTGGACCAATGACGGAGCGGCTCAACCATCTACCCTCCCCCACTTCCGAGACAGACTTTCAAATGGAGCATAACCAGCTCATTGCTCATCGCCTCGCATCTTTGCGAGCAAACTGAGGATAATGCAAGGTAACATACCAGACATTCCTCCCGTTCCTCTTTCTGCGAACCCCCCTCATCAGCAACCACACCCCATTTCTGACAACGTCACAGCTCATATAGAGCAGGCAAAAGTGACTAGTTTGATTAGACCATCAGCATTCTCTGTATGTACATGATCATTACAAGCGCGAGTACCAAGAGCTGTGCATCATCTCAATTTCAAAACCTATCGATTATGCATTCAGGGGGGAAAAAAATGATGAGGGGATCATTTTTGGAATTAGAATGTGATTTAATATTTACACACAGTTAAACCCAAGACAGCAAGAGCAAGAATTTCTTTTGTGCTCCAAATTATAACGCCGGTGTTCTCACTGAAGGCACCCACGAGGGAAAAATACCACAGTAAACTGAAGTGAGGACCACAAGGGACCATTGTAGCTGCGTCCAGCTCACTATACTGTGCTCCTTTGTGAATTAAGTGATGAGGGTGATTATATTTTCAATCAAAGCAAACACAAGAGCAACTGAGCTGGTGCAACACCGTGCCCTGCATCCACCCGTGGTTCACACTGGTGTCCTCCATTTTTATCCCCTACACTGGTATTTTTTCCAGCACAGATTACCACCTAATACTGACAGTAGCTCTGACACATCCACAGTGTTGACATGCAGCTGGCGGCCACCGTTACCGGCCGCTCGCACCGACATCCTACACCGCACTCGATCTCACAGAACCATGTGAATTATACCCTTCACACAAGGAGCCACGGGTTCAAGGAGGGTCAGCGATTTCCGACAGTGAAGGCATCAGGGACAGAACCGACAGTCCGACGTTCATATTCATACTCGCACAATCAAGTCAAATCACACAACGTGGGTCTCTGAGAAATAAAGAGGCGGGCACGTGGGGGAGGGGGTGTGAAACAGAAGAAAAGGGTCAGTAACCTTTCTCTGAAAATGCCCCGAAAAGCACCCCACTCCCACAGTCTGACTGCCACACAGAGAGCAAGTTCATCGTTCACTGCTGCTACTCACAGAGAGAGAGACCCAAACCTTGGTGGGAAAACTTCAAGAAACTGGACAATAAACTACCTTGAAGGTTAACTGGTACAAACAAGCAATATCAAAACGTCCAGTAGCTGAAAATGAGGTATACGTTCACACATACAATGATGCTCGTGTCTGATCTACAGAGGAATGCCCTCTGAAATGTGGTTTGTGTGCCTCCTGTTACACTCAGTGGCAGATAGAAGTTACATTTGTCAAAACCCTGCAAAATGCCACATTGCGGGAAATGCATGGAACTGAAGTTGCAGGAGCTGTTTAGTAAAAACGCACACATACAGAAGGCTTTGTTGTGTTGAGTTCCCACGTCAGTGATCCGGTCTGGGCCACTTAAACTGGAGTCACCTTTCAGTAGATTATATTAGTGTCAGTAATCATAGCAGCAGTATGTGTGTGTGTGTGTGTGTGTGTGTGTGTGTAAGGAGGTGGTGCTTGACTGAACATATATGCATTATGTGAAACAAGCAGCACAGGAGTAATTGCAACAGCATGACCCATGTTAACCCCTCATGGGAGATGACGCTGGCGAGTCCTGGTGACAAAACTCCACCCCTAAACAGTGACACATGTGCAGTGTACGGCTGGAAAACTTCCACCCTGACCTTGGACTCACTGAGGCCCACATAAGCATCTACCAAAGCAAACATGTGACAAGAGGAGCTTCAATAACATATTGTGACTGGGCTCTATCAACAAGACAGCAATATTTTAGGCCCAGGAGGAAAATGATGACAATATCTGCTATTAAAAAAAAAAATTGCAAATTTACTCAACCCACCAGGGCAACATGCGTCCAAATCGTGTCCATGGGCTTCGGGAGACCAGGAATCCCACTGTGGGATCCGTCACCGCGTCCCATGCTCGCCCCCCAAACAGGATGATGGAAGCATAGAAGGGATCGAGCTGTGAAAGTAGAGGATACAAGGATTAGTGCACCTGGGGCAGTAATAGAAATGTTACTTACTTAATGTGTTCAAGAATAACACCGAGCTGTCATGAGTGAGGTGATAAACTACTGAAGGTCTGACAGCACTGCACACTGGAATAAAGGTCAGCAGCGGGGTGAAAACTCGACTCCTGACTGTACAATCTGCACCATGCTGCGTCAACCAACAGGCTCATGTTAGCTGGACAAAGCCAAATCCTGGGAGGCCGTTGACTTACACATTATTTGGGCCCTGACCCAGAGATTAGTGTCGGCGCCTATTAAAGTGAGCCAACTCTCCCATCCCCACCCCTGCATTTTTTCAGAACAAACCCCTTTAAGCCTTTTCATACAGTTGAGCCCAGTCATGGTCTCCGTACTGGAAAGAAAGGAAACTTTTTTTTCCCCACCTCTTCATTTTATCCAGGACAGTCAGAGCATTTGTTGGCGGGGTTTGGCTGTCACATTGTCCTCTATGTGCCCTTATGAAAAGAGGTGGGGGCAAAGGAGGGATCATGTGCAGCTCTATGCTGTCAAACTTCTAAATGTCGACTCAAGTGAAAGGTGGACACGACTTCCCATCTTGAGGACACCGGGGTGGTTATAATTAGGCACGGCGATATAAATGGGACACACTCAATATTTGGACTGTTTTAAATATAAAAAATCAGTCAACTCACCTGAGCAACATCTAGCAGATAGATCTGCAGAAAGAAGCCAAGGGCACATCCAGTGATCTGGTACGGGGCCCCGCCGATGGCATAGCATATCTTGTTGCAGACTGACAACCTGTTCCTTTGCTCGTGCTGGGGAAATATGAACAAGGAAGAACGTCAGAAAACCACACAATCCACCAAAAAGTGCATTACAAAAATTAATCGGTCCCATCTACTGTGACACCTAAAAAAACCAAGTTTAGTTTATTATAGATATACAAAACTTCTTTTGGGCAAAGTGTCTTGAATGCATTTGCTGCTGTGCCAAAACCTTTTTCAGGCATTGGCCCAGCCTGCGTAATTATAGGAGGGGTTACATCTGCAAAATCAAAGACAGCAGTTTAACCTTAATGACCCGTTTGTAATTCAGCAGCACACTATTTAGCAGTGTGCTGGCCTGGCTTAGAAATACTTTACTTTGCCCAATGTGTGTGTAAATGATTTAATCCTCTAGCTGTGGCCCATGAAGTTTCTTTACTCCCACATATTTCTCACTAGGCCGATTAAGACAGTAACACATTTTGAATGCCTTGCAAAGAATGCGGCATAAATTCCCAATCACCAGAGAGCCAGACAGTGTAGCTGGAGAGGCCACGGAGAAAGAACGAACCTTTGAGTCCATTCTCCTTTGTCTGGTTGACTGTACGTAATAAATCCTTCAACTAAGGACTGTCATGGTGACACAAATCACTGCCGACTTGTCAGGACACTATCGCCACAGACGCCAAACTCCAGGGTGACCGCACCTGAGAAAGCCTGAACTGACATGACTCTCAAATGGATGGCTGACAGTCTGACCAGGGCTCTGACCACTGTTGCCCACACTGTGTTGTGAAAACACACCACTCCTCCCTGGCCAATCATGAGGGGGAGTTTGGTGCAGGCTAATCTGCCCTGCTTCCAAGTGGTCAGAGTATGACTACTACTGTTGATAGCGGCCCAAGAGAAAAGCATTAGAGCCATTTTAAGACGGCGTAAGTTTTGGGAGAATGACCTTGAGCTGCAGGTTCACACCGCAACACAAAACACGCGTGTGATCTCTCCTGAATCAAAAGGGCTGCGGTCATGTTGATACACCCAACCGTGCCTTTGTTTAGGTGACAAAATGACAAAAAAAACACACACAAATGCAATCATTTAATTTGTGGTGACGGAACACAGCGGAGAATTTTGTCCCGTCCCCGTGGATCTAACTTTTTCCACGCCATGTGATGTTTCAACACTACCCCCTGAATTCTGCTATGCAGCTGTAAGGAGTGGGTGAGGAGTGGTCATGATATGGCATTGAAGTCTGCAGCCTAAATGACGTTTTTTGACAGACAGTGTACATTGGCTCTTCCATTGTCTTTAAGTATATAACCTGCTTTACTTGTATGAATACTTTTGTTGTTGTTGCCCCTCCTAGTTTTAAAAGTACACTGCGGTGAAAACCTCCTGCCTATCGCAGGTATGTGATGATGCGACAGTCTCGCCCTCTGCTCACACCTCTGCATTACATCAATCCTCTTACAATGTGCCACTTTTGCATCAGGGATATTCATCACATCACAACATACAACAATTCTGATAATTCTATGGATTTAATGAGAAAGGACTCAGGCAATGAAGCACATGCTGGTTAACATGTCGTGGGATTTAAGGCTTTGTCGAAACATTAAGAGGTGGACTTCTCGTTTTGTGTTTAATCAAATCTTCATAGCAAAAAGGCAGAAATGTTGACATGCTGCTGCTGCTGCTGCTGCTGCTGCTTCCTCAGGCTGACACGTAGCCTTTGGAAGATACCCTCTGCTGCGTTCACGGCTGTGGGAAATACGGAAGATGCCCGTGAAATACCCAGCGACCACAAATGTGTGTGTGTGTGTGTGCGTGTGTATAAGGGGTGTTCTCATAAAGAAAGATCAAATGAAAAAATGGTGAGCGCAAGACTTTAAAGGGCTTTTCCTATTACAACTCACTACTATCGATGCAATAAGATGCTGATAATACAAAATCCCCTCCTTATATTGTAGTTTATTTAACACATAATGTCGCTTTATGTTAAATTTTTTTGTTATAATTTACATATGCCAACTGGTGGTGGCGAGGAATGCATTATTTCTCAGTGGTTGGTTAGGGCAGAGAACGCAGCATTTCACCAAACATATCTGGCAACCGGAGAGGGAGTAGGGAGAGAGAGTAGTGATGATGTGAAAGGAAGAAGGATGTATATCCTTGGTCATTAAATTCATCACGTCCCCAGCCTGACTCCAAACTATCATCTGATAAAGACATGGAGGGGGGGGAAAAAGGACATGTGTCATTTGCTACGTCAGTGTGAAAAGGAACATGGCTATTGGCCATATTCAAATAAGGTCGCAGCCATGTGAGAAAAGAGAGTCATTGTGAGCCTTAACATGTAGCTCGGTCTGTGTGGCTGTCTCTATAGTCTACAGAGACACATTAAATATAATATTATAATATATAACGTGATTTTAATGGTTTAGTAAGAATGTCTCCTGATAATACAAAAGGGCGGGGTGGGAGTGTGCGATTATGATGTATTGACTGAAAAATGTGTGGGAAAATGACAGTTCGATGATTTTTATTAAATATTTCGTTCGTGTCATTTATTCTGGGTCATGTACGGGGGGGAAGCCCCGTGTAGAAATAAGAAAATGAGTCGAGTGAGGGCGCGCTCAGCAAATCTAAACTGAGTCACTCCCTAAAATAAATGAAAAAAAATGTTTCACCTGTGTGCTCCATTCATTCAACCGCTCCAGGCACAGATGCCGCTTCCGTGTGGTGGTTATTTTAAAACATTTGACCATTAAAAAATACAAAAACGTGATATCAACGTGAAATGAATGAACCCACCTTCCTCGCGAGCGTGATGCCATCCGAGCTGACCGGTTTGTTTAATAAACTGGAGTTGGAATATTGTTCCCCTCCTTCTCCTTTGGCCATAACAGAGCAGCTCGTTTTCCTCGGGTCCTGAACTTGACACGAAAATGCAGCAAAAAAAACACGCTCGGTTAAAAAAAAAGAACCGTTGTGAGATAGTGTCCCCGTGCTGTGGAATCGTCGTGGTCCTCACTGTGAGTTGGCAGCAGCCGCTGGATGTAGTAATTTTTAGAGAGGCCCGCCCACTTCAACGTGCCATTCACCCCATATTGGACCCCGCCCATTTGGGGGCGGGGCAAAGTCAGCTCATCATGGCGAAGATATTTTAACTTTGCCTGGTGATGCATTACACACAACCAACTCTACCTGGTGGAACATGAACATTTCCTGTTTGCACTATGACGTTCTTCCTGTCCGTAATCCTAATCTCAGATATCCACAATTATCCATCATTACAGTTGGAGATATCTACAATTTAAGGAAACAGACAACCATCCACTGTCACACTCTCACTCTTATCTATCTATCTATCTATCTATCTATCTATCTATCTACACGTCTGTGTCTTGTCACTGCATGGGATTATTCACATTGCGTTTTCACAACAACTGGATTACAGTAATCTGAAATGACAAAGCTCAAACACATCATTGGGGAAAAAGACATTTGTCATTTGTCCTGGGAAGAGAGTGATGTCGTGGAAGTCTGACGTGTTTATTCGACGAGGAAGAAATGTGCTGTACACGCAGGTCCTGGTGTAAGTAAGGCCGTAAAGTGCTAGGTGTTTATGTTATACTTGGTATTAAAAAGACATAAATAAAAATGTATTTGGTATCCTGATTAAATACAGGACTTGGATAATAGATGAAATATAGTTTACAGCTAACATCTAAATATTAACATTTTTGAAGGGGACTGGATGCATTACTGTTACTTGTAAAGAGAAATATCAAACATTGCAGTTTTAAAGTCACTGCAAAGACAAATATTGTGAGCAACTGAAATAAACGTGTTGATAGGAAGATAAAATGATCAGTACGGTGTCTTGAATAGTCCTTAATCGAGGAATCTTTAGGCAAAGAAATGTAAAAATAAAAATAAAAAAATTGCATTTTGAAATGTAACGTAGCCAGCAAAGTTTACAAAGCTAAATGTGACATTTTGCATTGTAAATGTCAGAAAAGGAGGGACTAATATTTGAACTAATTGTGTATTTTGGCAACTAAGCATCACAGTGCGTATACGCTCTCACACGGGGGCGTGTGTGTGAGTAACTGGTAAACCTTCCTCTGGTCTGACCTCCAATGATTCAAAAGGGACCATTTTAACACATGTGAATATGGACACACACACACATCTAATGTAAAGCCCTGCCGATAAATAGATGCATACACAACATTCCTTATGCGGTGCAGAGCAAACAGCCTTTTTTTCCCCAAACAGCCAGAGGACGCCTGCTTGTCACCTGAGGGTTTCTCCTCATTTCTCAGGAATCAGGACCTTATTTGCAAAGTGTCCTCAGCTCTGGCAGGAGGTTGTGCATCTATATGTTCCCATTTTAACTGACCACACATACCATGAAGCCTCCTGTACAGTATATACAGTTCACACACACACGGCGCCACTTGTCTGAATGTGCATCTGTGTATTTTCGTTGGAACCTCTAAATTGCAGGAGTTGTGCCGACATGTGTAATACAGTATTTACTGATGGTGCACACACATGCACGACTGTTCTTTAAAGAGGAACTTGCAGAGCAATGCACACACAACTTTCATTTCCCTAAATAAGAACAGTAACAATACATCTGGATATTTAAATACACACGTCCATTTGTTTATACACACACAAACACACACGCACCACTGAGAGACTGTATTTATAAACGTGTGATAAACCTTGACCTTGCCAACTGTACACAGTCGACTCACCCATGACTTTGCTATGGAATAATCAATATGTGTCACACTCGGTAGATTAGATTAGATTACACGAGGTGTTACGGCCCTTGCTTTATTTGTGCGGGTGAGTTGAAGTGACGGCGTCATGGGATGGTTTCTTTGCTTCCTGAGCAGAGTTACAGGCGTCGCCCGCATGTTGAAACCTCACTGCCAGTAACAAAAAAAAAAAAAAATTTCTGTGTGTGTAAAAGGCAAATTTTGCATCAGAGGAAGGGAGATTTGAGAAATACTGTAACATTGAAAATGACAGACAGAGGGTTGATGTCGCTGGTCTTGAAACCCAGACTAGCCTCGCAACCCGTGTGCGTCGCCTCTGTTGCATAAATACATTTTAAAACATCTGTGAAGGTCCTATTATTTTCATGCTGTTCAGAATAAAGAACCACTTAATATTAAAATACTGCGTTTAACGTTTTAACCTATTTGTCTTCTGTTTTTCGTTCTTGTGCGTAAAGCGACTTGTAAAGAGCTATATAAATAAAGTATTATTAGTATCATTATTATCATTATTATTATTATTACAACAGTGGAGGGGATTAGACAGTCAGTCACAGTTGCTCATCTGTACACAAACTACTATAGAGCCATCTTTTCATGTCAGTGGCTTATGGTGGAGAAAGTTAAGACGCCATCACACAGTTCAGTACTGTCAGACTTGAATAGAGTCAAGTCTGCTTTACAGAGCAGGGAAATAATAAAACAAACAAAGGACAGGACATAATTATAATTAAGATAAGGACTTAAAAAGCAAAAAAAAAACACATCCATTAGTTCACTCACAATGACGTGTCGTGCTACTGTCACAAAAGCATTCACTTAAATACAGTTCCAACATAAGCAGCCATGTTGACGTGATTCAGCAGGTGATGCACATGTCACTGGTCACACTTCAGTTCATGTCCTCCAGTATTATGGGATGGGTCAAAATATCGATATCGTCGTCTCAGACCGTCGCTGCTCAAATGAATGAGGTGAAACTTGGGTGGAAGTTATACCTGGCTGACGACGAGGGAGTTTTAGGGCGTGGAAAGCTCCGTTAAGAGAATATTGATGGTATTGTGGACCATGTATCGTATTCTCCTGACAACATGACATGAAAAGGTATAGTATGAATGTTATTAAAAAAAATGTTTTTTATCTTTCTGTGCTCACTTTTAATTCAATCTCTACTTTCCCTTCTCATAGTTTATACTATTTAGAGTAAACACTCACTTGAGTGAACATGCTAAGTTAAGGAAAAAGCATCTCATTGCTTGTAATAAAAAAAAAAAACAACTTTTAGCTCACTAATGGCTAATGCACTGTTCTTCACAAAAGTGAAGAATGTATCTCGATTAACTGGAAACCAAACTCCCTTGCACTAATTTCCCCAAGACAAAGCGTGTTCACTGCATCCTGAGGCCTAGCCCTAATCCGCGATACTTTCCCATGGATCACCTTACCCATTCCATTTGTTGTAGTTTGGCTACAATAAAAAAAGTGAGGTTAAAAGTGAATCCACGAGGGAAGTGATGTGATCCCATGGTTAACTTGGAAGAGACACTCTCGGTTTTGAAACACTGACTGACTGACTGGCCTCACTGGTGCTTTGTCTGAATTGTTGGGAAATAAGTGTAAACAGGGCAAAAGCACACTGGAAAACGCTTGATGGGCACAACACAGGCTTATCATGTGTGTGTGTGTGTGTGTGCACTTTTAGCTTTCACTGCCACCTGTGTTGTTTAAGTCACACCACTTGTTGATGGACATCATCGTGGCACTTGAGATGACATCAGTGTATGCAGTGCATGTACTGTGTGTGTGTGTGTGTGTGTGTGTGTGTGTTCTTGTTCTGCTTTGTGAGGACCAGACACTGTATAATGAGGACCTTTTCGCTGGTCCTCACATCTTTAAAGGGCCCCTTTCAGGGTTAAGACCTGGTTTTAGGGCGAGGGTAAGGCACTTAGTTGTGATGGTTAAGGTGTGCGTGTGTTTCTGAGAGAGAAATGGTAAATCAATCCACTCAAAACTGCAGTTTTCACACCCATTCACACCCATTCACCCCCACCAGGAGCAACGTGGGGTTAAAGGAATACTTCACCGATTTGGATTTACTGTAGCTTTGCATTACTAGAATAGTGGTAGTATTTTTTTTACTAAACCTCAGTTTCCCCTGAGTCGAGAAATATCTTCAATCGTTTTTTTTGTAACGTGCCCACTAGTGACACTTGGTCCAAGCCTTGAAACTGCAACGCTAATTCCGCACTTTTTAGACCAACTCGCAGGGGGCGGGACCTCATTCCCAGAATGTAAACAGTGTCCGCCCTCTTTGCTAACAGTGACGCTAACAGGACCAAGTGTCACACGTGGGCACGTAACAAAGAAAAGAATGAATTTCCTAAGGGGAAACTGAGGTTGGGAAGCACAATTTTTTCAAAAATACTACCTCTATTCTAGTAATACAAAGCTAAATGTAAATCTGTGAAGTGTTCCTTTAAGTGTCTTGCCTTAACGGACACATCAGCGTGTAACCTTCGAGTTGAAAGACGACTCGTTCTACTGCTGAGCTACCGTTGCACCAGAGAGAGAGAGAGGTGAAAAGTCTACTATACTATACTGTATACAAAAACATTTTGTGCGTTCGAGTAAAGCCTCATGACTCTGTATTTGTTGCCAAACATTGCGCGTCTGTGTGTGTCTGTGTGTGTGTGTGTGTGTGGGGGGGGGGGTCTGAGCAATGCAATGAATGCAGAAGTTGTGCAAAAGGTTGAGCGTGTGTGCGTCAGCCAAGGCTGAGGTAAATAATAGCAGGTGGGATGGAACTTTGGACGGGGGGGATACTCACGTGAACACACATCGAAAACAAAGACATAAACCTGAGTGGTGACGAGTAGTTGACAGTTGTCATGTGCTTTGTGTCCATAAATTCAGGCATATATATATATATATATATATATATGAAGTGTGTTCCCTTGTATTACTTACACAAAAGGGCATTTAATCTCTCACACTTTGTCAGTGTTTCCACTTCTACAAAGTTAGCATTAACTAAAAAATAAAAGAGGCCACATATTCACGATTTTACCTGCAAGCTACAAAATGAACCCATCCCACCTTCACCTGGCTTGTCTGGATTAACAACTCTTTGTGGCCATAAACACAGTTAATCTACAGAGCATAAAATAGATCCCAGCAATAAAAATGAAACTGACTTTTAAGACCTGCTGTGACTGGCTTAAAAATAGCAACTACTCCCTTTTTATACGGGTTTACTGACATAGTTGTGCATATTTGCACGGATATTAATGTACTGCAAAACCATAATAATGTACATTATAATAAAGGTTGTAAAATAGTTGAAACATATGGTAATCATCATATTTGCAAAGACATATCTGGAAGCCATACCCGTCTCCATACAAAGATTAATACCAAAGCCTAGATCTGGCTCAGTGTTTTTTATTTTCTTGCCTTAACATGTGAGGTAAACGTGTGGGAAAACGCTTGATTACACAATAATTAAACGTCACGCCCTGCATTTCAACACAGCGTCAATAAAAATGACAAGAGTTTAAAAAATGTATTTCAAACAAGAAAACAATACAACATAGGTGACAGTAAGACAACATTTGTTTTTTTTACCAAATCAGTGTGTAACACTTCATAATAACAACAACTGCTGCGGGGTTTTTGGCATAAATACATGTGTATTTGTTTATTTTATCATTTTCCTGCATAACGTTCAGTGGCCTTGCATGGTTTGCTCATAACCACTAAGAGGATTGTGGAATATTTTACACAACAATATAAATATGCCTGTAAACTAACAACACCAAATCTGCCTTTATGAAATAAGGGTCTTAAAGTACCTTTTGTGTATGTGCCATCACAATCTACGTTTATGTTCATTCATGTTCAAAACATAGATGACGTGATGTGGTCGAACAGCATTAGATCACAGCACTGTGCATAATACTGTGTGTGTCTAAGAAAGGAAACTTTCCCTTGAGTGAAAAGAAAGAGAAAAAATCCTCTGCGCTGTCACTGTGCTGTTCTTCTAAACAAGGAATCCCTGAGAGGAAGTGAAACCCCACGTCAGTTCACACCTCCTCAGACCAAGCAGCACACGCGTTTATGAAAAATGCAAGAATGACATAAAAGTGCGAAATATAAACATTGGCTGTGTGTGTGTGTGTGTGTGTGTGTGTGTGTGTCATGACCCCACTTGTGCTGCAGACACAACACAACCTGACCACAGACAGACACTGGTGTGATGATGTCAAAGTCCATGTTTGATGACAATGTGGCTCAGAGTGACAGAACATTGAACCTCTCAGTTATCAGGATAGTCTGACCTTGTTGGCACCGTGACCCTTTACCCAGACTGGTGATGTCACTGTGTTTAGGTGGGCTGTTTGGATCTCACATACACACTTATATACATATATATATATAAATATATATATATATGTATATATATATATATATATATATATATTTATATATATATATATATATATATATATATATATATATATATATATATGGATGGTTTGCACATATCACAGAGATCATCTTCCGACCAGTTTCATCCCTCTCCAACAAGATACAGGCAAACGATAACAAAAAAACATTATAATAGACTATAGAGCTGGGGTTTCAAACTCATGGCCTGTTGGACACATGTGGCCCCCCAAGTCGATATCCTGCGGCCCTACACTTTTTTTAAAATCAAATGAAAATTTGCCCAAACTGACCAACAGTTAACAATATTTTTTACAGTACTAATAATAATAATAATAATAATAATAATAATAATAATAAAAGGCTTGTCTAGTGTTTTAATTCCAATATTCAACATGTTATTTTGATTTAATGTCTGTTTTTGTTATTTACAGATTTATTTTGCATCATACATGTGGGGGGTTTGTGAACTATACAAAACCGATGCTTTTACTTTGAAATGGTGTTCAATATCATCCCAAATATTTTCAATTGCAACATCATGATGGTTCATCAAGATATCATTTTAATCTCTAACCGCTAAACTGTACGTTTTCCCCCAAGCTGTTGGACTTTTGTTCTGTTCTTTTCTTTTGACCAGACGTTCACTGGCCCCCAGGTCATTTTGAGTCTGAGGCCTCTGCTATGGAGTAATATAGAAAACATTGAACTGGGATGTTTGGGTCGGTGGCATGTTTTTTAATGTGAACAGTGAACCTGTGGACATCATGAGACGGCACAGATATCAGAGAACCTCCTGTGATGTTCAGACTTGACTGAGGAGGAAGAATGAAAACAAGAGATTTTGCCAACAAGCACAGACAAATCAGACCCATTGCAAAATGTGCCACAGTTGCCCTGAGTGATAATAACATTAGGGCAACAACATAATTACACACGCTAACTTCATAATGAGTTCAACCAAAAACAGTGGGATCTTTGAGGATCTGGAAAGCACTCAGTGAGCCTCCGTCTGCAACGTGGAGTCCATTATCACGTTAAATCATATTAGAGTCATTACAATAAAATTACATTTTTACAACATCCATAAATACTGGCCGGGTGATAACACGTCTGCAACAGTCTGCTCTCTGTGTTGTGTTTGAGCTCTCCTGTTCTCATAGTGGATCATGTGACCAGTGTTGCATGAGAGGTCACGGGCGCGTGAGACACCAGAGGTCTTTTTGACTCTGCTGTTTCAGGACGCTAACGTCAAAGTCACACAGGTCACCGTCGTGCGACACACACACACACACACACGGAGTTATTGGTGACCGATGAAACATTCTGTTGACATCAGTGGACAGTGGACATGCCATTCGAGTGTCATGTGACATTTGTGATGTGTGGACGAGAGCAGCTGGAGTGTCATAACCAGGTCCGTGCGGCTGACTGTGTATGGTTATGCTCTCGGGACGGTTTATTTATGTTTGGAATGGAAACTGTGATGTGTACAGGAGTCGCTCTCTCCCTCTCCCTCTCCGTCTTTTTACGATGGTCGTAATGACAAACTTTTATGTTTTTTTATAACTTCAAAGTGTTTTTTGAAAATGAATACTTGCTTTTAGGGTTTTTATATTTCTAGCAACTCTTACTTTCACTCCACTGCATTACTATCTTTGTTGCTCGTCACTACCCAATACTATCCAAAAGAAGAAGAGTTGGTAATGGTCTGTATTTATATAGAGCTTCTCTAGTCTTGCTCTCTTATTTCTATTTTCACTTCTAAAACCACCAAAGTACATTAAACAGTAAAATTATAAAAAGTGCCTTCAACTTCTATCAAAGTCATTTTTCTGCTAAGATACTAGCAAGTATCCCTTTAAGTTACTTTATACAAGACTGCGTAAGTTAAGGGTTAGTTTGGTTAGGGTTAGACCAGGCTAAGGTGTTTGGGTCCACACTAAAGGTGAACGAGTGCATCAGTGGAGAGCGCAGTTTTATCGTTACTCCTCGGTCCCTCGAGACAAATTAGACAAGGACCATCAGAGGAAACTTGAGTTCACAACTTTACTGCTCGTCTGTTGATGTGAAATTTTCCAACAGGACCACGAGCGAGCACACGCTGGGATTAGTCATCTTCGGTAGTAGACCATTATCTAAACCATTAGCCAATATATTTACGAGCACTCCAGAGACATGTCAGTTATTACTTCCTGCTCGCTTTCATCTCTTTACTTCTCTCATATAATATTTTCTGGAGTGAGTGATATATCAGATAAGATTATATATGTTATCAAAAGGGCAGTTGTAAACTGTTCACAGTGGAAACCTTTCAGTTTCTTGTATCTTGTGAAAGACTGGAGCCACTCTGTCACCCTGAAGTCATTTCAAGAACACTATAAAAGCATAAGGTGTGATAAGGTGTGGGAACCAGTGTATGTTCAAGGTAAAGTTACCAGAACGTGTTCTTCTCTGACCTATTCATGCATCTCTGCTGCCACCTACTGGATTATTATGACTAACAAAACATGTGAAGAAACATATTCAAGGACGCAGTGGATTCGAAAGCTTTATTTTTCATATGCGAAACTCACATGCTATCTCTGCAATCCAATTCAAGACAACTTTATTTATAAAAGCACTTTAAAAACAACAGCTGAAATAAATAAAATGTGGTAAAAATGGGTTTTAAGATGTGGATTCAAAATGAAATGAAATTCTCCTTCCTCCGTGCCACGACCTGATCACTACATTAGTTTAAGAAAGAAAAGAAAAGAAGGAAGAAATGCAAAAGTCAAACAAAATAAAATACTATACACAGTATTTACAGAATACGTATACATACAGTATGCATGTGGAAAAAAGGAAATATGTGACCCTGAAAAAAAGGATATCATGACCACATCTCTCAAATTCCTCCATCCTTTCTAACTCATAAGAAACTCTGTGTCAATTTCTTTTACAGCTGTCAAACTATAGATAGTGTTTACATTCAAACTTAAAATACTGTGTTTACTGTTTGACATCAACAGATCCCTGTGAGTGTATTTGTAAATGTTTATTTAGTATCACATTACTAGGTTTACTTTAAAATAAAACCTATAAGTGCAGGACAATATTTGTGATTTAAGTCGGGAAGGTTGCACAAACAATACGAGAGAAACGTGCAGAACTGAAAAAACAAAACAAAAAAAAACCCTTAAATTTTTCACAGTTGTGGTTGGTTTTGATGTCTGTGAAGAGTAATTATATAGTATTTTGTCCTGAGTGTAGTGAGGGAGTGTGTCCAGCAGGGGGAAGTAAAAGTCAGGGTCAGAATGTTTCAGGTTTTTTTTTAATCCGCTATAACAAACAAACCAACACAGACACAGCAACAGAAGGTGTTGAGTCTGTGTAGAAGTGAATCATGATCCTTATTAATATTCATTGCTCCTCTGTTTATACTGTGTTTGACACCTTTAAACCACCTAAGAAATATTTCTAAAACTAAAAAACGTTATACTGTATGTATTTATTTGGCAAATAAACTGAATTCACCTTTTTATAGCCAAATGTGAGCCAGCTCACTGGGCTTCTTCCCTGAGAAGTCAGAAATAATGTGCTTTACTATTTCTTTTATTAATGTAAAACAGTAAATATGAACATTCATGGATAACAATGGTGTATTAACCATTAAAGAAACATAATAAAAAATGACCAATGCTGTTAATTTAGGACAGCTGTGGCTTTGTGTGGTGTTTGTTAAGCACACGTGTAAACCTGCAGTGTTTGTGAAAACATGACAGTGAAGTTCTCATTTAGAGCGACGAAATCCACAAACCTCTGCTTTCAAAAACGACACTGGCACACCGTGTTCTCAGACACTCAGGGTCACGTGACCCTCAATTCTTCTTCTTTTTCTTCTTCTTGGGCTGAAGCCGTCGACGCTGAGATGGCACCACTGAATGAGAAGGAACACTTTCAACGAACACTCCCACATTTGACTTTTTAACTCGGAGTCCGGTTTGTGTTGTGTGTCTGTCACACTGTCACTCCCAGGTTTTGTGTTCCTCCATTTCCCCTCCCCTGTGTGTGTATGTGTGTGTGTGTGTGTGTGCTCCTCACCTGGCCTAATTAGTCCCCACACCTGTGTCCAATCATCCCCAATCACCCTGCAGTACAACAGCCTGTGCTCTTCCTCCACTTGTTGCCAGTTTGTTCAGACACTTTATTTTTTTCCTTTTAATCCTGTGAGCGTTTTCGTTCCATCTTAAATGTTAGATGACGAGAGTCCACTGAACAGTGCCTGTGTTTTTAGTTGTTTTTTATGTGCTCTCAACGACTGCACTCCTAAATGACTAAAGGCCTTTATGTGGTGAAATAAAGGTTAAAATCTCCAGATATCCGTACCTGCCTGCCCTTTACTCATTCAACCATGTTTTTGACAAATAAGGTTGATTTGCTGGGTGTTATTCTTATGGCAGACATGTGTCATATTAGCGTTGGCATTAATGTGGATTAACTGTATGTGTTCACACTGGCAGCACAGGAGCAGCACAGGGTCAAGACACACCTCTGCTGTCAAACTGCAGAATGATGACCAGGTTATTTTTTATTTTTTAAAGGCAGTTGAGTTCACTTCCAGAGTTGTTTTGTGGGCACCTCTTTGTGTTTTCAGTCACACTCCAACCTGTTTGCAGTAGCACAATGTTGCCGTTGTCTCTGTCTGTCGTAAACATGATACAAATCACTTCCTGTGTGCAGCACGGGAAAGTCACAAGGCAAGACCATATCTAAACACAGCTATACTGGAAAATACACACAGAGAGAGAAACTCATTTGACATGGTTTAAATATAAAATACATATAAAGCTTTAAGGCTATATACGGTCTTAATGGTCGCATTACTTCTGTGCTTGTCTCGTTTGTATTTATATCACACTGTTCTAGTCTTGACGACCACTCAAAGCTGCTTTACACTAAAATTCACATGCACACTTTCACATTTTCTATCATCGGTCTTTTACACCCATTGACTTGCTGCTGGCACAGGGAGTTAAACCCACAACCTTTGAGTTGAAAGACAACTCGCTATGCCACTGAGCTACCAGGTGAATGTGTGACAAAAGGATGGAGCCAGAAATTAACGGATTGGCTACCGGAAAGTACACTTTTACTTAAAAATGGATCAAACTATAAATGAAGAGATTAATTTGTCATCTACACAAATGTAAAATACCCTTATAAATGTGCATAATATAATATAATGCAATACACATAGAGCAGGGATCAGCAGGGAAATGTGGACGAGGGTCAATTTTGTTTTTGTAAGCAATTGAATATTTGGGCGAAAACCTCCTCACTTTATCAGGCAAAAGAGCCTTCAAACGTCTTCAGTCACAAACAAAAACATGTGTGTGTGAGATACAAACCCATACTTTTAATATTTCTTGTATCAATTTTAAGAATTACTGCTTCTTCTTGAGCCTAGTTATTTTACAGATATTTACTTCCCAAAACCAGGCTTTTATTTTTGAAACCAAAACTTTATTTAGGTTAAATGTCAATTCTACAGCAACATAATCTATTTGAATACTTTTTTTTTTCAGAATAAAAGCTCGGAACTCTCTATGAAATTAAATTGTTTTTGTGAAGACAAACAAATAACTTAAGATCAGATTTGTGAAATCCTCTGCCGGGCCAGTTTTGGTCCACGGGCCACCAATTACTGACCACTGACTTTACACATCCTGAGCTGACCATGTTCAATATACTATAACTGAAGCTGCAACTCCTGTCTGCAGAGGACTATACCGTGTATAGATGAACTTCTCCTTTATTTATGGATATAAGCGCAGTAGATATTTTGGTGCTGCTCACGTTGGATTGTTTTGGGAACACTGCTTTTCTTTCTGTTTTTTTTTCCTCCTGGTTCGTGTGTTGTCGAGGACAATGTAACATAGTCATGCAAAGTGCTAGACAAATGAGCTCCTCTTTATTATCGGTGGAATGAAGTTATCTCCAGTGCACACATTTTCTATGCCACCCTTGACACACACTGCTCTGCTCTGCTCTGTGACACTGTGCAGGAGAATGTAAATATGATTACTTCAGGGACCTTTGGAGACTAAAGGGCAGTTAAAGTGTGCGTCTTGAAGTGGTGTGTGTGGGGTGGAGTATTAGATGATGTCACTGCTACCTGTCTGTCTGACTAACTGATTGATTAATCACCCGGGGGCTCGGAGTGGGAGGAGAGGGCGACAGGGATGGGACTGGAATGAGGGAGGGACGGGCAGAAGACTGATCAATCACAGTGACTGACGGGGATCAGCAGCATCCCTGGAGGATACTACGTTACCAGAGTCCCCCCCCCCACACACACACACACTGAGTTTAAGTTTGTCCACGTCAGCAACACATTCTCATTATGATCACATTTTCTGGTAAGCAGGGGTGCAGTACTAGATTAAATGCAGCCACGTGCGAGCTTGTGAACAAATACAGAAAAAGTTATGCACCTCCTCTTCCTCTGTCTCCCTCTCCTCCTCCTCCTCCCTCCTCTTCCTCTGTTACAGTGTCATACAACTCCTGTTGATTATTGCTGCTTCAGAGAGGGGGAGAGACATCTGTCCCTAGCCGGAGCCGACACATGGAAGCCCACCATCAAAGCCTTTCCCTGGGGGTCCGATCACTTCTCCTCCCCGCTCACTCTGTCGCTTCACCAATCCTCAACTTATGCCCTTTTTTCTTTCTTTTATTTTGGTGTGAAATTGCTGCACTTGTCTTATAATTCTTCTTCTTCTTACTGCCTTTGTCTCCTCACTTCCAAATGTCTCGGTTACCTTACACACATAAGATTACAAAAGCATTTGCATACTTTTTTATCTTCACGCCTCCCATTCATCATTTAAAGCCCTCCTCACCCCTTCCCCCCAAGGTATAGCAGCCTCACAATAGGGGCAGTGTGCAGTCCTTCAAAAGAGTGTCTCCCTCGCCACAGTTAAGATGCAACAAGATTCTCCTCGCTGATATCTGCTCATGATTTCATGTCATCTAAGTCTGTGAGTCTGAGTGTGTTCTGTCGTGATCCGGGACATGCAGACATTCACGGTGAGCAAGGAGAGATGAGAGGATGTTCAAAAAGCCACAAAAGGCAACATGTCGGTATTCTATTCTACTGATTTCTACAGATTACATGACACTGGAGTTCAGGAGATCAGTGGTTTGCAAACGTTTAATGCTAACATGTGAGAGATGTTGAGTTCTTATGACTTATTCTTATTCTTAATCAAGATCATTTATTGTTAAGAGATTTTAGCCACAGTCACAATGTCTAACAAATGAGCAATAGCATCATTTAAGAAAAAGCCTTATGATGCCTGATTCATAGTTGGGTTTAATTAGAATTGTTTGTTTTTATGTTTCCTAATGTGTCCTCCTTCATTTTGTTTGATTAAATTGAACATAAATTGAGTTAATACAATGTTTTCGCGTTGTATTATTTCAAATAAGTGAAGTTTTATCGGACAAATGCACAACAACTTTGATTACTATCACTGGCAGTGGACTTTTTATAGTTGAATTCACATTTTTAAAGTAACTGATCTATTTTATGAGATTGTTAAACGACTCATTCTGAAACAGCTGCACTTAAACCTGGAGTCATCGCTGTCTTTACACTGACAGTGTAAAAAAAATGCACATCGCAATTGACACTACATAAAATGAGGCCACACAATGTTGATTAGACCTATCAAATCCACACAAGTCTCTCTGTGTATCCGGCGACATTCCTGGTCTGCACACAGGAAGTGGTGCATTTCGTATCGAGATGAAGTCGACAGCTAGAAAATCGAGGTGGCTGAAAAACAGGTTTGGGGTACGACCGGAAACCCAATGTCCATTGTTTCTGTTCGTGAAGACCAAACATCTGTCCATCTTCTACCGATTAACCATCCGCTCTCTCCACTGTGTGTCCAATTTGCCTAATCCCAAAACCTGCATGTTTTTGGACTGTGGGAGGAAACATGTAAAACTCCGGTCTTCTTGCAACAACAATATAGATCAGACTGCAGATTTAAGTACAGTCTTACTGCATATTAAAGGTTCTGTAGGAACATCCTCTATAGTGTCAGTATAAAGCGCAACAATATAATCCAATAGACAATCTCCATCCTAATCCAACAAACACAAAAAGGTAATTTACTGAATTGAAAGATAATATGATTTGTGAAATGAACTGTGGCAAATATGTTATACTGTGTGATACAATGGGCGTGTGTGTGTGTGTGTGTGTGTGTGTGTGTGCACTTTAAGCATGAGTGCATTATAACTCTATTAAGCCGAAAGATTCCCAGAATGACTTGAATTCCTTTAGCCAGTGACCTTCTGTCTGCGATGTCAGAAGGCCATACGCTTCACAGACAATACTGAGAAGACACACACACACGGACACACACATGCACACACACGCGCACAAACAATTGGCAGCAACAGTTGAGGAGTAGCTGGAGGAGGTATTGTTAAAGTTAAACTTTGTGTCTTCCTCGTCGGGGACGGGGAGAATCGCTGTGGCGGGGGAAGGAGGACGTAAGGAGATGGTGAAGGGTGAGGGAAGGGTGAGGGGTGAGAGACGACCAATGAATATATATGTGGTCGTCAGCAGCGCTGGACACTGTGACAATGTGTCCACGTGGAGGACACCGTACTGGACAATGAAGAGAGACTCATACAAACACCTCTGGGCCTTCCTTCCCTGACTCTCCAGGATTTACGAGCGTGTACTGTATATATTGTATATATCCATAAGGCTATAAGAATATATGCAATATAGAGTGTCTTATATCCTTTTTCTTCAGCACAACCTTTAGACAGTCGGAGGATTTTTTTGTTTTTCATTTGCAGTGTTATAATACCACTGTGTTAGAAAAGTGGTCTCTTTTGTGACCTCTGCACAATTATTGCTACTCTATGTCGCGCGATATAAATGAATCATAACTTTGACTCAACAACACTTTTTCCCCGCTGTCCCTTCACTCTCTTGATGATGTGCAATTCCTCTTCCCTCTTTCCACACTCACACACATCCTCTGATTCATTATTCTGCCCAGTATAGGCTATCTTTGGTCCCCTTTGGTACATCTTTTACCTCTCTCTCTCTCTCTCTCTCTCATGCAGACACTTGCTTTTCTGACACACCACATACTGTACATACCCCACTTTTTTTTTTTTACCGCCCCACCCCCAACCCCTACCCCCCCGTCTCTCCAGAGAACAGTCTGTGCTGACAGCCAGTTCTTCCTGAATTGATCTCTTCCCAGAATGCAGTTAAAGTCAGTGAACAGAGAAGAGGGGCAACTGAGTAACAACAGCTTGTTAATCAGTACTGTGTGTGTGTGTGTGTGTGTGTGTGTACAGTACAGTGATGTGTGTTTGTTGGGGGTGTGTGTGGGGAGGGGGGTTTAGCTTTCTTTCTCCCTGCGTTTTGTGGTGTCGCCTGATCCACATCACACCAAATGGATTTCCTCTCGCCTTGTTGCTTTTGCTATAACTGGTAATCATTAGCCGTGCCGCTGTTTGATTAAAATCACTTTCGCCCCTGATTACGCACAGCTGTTGTTTTTGCTCACTCAAGCTCTTTACGCCGACAGGTGCGAGAATATGACAGACTCTCGCTGGCCTCAGACGTTGCAGATACAGATGTAGACGGATGATGTTGTGTTGAAAATACTCTTGGAATGTTCCATTTTCAACAAACTAGTGTTTATCGTTTTGAGATAATAAAGTTCGTCTAACACAAATTAACAGTGAAATTTAAGAATTAATTTAGTCGGCTTTATCAAAAATATGTGGTTTGACTGCATTTGATTGAAGGTCCACTTCACTTACAGTTTTTGTCAGAGCCTTCAGAGATTAGATTCACTCATTTGACCCACAGGTTTTAAGATATCTATCTCTCTAAGTGTTGCCCTCCAACCAAAAGCTTTTTTGCGAGTTCACAGTATTCAATGTCATAAAACCCCCCCACAAATGGAGAGCACACGTGCTGCTCATTTTAAAGTGACTTTTTTTTCTTTAATGCTGTGTGTGAAGAGGAAATCTGAGAGACGAGAGACTATAGTGCAACACTCAACCATAACATTGTCCGTTGCAAGACAACACAAAAGGTTTTTTTTGTAATTGTAAATTAGCATGAAGTGGGAAGGGGAACTCGGAGGGGTTGCCGGTTTGAGTCCCCACCATTTCTCCACAGGCGCTGCTCAGTGACTGCGAAGGTTTCTACGGAGGTTTCTAGTAGAGGATGGGTTAAATGCAGAGAAGGAATTTCCCTACAGAGATGAATAAAGTTAAACAAACAAACAAAAACAAATTATAGGCTGACCAATAAAATATGCACATTTATCAGCCATTCAAGTGCTTGTTTTTGTGCGCAAATACCTCATCAGCCGATCACATGGCAGCAACTCAGTGCACTTCAGCATGCAGACCTGGTGAGGTTGAAGTGCAGCATGAGAATGAAGAAGAAAGGTGATTGAATTTACTTTGAATGTGGCACGGTCACTGGTGCCAGGCATCTGTGTGTGTGTATGTGTGTGTGTGCGCGCACTTGTATTTGTCTTTAGGACCATCTCTGGCATTAACACTGACCTTGTCAGGACCAGTGGTCCCTTATGGGGACCAAGACCTGGACCTCATTTACGAGGAACTGGTTGAGTTTAGGGCTAAGATTTGAATTATAGTTAGAGAACGAATGGAAGTCAATGCAGTGTCCTAAGAAGAATAGCGGCGCAAACCTGTGTGTGTGCATGTGTGTGGTGTGCGACTTGATGTAATGAGCATCTGGACTGAAAGGCAATCCTCTAACTCAAAGAGAATATCTCTCTCTCTCTCTCACTTACCCTCTGTGTGTGTGTGTGTGTCAGCAGGAGGTCAACACCATCCAGTGGGTAGCAGCTGTTGCTTTTCCTCTCCAGCCTCCCAGATTACTTACATGAAGTGAGCGAGCAGCGGCCCAGACGCCACAGACACACTGATGGGTGTGTGTGCCTGACTTGGGGTTCATTGATCAGTCTGGAAGGTCAGAGTCGGCGGCTGGACAAATAATATGAAGAGCGACCCAGGAAAAGGGGGCAGAGGGGGTGGACAGGTGTGGCACTCCGTGCTTCCTTTCCATTCACTTACTTTCTTTCATCCATTTTTTTTTTAATTTAAATTCCTGTTATGACATTATTAATATTCCCGTCAGAAAAGGTTCTAATTGATAGAGGAAACTGAAAATTGCAAGACTCTCTTTGTTTATGTTTAACCTGAAGGACGTTATGGGAGCTTTGGCTGGAGATACAGGCTCTCCAGAGTCAGAACTAAGATATATACATTTTCATTGGTCTGATATGGAATCAGCACTCTGATTTTCCACAATTCTTAATTGCACTTTAGTCTATAGACAACATTTGGTTGTGCTGTGTCCGTCTTTGTTGTTCCGATGATTTGCCAATAACGAAATTTGGTGGAACCTAAACTTAACTAAACAAGCAGACGTGTGATGTACATTTGCATGTCTGAATGTGAGACAACGGGAATGCATTGAACGGTCAAATTGTCTGGAATTCCTAAATGATTGTCTATTATTGTAATTTATCGTTTGTAATCTGGCTTTTTGAACTTTGTGGTCATGCAACGTCGCCCTTGTATAAGACAGGACTTTACCCGGTTAAATAAAATAAACCTGATCAGTGCACATGTGCATATTCAACACACTGTATATTTTTGTCTCTCTCTCCTAATAATAGGTCTGATCACCATCCGCAGTTTTCTGCGTGATAGATTTATAGTCTGCACTTTGCAGCTACAGTAGCCACTAGGGATCATTACAGCGCCATTAAATCTAATCTAATGATTCAAATCAACCACATTACATTATCTCACACCAAAGGCTTGTGGAGGAAAAACAGATACAGATGTTTAACTTTTAATGCTGCATTATATATATATATCTATATATAAGAAAACCAAGACTTCCATTAGTGTCAGCACATGCGGCGCTCCTTAATAGATGCGCATCAGGAGCTGCTTTAATACATCAATATGATGCAGCTCAACACTCTCAGCCTCCCCATTCTGAGAGGAGGAGACGTCACTTAATTGGTTTCTCATGAGTGATAATATTCCGCTAATCCTTTGAGACAGTTTCTCGCATAATTCCACTGTACAACCGTTTTCAGGGAATAAGAAATAAAGGGAGACGGATCAGAGCCTCCGCTAACACCACGAGTTTCTCCTCCCATTTACATGCAAACAAGATTCACTAATCCATTCGGGAATTACTGTAAATGAGTGGTTCCTCTCTGTTCCACATGCACAACACATCCATGTGAGGGTGTGAGCGCCAAAGGAAGAAGCAAATTTACATTTCTATGCCAATGAAATGTCACCGCTAAATTGGAAAGTGCATATTTTTGCAGTCATGTATGATGCACTCACTCACTACTTACTACTTGTTCTGCCTTTGCACATTTTAGGGGGTGAGCCCTCGCACTCGTTCACGTTTGATGATGAATTCAAAGCAGGGAGTCCGATTAAGCATTTCAAAGAATCTAAGAAGATAGAGGGAAGTGAGATAAAAGCTCAGAGAGATCAGGAACAGGGTGAGCTGAGAGAGAGAGAGATAAGAATTGATATAGATGAGGAAATTGAAAGATTGAACGCTTCTGTTTTTCCAGTCTGTTAGTTCTGTGTCTTTGTGGAATCCCTCCTGGGAGAAGGAGGATACAACCCTCTAAAGTCTCCTCGTCTTACGTGGGGTCAAGATCCTTTTGATCAGGGGTGACTGGGGTAAGGTGGGGGCGAGGGGACGGGAGAAAAGGGAGGCATGGGTAAAACTGAGGGAAGAATAGATGACAGAAAGAAGACAGACAAGGATTTCATGGTGTCTGCTTCACTGCCAAGCTACGGGAGGGGGGGGGGGGGGGGGGGGGGGGGGGCTCAAATCATCATCATCATCCTCATCACCATCATTTCCAATTGAGTGTGGCAAAGTTTGTGTGGCACAGTTTCAGAAGAATGCAAACGGGTGAGCTGGTTTCATATACAGCTAGAAAAACAAGTGTCAGCAGTTGCTGGTGTGCATATGTGTGCAGCTGTCGAGGACACACACACACACACACGCACGCACACACACACACAACACACACACAACATGGCAGACACAGATTGCTGCATCCATGCTGACTCTCTCAGAGGGAGGGCACTTCATCATAAGCCTGGTATTGATTACACAGACTATGAGATGCATTGCAGACACCAGACACCGCAGCCATATGTCCTCATAGCATTATACTGTGCTTGTGGCACACATGTTCACTCACTCACACACTCACACACTCACACACATATACACATTAATTATACTTACCTGACGTAGACATGAGGATTGACAGCTGGTATCTTCCAATAGGAGCCTGTTTGCAGGTGATGCCTCAAACATCCGGTTGCAAAAGGTCCAGATTGCCATTCCAGAAGGCTTCAGAACAGGAGTTCAGATTCGTGTGGGTGATGTCATGACTGGCTGCCACTATGCCTGCAACCAGGCTCCTATTGGCTGATATACCAGCGGTCAATATCCCTTCTGTCCACCCATATGTATCATGTCTACTCTCCTCTAATTGGGAACATAATTTACAAACTTGACGTCACGTGTTCTTGAAGAAGATCCAGAACTAGCGACTGAGACCATTAAGTGCTCAGGGAAATGTTTACGGACTCATTTTTTTCACTTCCGTTCAAAGTGAGTTCTTTGTTCTAGCAGTCGCCCCTGGTAGTTATTCACTTTAATCCTGCTACTCTTCTGTCTTTACCCAGCAAACGAGAAGGATGCATCCATTTTTATCCTCTCAACCCACTTCACACTGGTTTTGTTTTTATCCAGCAGTAGAAATCACTTCTTAAAGCTTTCATGGGTGCTTCTTAGTTGCAGTCTGTTGACCAGGGTGTTCCAGCAGGGCTTTCGCCAGGTTGAGGAAGGGAAAGATTTAGACCAAGACCAAGCTGCTCTTCTATCAAGCAGTAGTTCTCCACGCCCTGCTCTATGGGGTGGATAGCTGGACCACCTACAGCCGACATCAGAAAGCCTTAGAGCAGAAGACCACCAGCGATACCTTCGCAAGATCCTTAGGATCAGCTGGGATGATAGACAAACTAACATCAGTGTCTCAAAGGAACCACAACCATCACTCTGCACCAGGTTCGATGGACAGGCCACGTCATATGCATGCCACACCCAAAACAATTGCTCTTAAGAAAGGACAACGCACCCAAGGAAGGCAGAAGATCAAAACCCACCTGGGAAAGTGCCGCTTTGACCTCAACAACTGGGAGGAGGTTGCTCTCAATAGAGATCTGTGGAGTAGGGCGGTCAATAAAAAAGGACCTCCACCGTGCTCTCCAAGCAAAAAAGGCCAAACAAGAGGAGAGATCCACAACCAAAATGGCTTCTCAAACTGCAACAGGTCTCACCTGAAGACCATCTAACAGGAGGACGATCATACTCGTTTTTAGCGATTGCTGCTGCTGATGATGATGACCTGTTGCTGTTTCTTGAGTTAAAATGAATCACTTCCTGTGTGCAGCGTGGGAATGTTGCTGGACGACACAAGATCTGAACAATATGACACTGATTATATGACAGCGGTTTGAATGTGATGGACATTATTTGTGTATATT